>NC_141004.1:21050375-21542875 GCF_052327205.1 Somniosus microcephalus | reverse complement strand
GAGTGTGTGTGTGTGTGTGAGTGTGTGTGTGTGTGTGAGTGTGTGTGAGAGTGAGTGTGTGTGTGTGTGAGTGTGTGAGTGTGTGTGTGAGAGTGAGTGTGTGTGTGTGTGTGAGTGTGTGTGTGTGTGACAGTGAGTGTGTGTGTGTGTGTGTGAGAGAGAGTAAGTGTGTGTGTATGTGTGTGAGTGTGTGTGTGTGAGAGTGAGTGTGTGTGAGGGTGTCCCTTTTCCATTTTAAATGCTGTTCATCTGTACATTTTTCCTTTTCTGATGTAGGGTCTACACATGAAGTGTTAACTTGTCTGTTCTCTCTACAGATACTGATTGACCTGCTGAGTGTTTCCAGCATTCTTTTGTCTTTGTTTGAAATTAATAGTGTGGCTTTATTGCCTGGTTAAAAAAAAATGCCAAAAAAGACCATGTTTGCAGAGCAAGTGGGACTAATTGGACCGCTCTACCAAAGAGCTGGCACAGGCACAATGGGCTGAATGGCCTCCTTCTCTGCTGTATCATTCTATGATAAAGAGTCACTACAATCCTTAAAAGGAAACCTGACCCATTCCTGAGAGAAACAAGACATTTCCAGGAATAAAGGCTAAGTCGCTTTTTAGTTACGATTGTGAATCATGAATTATCATAGAGTCAAAGGGCAGGATTTTGATTGAGGAGGCGTGTAGGAGATGGGACTACAACTTTCGGGGTTGTAGCCCCGCCTCCATCAAGTTGTGGCCAACCCATGCGATTTTCACTTGATTGACCTTGTTGAGCCCGCCCAGCGGGCTCAGCAGGCCAATTAAGGGCCACCCGGCAACAGGTGACATCACAGATTGACATTTCATCTGTCAAAAGCTGTAATATCAGCGTTTGACAACTGTTTGAAGCTGTCAAACACTGACAATCTGTACTCCAAGTTAATTCCTTCCTCTCAGGCTGATTTAGAGATCTCTCCAGAACAGAAAGCTGAATGCTGCAACTTTTGACAGCTCGCGGCCATTCTGCTTTCTGTGCCGGTGAGATGAGGGACTCCCGAGACCTGGAGGAAGGAAGGCTATAACGGTAAGTAAATAAAAGTAAGTAAGTAAAACTTCTTTAAACACTTTACACACACCAAACACACTTACCTCTTCACTCATGCACCCATCACTCACCTGAACACCGGACATCTCGAACCCTCCAAGTCCTTCAGCCCGACGGTCCGCCTCACTAACTTGGCATGGTTTGGAGCCGTCGGGAATCTCACACTTCAGCAGTAAAAATAGGGATTAGGCTAAAAACTGCCTGTTAACTACCTGTTAACAGGCAGTTAATTGGCACTAATCCCCTTCCTGCCTTGGGTAGGCTGGTCCCAGCACAGGTCGGGTATCCGCCTCCTTTGAAACTGGCATGGAGGCGGGTTGGGGGCGGGATGGGTTCGTGCCCCCCGATTTCGAGATTTTAACCCCCCACACGCCTCCAATCCCGCCTCCACAGCCCAATGAAAATCCTGCCCAAAAAGTCATAACGACACAGAAGGAGGCCATTCGGCCCATCGAGTCCATTGCTCCCTGTAGAGCAATCCAGTCAGTCCCATTCCCCCGCTCTATCCCCATAGCCCTGCAAGTTTATTTCCCTCAAGTGCCTATCCAGTCTCCCCTTGAAAATATTGAGTGTCTCCGCTTCCACCACTTCCGTCGGCAGTGAGTCCAGGTCCTCGCCACTCGCTGCGTAAAAAAGTTTTCCCTCACATCCCCCCGTATCTCTTGCCCAAAACCTTAAATCTGTGTCTCCTAGTCCTTGTACCATCAACTAGTGGGAACAGCCTTTCCCCGCCTAGCCTATCCAAACCCATCATAATCTTGTACACCTCTGTCAAGTCACCCCTCAACCTCCTTTGCTCTAATGAAAACAAATCCAGCTTCTCCAACCTGTCCTTGTAGCTAAGATCCCCAATCCCCGGAACCATTCTGGTAAATCTCCTCTGCATCCTCTCAAGGGCTTTCACAGCCTTCCTAAAGTGTGGTGACCAGAACTGTATGCAACACTCCAGTTGTGGCCTAACCAGCGCATTATAAAGGTTCAGCATAACTTCTCTACTTTTGTACTCAATACCTCTATTTATGAAGCCCAAGATCCCATATGCTTTGCTAACCATGATTCCATATACTTTGCTAACCACTCTCTCAATATGTCCTGCCACCATCAGGGACTTATGCACATTAACTCCTCAGGTCCCTCTGTCCCTGCACACTCTTTAAAACTGTGCCATTAAGTGTATATTGCCTCTCCCTGTTCCTTCTGCCAAAATGCATCACCTCACACTTCTCTGTATTAAATTCCATCTGCCACTTGTCTGCCCATTCATAAGAACATAAGAAATAAGAGCAGGAGTCGGCCATACGGCCCCTCGAGCCTGCTCCGCCATTCAATAAGATCATGGCTGATTATCGACCTCAACTCCACTTTCCCGCCCGATCTCCATATCCCTTAATTCCCCTAAAGTCCAAAAATCTATCTATCTCAGCCTTGAATATACTCAAAGACTCAGCATTCACAGCCCTTTGCTAGCCTTTCAATGTCCTGTTGCAGTCAATTGGTATCATCTTCACTGTTTGCCACACTGCTGTTTGGTGTCATTGGCAAATTTAGAAATTCTACTCTGTATTCCAATATCCAGGTCATTTATATATATCAAAAAAAGCAGTGGCCCCAGCACTGACCCTTGGGGAATACCACTGTCTACCATCCTCCAGTCTGAAAAACATGGTTTCCTGGAGCTTCTTAGTTTCTTTTAGACAGTCAGAGAGAATTTCCCAGAGTTTTTCTTGAATTGGCTGCCTGTTCAAGTGAATTTGCTGTTAACAAATCTATGATAGCTGCCCATGATCATCCATGCATTTCTAAATTCTCGCTAAATTTGCCTCACATTATCGATTCTAAGAGTTTACTCATAACTGACGTTAGACTAACTGGTCTATTATTACCCGGTTTATCTTCTTTCTTATGTTGCTTGACCTTTGCCTTTTGTTCGGGGTTAAAGACTATTTAAATATTTTAATGCTATTTTGTTTGCGGAATAAAGGAACAATAGAACAATTTAATTTTCAGTTTGAGATACTATGATCTTCATTAGTGAAGGTGAGAAGCAAATCATTTATTAATTGATATACCTATCAATTCGTCCAATGAAAAGCGATGAGTTAGGAAAGTAACTATAGGTTTTTATTGACTAAATAACAGAGCCCACCCTCATGGGTGATCGGATCCAGCAAGGAGGAATACCAGCCAGTCGACTACCTTTATACCTGGGCAGGTAGGTGGAGCCATGGGCGGAGTCAGTGATGGTCAGCCCAGGTATAACAGTGTGACAAGAGGCGACCTCGTATAGTGATACAACAGTGAGAACAGTGATAACAATATAACAGTGATAACTATAGTGTAACGATAGTGAACGATAAAAGTGGTTTACCACATTCACCCCTTCTTTAGATTTGAGTCCGGCGGGGTGAAGTGTACTACCAGTTCTGGTATGTCAGTCTGTCCGGAGGCCTCGTAAGCCTCTCCGATCATCGCAGCGGCGGTGTTGCATTATCCGGTGTTAATGCTGGTGTCTGCGTGGTCGGCGAAGGCTCGTGGGGTTCCGGCATGCCGTCTACCTGGGCTGGAATTGGGGGGGTGGTGGGGGGGGGTAAAGGTGGTGTCTCCGGAGTGCCCGAGGGTGCGAAGTCTCGTAAGGAGACAGTATCCTCCCGCCCGTCTGGGTAAGCCACGTAGGCGTACTGGGGGTTGGCGTGCAGGAGGTTCACCATCTCGACCAGGGGGTCCGTTTTATGGGCCCTCACGTGCTTTCGCAGCAGGACGGGCCCCGGAGAGGTCAGCCAGGTTGGTAGGGTGGTTCCCGTAGTCGACTTCCTGGGGAAAACAAACATTCGTTCATGGGGGGTGGCGTTAACGGCAGTGCAAAGTAGTGACCGGATGGAATGCAGCGCTGTCGGGAGGACTTCCTGCCAGCGGGAGGTTGGGAGGCCCTTAGACTTTAAGGCTAAGATGACGGCCTTCCAGACAGTCGCGTTCTCTCTTTCCACCTGGCCGTTCCCTCGGGGGTTGTAGCTGGTGGTCCTGCTTGCTGCAATACCTCTCGCTAGTAGGAACTGGCGGAGTTCCTCGCTCATGAAGGAGGAGCCCCGGTCACTATGTATATAGTTCGGGAACCCGAACAAGGCGAAGAGTTCGTTCAGGCATTTAATGACCGTGGTACTGGTCATGTCTGGGCAGGGGAAGGCAAAGGGGAAACGGGAGTACTCATCAACGATGTTGAGGAAGTACACATTACGGTCGGATGACGGTAGGGGCCCCTTAAAGTCGATGCTCAGGCGCTCGAAGGGGCGGGTGGCCTTGATCAGGCTTGCTTTGTCCGGCCTATAGAAGTGCGGTTTGCACTCGGCACAGGTCTGGCAGTTCCTGGTCATGGTCCTGACCTCCTCGATGGAGTAGGTCAGGTTGCGGGCCTTAATGAAATGGTAAAGTCTGGTGACCCCGGGGTGGCAGAGGTCGTTGTGGAGGGTCTGAAGTCTATCAATATGCGCGCTGGCGCATGTAATTCGTGAAAGAGCATCGGGGGGTTCGTTCAGCTTACCTGGCCGGTACAAGATCTCATAATCGTAGGTGGATAGCTCGATTCTCCACCTCAAGATCTTGTCATTCTTGATTTTGCCCCTCAGCTTGTTATTAAACATGAAAGCGACCGAACGCTGGTCGGTGAGGAGGGTAAATCGTTTGCCTGCCAGGTAATGCCTCCAGCGTCGTACCGCCTCCACGATCGCCTGGGCTTCCTTCTCGACCGACGAGTGTCGGATCTCAGGGCCCTGTAGGGTCCTTGAGAAGAAGGCCACCGGCCTCCCCTCCTGGTTAAGGGTAGCGGCTAGGGCGAAGTCGGATGCATCGCTCTCCACTTGGAAGGGGATGGACTCATCCACTGCGTGCATTGTGGCCTTGGCTATGTCTCCCTTAATGAGGGAGAAGGCCGCGCACGCCTCCTCCGTGAGGGGGAAGGATGTGGACTTCATGAGAGGTCTGGCTTTGTCCGCATAATTGGGCACCCATTGGGCATAGTAGGCGAAGAGTCCCAGGGTTCTCTTAAGTGCCTTAGGACAGTGGGGGAGGGGTAGCTCCATGAGGGGGCGCATTCTTTCGGGGTCGGGGCCGATGACTCCGTCCTCTACTACACAGCCGAGGATAGCAAGGCGTGAGGTGTTAAACACACATTTCTCCTTATTGTAGGTGAGGTTCAGCCGTTGGGCCGTACGGAGGAATTTCTCCAGATTCACATCATGGTCCTGCCGGTCGCAGTCGCAGATGGTGACGTTATCTAGATAAGGGAACGTGGCCTGCAGTCCGTTCTGGTCGACCATCCGGTCCATCTCCCTTTGGAAGACCGACACCCCGTTGGTGACACCGAAGGGGACCCTAAGGAAGTGGTAGAGGCGCCCGTTCGCCTCGAAGGCGGTATACTGGCGGTCCTCCGGGCTGATAGGGAGTTGGTGGTAGGCCGACTTAAGGTCGATGGTCGAGAATACTCGGTATTGTGCAATCTGATTGACCATGTCAGATATGCGGGGAAGTGGGTATGCGTCCAGCTGGGTGTACCTGTTTATGGTCTGGCTGTAGTCGATGACCAAGCGATTTTTATCGCCGGTCTTAACGACCACGACCTGGGCACGCCAGGGGCTGCTGCTCCCCTCGATGATGCCCTCTTTCAGGAGGCGCCACACCTCATAGCTAATGAAGGCCCTGTCCCCGGCGCTGTACCGCCTGCTCTTGGTAGCGACGGGTTTGCAGTCGGGGGTCAGGTTAGCGAACAGGGAAGGTGGCGGGACCTTGAGGGTGGATAGGCTGCAGGTGTTACGCGGTGGGCGGTTTAACATCCGCTGGTTGTCGACTGTGAGTGGGGGGAGGGGTCCACCGTATGCTCGGGTGACACTTTGGAGGTGGGATTGGAAGTCCAGCCCTAGTAGGACGGCAGCGCAGAGCTGGGGGAGGACGAGGAGTTTAAAGTTTTTATACTCCGTACCCTTAACCGACAGGGTCACAACACAGTAGCCGCTGATGTCCGTGGCGTGGGACCTTGATGCCATCGAGATTCGGTTGCGCGTTGGCAGGACGGGGAGGGAGTAGTGGCTCACCGTGTCTGGGTGGATGAAGCTCTCCGTGCTTCCGCTGTCGAACAGGCAGGTCGTGGCGTGACCGTTTACTTTGATGTCCATCATCGACTTGGACAGGTGATGCGGGCGGGCTTGATCCAGAGTGATGGAGGCTAGTGTGTAGCTGAGCGAGTCGTTGTCGTCTGCGGGTGAGGCGGTCGTCGGGTCTGGAGGCACGGTGGCAGTCGAGCGTGGTGGGTAAAATGGCGTCTCCCACGAGGTTGGACAAAATGGCTGCCCCCATAACTCACATGAGGCACTATTGGGGTCGGTTGCCTTGATCAAAGATGGCCACCCCCATGACTCACGTGTGGGGATGCTGGCCTCTGTTGCCTTGAAGGAAGATGGCCGCCCCCACAGTTCGCATGAGGCACTGCTGGCCTCTGAAGATCCACTTCTGCAGGCCTTAGCAAGGTGGCCTTTCTTCCTGCAGGTTGAGCAGGTGGAGTTCCTAGCTGGGCAGCGCGACCTCGGGTGTTTCTCCTGGCCGCAGAAAAAGCAGCCGCGGGGGTCCGATGTCGGAGCCGGTACCGGGGGTGGCGGTCCCGATCGGGTCCGGGACGCCGACGCTGAGGTAGGTCCCGGGGGCGGCGCGGTGAAGGGTATTGCGGTAGGGGTCGGGCCCGAGTCCCAGGGTCGCGAACAGTACCTGGAGAACGCCTCCTGGTCCCGATGGGCCACCTCCAGGGAGAGAGCGAGGGCTGCAGCTTTGTCCAGGTCGAGGTCCTTTGCTTCCAGTAATCGCTGCCGTGAGTAGTCGGACCGTAGGCCTTTCACGAAGGCATCGCGGACGTTGTCTTCCGTATTTTCTGCCGCCGTTACTGCTTTAAAGTTACAGTCTCTGCCGAGTGCTTGTAGCACCCGTAAAAATTCCTCCACCGGCTCCCCTGGCAGTTGCGGGCGGGACCTTAGGAGGTGCCTGGTATACATGGGGTTTACCGGGGTTTGGTACTGTCTTTTCAGCCGGTTGATGGCGTCCTCGTATGTTTTAAGGTCCCGGATGAGCGCGAATACTTTAGGGCTCAGTTGGGCGTTCAGAACTCTTAGCTTGGATCTCTGAGGCACGTTGGACTCTTCCAGGTAGGCTTCAAAGCAGCCCAGCCAGTGATCGAAGTCAAGGGCTGCGTTCGCTGCCCGTGGATTTAGATCCAGGTACGGTGGTCTGAGGGCTCGCAGCCAAGCCGGCTGTTGTGATTGTTGCGGCTCGGCGTCTGAAGGCTGCTGTGGCTGTTGTGGCGGGGCGTCTGGATGAGACATCTTAAAATTTAGTCAATAAAATTGATATACCTATCAATTCGTCCAATGAAAAGCGACGAGTTAGGAAGGTAACTATAGGTTTTTATTGACTAAATAACAGAGCCCACCCTCATGGGTGATCGGATCCAGCAAGGAGGAATACCAGCCAGTCGACTACCTTTATACCTGGGCAGGTAGGTGGAGCCATGGGCGGAGTCAGTGATGGTCAGCCCAGGTATAACAGTGTGACAAGAGGCGACCTCGTATAGTGATACAACAGTGAGAACAGTGAGAACAATATAACAGTGATAACTATAGTGTAACGATAGTGAACGATAAAAGTGGTTTACCACATTAATCACATGTATAAAAGTGCCCAGACTGCGATAGACCCCAGCACAACTGAAGAAGTTGTGTGAATCTCTTCTGCTGACTACAGTTTTCTACAACACCGCATCAAGGAACAACATGAAGTGGTTAATCATTTCACTGGTCTGTATCCAGCTCTCTGAGTGTCTCTACCGGTAGGTCATTAAACCATTAAACTCATTTATATCAGCCAATTCGTGCACCATTGTGTACATCAGGCACCTGTTAGTTTCCAATACATTTCGTAGAATTTGCTTATTGTGACAGTGTCAGTTGTGGCTCAGTGTGAGTCAGGAAAGTTGTGGGTTCAAGTCCCACCCCAGGGACTTGAGCACATAAAGCTAGGCTGACACTCCCAGTGTTGTGCTGAGGGGGTGCTGCACTGTCGGAGGTGCCGTCTTTCGGATGAGGTGTTAAACCCATCTGCTCTCAGGTGGACGTAAAAGATCCCATGGCACTATTTCGACGAAGAGGAGGGGCGTTATCCCCGGTGTCCTGGGGCCAATATTTATCCCTCAACCAACATCACTAAAACAAATTATGTGGTCATTATCACATTGCTGTTTGTGAGAGCTTGCTGTGCGCAAATTGGCTGCTGCTTTTCCCACATTACAACAGTGACTACGCTCCAAAAGTACTCCATTGGCTGTGAAGTGCTTTGAGACGTCCGGTGGTCGTGAAAGACGCTATATAAATGCAAGTCTTTCTTTTTATTTAGGAACTGGTTGAGAAAATGTTCCTACACGTGATATATTTGAACTTGTTCGGTTTAGTTAAACCGCAACCACATCAACTTAAAGTTGCTACTCTTAAGTTGCGTGTGTTTATTTGCCGAGACCCTCAGACCAGCAGGGAGAGTAAACAGTAAGAATATCCCAGAGATCGTCACACTGCTCACCCTTTATCATTTCAGGGTGCCATTGTACAGGGGCAAGTCCATCCGAGAGATGATGAAGGAGCGCGGGGAGCTGAAGCAATTCTTAGAAACTCACAAATATGATCCCGCCTTGAAGTACCGGGCTTTGTACCCTGGGTACCAAGCAGAGACACGGGATGAACCACTTCTGAATGTCATGAATGTAAGTACAAAGAAAATCCGCTTCAGCAGGAATTAAAGTACCTATGGTCAACGTGTCGATGCTTAACCATGGGAGCGAGTTCCAGCAGAGGCGGATTTTCCTGCTCGCCTACCTTTACAGGCAAACTTGTTGACTCGAAGTAACAACAGAAAATGCTGGAAAAACTCAGCAAGTCAGGCAACATCCGTGGAGAGAAATTTGAGTTGACGTTTCGGGTTTGACCCTTCTTCAAAACTGGAGAGAAAAGGAACTAGATCGAAGGCAGGGCTGCGATCGGACAAAAGAATTAAAGAACCAAAAGAAGTAAAAGAGATTAGAAGCTAGACGAGATGGTAATAGGCTGTGATTAGGTGTAAAGTGTACTGGCAGGGCAGTTCTCGACTCGAAGTTCTGCAGCCGCTTTCATTTTTTTTCTTCACCCCGTTGTTGGGTGTCCCGGCTGAATTCCCTCACTTGAAAGGCTGAAGAGTGAGCAGAACTGAAAAAAAAGACTGCTGTAAATTGACTTCAGCCGAATTTTCATTTGAATTTGCCAAAAAAAAACAAAATTGATTGAAAGACTGGGTAATGTGCAGCTTATTGCCATTTCACTGCTGTAAGTGTTCAATGGGAATTGAGTTATGGGTTCATTTTAGGTTCTGCAATCGATGTGCATCACAAAATTCAGCAGGAATTGGCACTCTATGGGGAGTTCATTTTGGGCAAAAACAAAGCACAATAGTGCCACACTTCTAAGGTTGGGCTTCAGATATATTCTTTGGGCAGAGTGGAGGGAGCTTTATGATACATCTAGTCAACACTATGCTTGACTTTGGAATGCTTGATGCTGATACGGTGACGAAAGTAGAGAACTAATCTATTCCTCAGCGTGCAAGTTGTTACAAATTTGGTTCTGCTGTGAACCCCTTCTCGAGTACAATGGCATCACCCATAAGTGGTCAGAGCACCTTACTTTTGTAGGCAAGGGGGCGGACTGGCTCCCTCAAAGGGGTGCAGCTTTCTTTGGGATCCTCTCAGAAAAAAAAGGGGGGCACCAATAATACAGGGCTATGGAACCATTCAACTGGGGCACTTGGGAATTCTCTCGATTTCTCATATGGCCAGTCTGCCCGTTTGTGGGACTTGAATCAGGCTGCCTGACATCTGTCTGTAAGATGACGTGACCTGAGGGTGTAACAATAGTGCCTCCTTGTGGCCTGAACCAGATATTCATGTCTTTCATTCATGCACCTCTTCAATCTCTCTGAAGGCTGACCAATCGAACACTTGATGAGACGAGGCTTGATTTATTTCACAAGACATGAACATGCAGACCAACAGTTATGATCAGCTTCAGAAAACGCTGGGAAAACTCAGCAGGCCAGGCAACATCCGTGGAGAGAGAAATAGAGTCAACGTTTCGGGTCGAAACCCTTCTGCAAACTGAGTTTTTCCAGCGTTTTCTGGTGTTATTTCGGATTTCCAGCATCTGCAGTATTTTGCTATCGTATGATCAGCTTCACTTGTTTTAATCAGTACCATTGTTTTCACCTAATAATACAAACTAATAAATATGCTGTACTTCTCCACATTAATGGGTCATCTTACTTAATTAGAATAGCTCCTCTGCATTCTGTCCTTCACCCCAGGGAAGAACCCCCTCTGCCTGTAATCTCCTGGCTTTTCTATGCTCACCTAAGATCAGAATCCATCAGCCTAACTTGGCAATGACTATTGCATCAAATGAATAAAGTTGCCACAGCAGCAAGCTGTATCAACAATCACTTAACTGTTAAAATACTTTTTCAATGTACGAGCACGTTGGTTCCGGTGCCCATCTGAAATCTAACCTACATCTCCCAGCTCTGCTGTCCTTTGAACTTAACCCCTTGAGAGCTAAGCTGAATCATAGAATTTTTAACACATTTACAGCAAGGTTCCCCACCCCCCACCCCACCATGGCATCATAGGCGGAACATTCAAAGCGTGACAATCATTTTGATAAGCTCAAGAACTCATCAGAAAAGGAACTGTTGTGGGTTTTTATTCCAGCAAAAACTTATTTTGTAGAATTCTTTTTGGTTTCAATTGTGGTTATAGAGCCTGAAAACTGGAGCAAATGTCATTCAGTTCTTCTTTTCAATTGGCTGTTTAGAGTTTCTACAATGGATCCATTACTGTGGGCACCCCACCACAGAGCTTTACTGTCCTGTTTGACACTGGATCATCCAGCCTTTGGGTCCCATCCATCTACTGCAACAGCCCACCATGTGGTCAGTAAAAGTAACCGTTCTTGCGATTATATCTTCAGAATTCTTTTAAGATTCTGACTCAAATGACTTTCTATAGAACCTGAATTCTGAAATAATAGATGATGATTCATTCTTCTCTTTTCAGGCAACCATGCCAGATTTAATCCAACTCA
The DNA here is from genome assembly GCF_052327205.1 of Somniosus microcephalus. NCBI lineage: Eukaryota > Metazoa > Chordata > Chondrichthyes > Squaliformes > Somniosidae > Somniosus > Somniosus microcephalus. Next base: position 21,531,611 of record NC_141004.1, on the reverse strand, counting down.
GTCCTCAACATTCAGCACAAAGCGACAAACTTTCAGTTTCTCTTACGGCTCTGGGAGTCTGTCTGGATATTTTGGATATGATACAGTGGGCTAGATTTTCAGTCGCTTGCGCCAGCAGTTAGCGCCTTAAGAGAAGTGATTTCCGGGCACTATGCGTGTAGCGCCCGGGCGCAGCGCAGTTTGCGCCCCGCCCCAAATTAAGTTGCCCGTTAGCGCCGGCGCAAAGTTTAGCGCCCGCCCGGATGCGCGCGCAGAAAATGACGTCACATCCTCGTGCAACGCCCTTTGGCCGCCCCGATTGCAAACTTCAGTCGGACCGCCCCATTGTGCGGCGGGCGGCCGGAGCGTTTGGAAAAAGGAACGCAACACAACCAGCACGGGCCCTGGGGGGCGCTAATTAAAGGGAACGTCCTCTCCAGTATAAAGGCCAGCCTTTTTTCAGAAAACAGTCTTGTGCAACGCATTTCTGGAGACACAACAAGGAGGATAGCTAACTGGTTTCAAGCAGCAAGAGCCAGGTATTTTTGGGCTCAGGCCATAGCGCTGCAAGTGGCCATTTGGAAATTAGACTGTTTGCCAGGATTTGATGGGGGCTGCATGGGGTGCCAACGCGGAGCTGCAGCGCCATGTCCGTAGGGCTCGCAGACGCATTGTGAGAGGGGCAGCCCTGGCTAGAGGCAGAGGGGGCTACAGGCGTCGGCCACGTAGGCCTTACCCAGTCAGGCTATACCGCCAGCAGCGCTCCTACCTAAACATGAGTGCCGCGCGATGTGTTAAAAGGCTCCGATTCCGAAAGGAGGTGATTGCAGAGATCTGCCACCTGCTTCGCCGAGATCTGCGGCCAAAGCTCAGGTGCAGGACGTCTCTGTCGGTGGAAGTGAAGGTGACGGTGGCATTGAACTTCTATGCCACCGGCTCCTTCCAATACACTGCTGGGGACATAGCAAACATCTCCCAGTACGGCGCGCATCGCTGCATCCGCCACGTGACCGAAGCACTGTTCAGAAGGAGAAGCCAATTCATCTCCTTCCCCATGGCCCTCGAGAGCCAGCATCAGCGCGCATTGGGATTTGCCAGACTCGGAGAATTCCCCTTGGTGCAGGGCGCCATTGACTGTACGCATGTGGCTTTGCGGGCCCCTCTGGAGCATGGCGAGCAGTATCGCAACAGGAAGGGCTACCATTCTCTGAATGTGCAGCTGGTATGTGACCACAAGCAGCGCATCATGGCAGTCAATGCCAGCTTCCCAGGCAGCAGCCACGATGCCTTTATCCTGCGGCAGAGTACTGTGCATGACATGTTCCAGGCACAGCCTCCCGCAAGAGGATGGCTCATCGGGGACAAAGGCTATCCTTTGTGCACCTGGCTCATGACCCCGCTCCGCGCGCCCAGGACCGCTGCTGAAGAGGCCTACAACGAGAGCCATCAAACCACCCGCAACATCATCGAGCTAACTATTGGGGTCCTCAAGCAGCGGTTCCGCTGCCTTGATCGCTCCGGAGGAGCTCGCCAGTATTCGCCGGACCGGGTCTCCCAATTTGTGGTGGTTTGCTGCATGCTACACAACCTGGCTATCCGCAGGACTCAGGCACTGCCACCTGACGTTGGACCAGCACCTCAGGAGGAGGAGCAGGAGGAGCATGAGGAGGAGGAGGAGGAGGAGGAGCAGGAGTACGTTCCCAGGAGGGAGCGACCAGGGCCAAGGGCCGCACGACGCCACCTTATTACACGGTACTTCTAAGCCCCCTGTCAGGGAATGGCCAGGGGCCATGAGGGAAGATGAATGCAGCCGCTCCGCAAGCCCTCAGCCGGCGAAGCCAACAAACACTAAGAAGAACAACCATGGAGACTGCATGAATAAAGATAATTTTTTATTGCACAAAAATGAAAAGCCCTTCCCACATGAATCCCCAAAAACAATAAACGGGCCCCACAAAAAGCCCAACAAACGACTCACTCCCACAAACTGGGGAGGAGTCACTCCACCTTTCTTCAAACCGGGCCTCAACGTCGCAAAAAATAAGCCCTCCAAAAGCACAACCATGGGCAAAATAAAGATGGCCACCGCCATATTAAAGGAAAGCTGCCCACACCCTCTACTGAGTGGCCCGCGAGGGCGAGACCTTGGCCAGCCTTTTGCCTCCCCTGCCCGGCCTGCTGCTCCTTCGCAAGCTCTGCCCAGTGGCTGCTGCGAGGCTGGGGGAAGGCGCCTGAGGCTCAGATGCCCTTCCGCCAGATGCCGCTGGGGGGCGGCCTACACGGCGTTTGGGCCTCGAGGGGCCGTCTGCTGAGTGGCGCACCTGAGCCTGGCCACCATCAGCTGCAGCCGCTTGCCCTTGATGCCCCAGTGGGGGAATGGCGGCGACGGATGGCGCAATGTGGGCCAGCTGGCGTCTGGGATGCGCTGGCTGGTGCTGTGGCGCGATGGCACTCGGCCGGGCCCGCACTGCAGGATCCGCAGCAATCAGCCGAGGGGCGGCTTGCTGGGATGGTCCAGCGCGGCGGCTGCCCTGGCGATGCCTGCCTGAGACAGCGCGTGTGGCAGCAGTGAGTGCCCCTGTGGTCCTGGTGTGCGCGCGCATCACATCCGCCAGGGTCTTGACGGCATCAGTCAGCATGCGGCCACTCGCGGCAGTTGCTGCCCCGAACTCGCGCACACTGGTCGCCAGCGACTCGATGGCCTCAGGCATGCGCCCCACCATGCTCATGAGCTCCGTGTGGCGCCGGTCCGAGTCGTCGGCCATCTTATCCAGCTTCCGCACCTCCTCCGAAGTGAAGGTGTCCGGACTGGAGTCGCGACTCTCCCGCTGGGGAGGAGGGGGCCGAACTAGGGGACCCTTGCCGCGTTGGTGACGGCGAGTGTGCCGAGCAGCAGCACTCCCCTCTGATCCTTCCCCCCTTTGGGGGGAAGGCCGCGGGCCACGCGCACGGCTGCTGGGTGGCTGGACGCCACTGGTCCCAGAAGCTGCATTGCCCTGCGACAGTTCCTCCAGGCACTCATCCAGTGAGGAGGTGTCAAGCATTTCCTCCTCTCCTGCGGGACGTGACTGTTCCCCCGAAGGTCCGGCTTGCTCCTCCTCCTCCTCCTGGTCAGAGGTGCTGTCACTGGCAGCTTCAGGGTCCTGGTTGTCACCAGCTGAAAGCAGGAATGCACAAGAGTAGCTTCAGAGTGAGGAGACGGCGTCAGCGAGGGAGTTAGGACTGGTGGGATTCAGCGCATTGGTGGGACAGTGGCAAAGGAGGTAGCTCGGGTGGGCCAGTGCGACGCGAGAGGGCCAAAAGGCGAGGTCCTTACCATTGCCGGGCAGTGGAGGGTCGGATACACCGCACGCTGTGGGGACAATCACATGGGCTCCCATGAGCACACACACGCGCTCCTCCAGCCGAGTGAGCTTCTGCAGCTTGGCGCGGCCACCCCTGGCACGGGCCTGGCGATTAAACGCTACTTTAGCCTGCAAGAGAAAGGACGGGCTGTAAGTGCGCAGTGAAGCCCTGATGTAGTATGCACTGCCTCCCATGGTGGAATAGCTTGGACAGAGTGAAGCCCTGATGTAGAGTGCACTGCCTCCCATGGTGGAATAGCTTGGACAGAGTGAAGCCCTGATGTACTGTGCACTGCCTCCCATGGTGGAATAGCTTGGACAGAGTGAAGCCCTGATGTACTGTGCACTGCCTCCCATGGTGGAATAGCTTGGACAGAGTGAAGCCCTGATGTACTGTGCACTGCCTCCCATGGTGGAATAGCTTGGCCAAAGTGAAGCCCTGATGTACTGTGCACTGCCTCCCATGGTGGAATAGCTTGGCCAAAGTGTAGAGTGCCGAATGGCCATTTGATGCTCATGACTGTCCCAATGCTGCTGGCTGAGGGCTGGCCAATAGGACTTTCAGCTCCCTTTGCCCATCATGTCAGGTGTACATGCAAGAATGAGGAGGAGACTGGAAAGGCTACTCACCTTCACAATCCTGGTCAGATCGTTGTATTTTTTACGACATTGTTTGTGGGTCCTGGGGGCATCGCCGGTGAACGTCACCCTCTGGGCGATCTGCTTCCAGGCTTTGGTGTAGTCATGGTGGGTTGGATTCCTACCACTCTCTGGAAACAAGATCTTGCGCCTCACCTCCAGAGCTGTGACCATTATGTCCAGATCACCCTCTGAGAAGCGCAGGGCACGCTGACGGGCCTTCTCTGGCGTTGCCATGACTCCCTGGGGCTGAGCAGCAGTGTTGAGGCCTCTTTGCAAGGCTGCAGTATGCAGGGCGTGGCAGCAGACCAATTCGTCCCTTCCCCCTTTAACAGCTGGTCGGCACCACGGGGTCTGCTGTCAGTGCAAAAATGACCGCACCCGCGCTGCGCCCCGCCTGGGCGCTATCCCTCTGGACCGCCGGCTTAGCGCCTAAAGGTAGGAGTGGAACGCCTCTTTTAGCGCTCCACCACTCTCTTAGGGCGAAGCCACTGAATTTCCGGCAACGGGGCGCTACTTTGGGGCGGGCGCTAACTTCGGGCGGGCGCTAAGGTTAGCGCCCCAAAACTGTCTATACTGAAAATCTAGCCCAGTGAATGTAAGTACTGAACATAGGAACAGGAGGAGGCCGTTGTGCCCCCCGAGCCTGTTCCACCATTCAATGAGATCATGGCTGATCTGCGACCTAACTCCAAATATCCGCCTTTGGCCCAAATCCCTTAATCCCTTTGGGTAACCAAAATCTATCAATCTCAGATTTAAAATGAGCGATTCATCTAGCGTCAATTGCCGTTTGCGGAAGAGAGGTGAAGCAAAAGAAGAAATAGCAGAGCCCCTGACCATCATTTTCCAATCCTCTCTGGCTTCAGGTGTGGTGCCGGAGGACTGGAGGACCGCTAATGTGGTACCGTTTGGGACTAACTTTTAGTGGGGAATTTAACAGCGTACTTACTGCGGAAGAGCCGAGGTTTTCATCAGTTTCACTGATTGCCGGCTCTGTGACGGGGGTGGGTTGGGGGGCACAGCGAAGCCTGTGTCGGAGCTGCGAATGACAGACCGCAACTTCAGGGTTTCCGCCTGCGCGTGCGCCAGATCTCAAAGTTGCCGTCAGTTTCAAAGGCGGAATGAGGGAGAGCGCTGCCAGTTCACCATCATCCCGACCGTAAATTGTGGGCTAATATCTTAAATTGAGGCCACGATGAGAATACAGTTTAATTTTCCAGTTTTTGTTCTTTGCTTTAATTTACAGTCTCATGGCACAAATTGATCAGGTAAAAATATAAATAGCAGCCTGCCTGGAGGTGTGGAGACAGATAATGTAACCGGGTAGTGTATGGGTCAGCCATACCAAGGAGTGGTAAACTCTGGTTTAAACCAGCAATATCTCACACTATCACAAGATGAGACAAAGAACTGAGCATGCTCCCATCTTAGCTCATTCCTCCAAAACAGAAATGTAATATACTTCATAAGAACATAAGAAATAGGAGCAGGATTAGGCCTTTTGGCCCCTCGAGCCTGCTCCGCCATTTAATAAGATCATGGCTGATCTGATCTTGGGCTCGGCTCCATTTCCCTGCCCGCTCCCCATAACCCTTCACTCCCTTATTGTTCAAAAGTCTGTCTACCTCCACCTTAAATATATTCAATGACTCCGCCTCCACAGCTCTCTGGGGCAGAGAATTCCACAGATTTACAATCCTCTGAGAGAAGAAATTCCTCCTCATCTCTGTTTTAAATGGGCGGCCCCTTATTTTGAAACTATGGCCCCTAGTTCTAGATTCCCCCATGAGGGGAAACATCCTCTCTGCATCTACCCTGTCGAGCCCCTTTAATATCTTATATGTTTCAATAAGATCACCTCTCATTCTTTTAAACTCCAATGAGTATAGGCCCAGCCTGCTCAACCTAAGCATTTGGGTTTGTCGATTGCTGCTCCACGGTGCCGCAACATGCTAAGTGACGAGCCAAATACGGGCAGATTTCTTTCAATCTTATGTGTCGAGTTCTCTGTCTCATCCAGCGCTGTCTGAGGAGATGACAAACAGATGAGGAAAATCAGAGCAGAGAATCCTGTCACACTCTGCTTAAATGCACCCTATGTTCGAGCTATAGAGTAGCATTATTGTTCTACAGCAGCGGTTTGGTGATTTCCCCTCTTAGTTGGAAGCCATCTTGCGGTTGCGAACACTTTGAATGAGGAAGAAAATGAAAGAATTAATTTGAGGACGGGGCAAACTGCTGATTATAAAATGATTTGTATTTAAATCTGTATTGCTGGGAATGGATCAGTCAGCAGGCAAATTAATGGAATCAATTATCAGCTCAATGGCATGATGTTTCTCAACTTAGCGCATTATTTTTCTTCCCAAGGTTGCCGGCATATCGATTCCACAGCAGGAGGTGGGCCTCAGTGAGAATGAACCAGGCAGTAACTTTTATTATGCTCCATTTGATGGAATCCTCGGTCTGGGCTACCCAGCGCTCTCAGGAGGACGGGCCATGCCTGTGTTTGACGACATGCTAAATGACAATCTGGTGTCAGAGCCTCTGTTTTCTGTGTACTTGGCCAGGTAATATATAAGTGTTAGGGGTCTGCAGATCTTGGTACAGGAAACTTTGTGCTATCCGGCACCGACGGGACCGAGCTGTTGCCGTCCCATCAAACCAGCGCTAATGTTGAAACATACGGAGATTTTGAGCCCCGTATCTGGCAACAAACCCTACAGCTTCTAAACAGTCGGCCGTACCTTGCAAGCGTCTCTGTAGCTTAGCAACAGCTTCAGCGAGACCTTGCAGAGCCTGACTGGTGAAAAAAAAGCAACGAAAAGAAAAAAACCTAACGAAACGGCTCCTGATTTTTGCCGGTGGCTCGAGGATTCCGCACAGTTAACCTCCGGATAAACCAAAGTTTCCTGTACTTGCAATAGGACTTCATGGATTTAACCAATAGATTGCTGTTTAGAGCAAAGCCAGTTGGGAGGAATGCCGAGATAAAAGTTTGTAGCAATCCTTTAGTCCTCAAATGGCTAATCAAAAATGTAAGTAGCTGTCCTAGTGGCAACCCATATACATGTTTCTGTGTGTTCCTTGTAAACCACAGCACATTTTAATCTAAATCTAATTTGTAATGTGACTGAGTCACAACATGTGATAGTGGATTGGCGGTTAGGATCAGATCAGCCATGATCTTATTGAATGGCGGAGCAGGCTCGAGGGGCCGATTGGCCTACTCCTGCTCCTATTTCTTATGTTCTTATGTTCTTATGTTATAGGAAGCATTGTGGTGTACGAGTCTGAAAAGGAGGTCTAAATGAACACAATAGAACCTTTCTAATCATAATTTCAATCAAAGTCTATTAGTTTTAGAAATATTTATCTTAATGGCCTAATTTATCTTAACTCCAGGGCCTCGCCCCTGCCCGTCTCTGTAATTTCTTCCAGCCCTGCAACCCCACCCCAGATCTCTGCGCTCCGCCTATTCTGGCCTCTTGAGCATCCCCGATTTTAATCACTCCACCATTCGCGGCCGTGCCTTCAGCTGCCTCGGCCCTAAGCTCTGGAATTCCCTCCCTAAACCTCTCCATCTTTCTCCTCCATTAAGACGCTCCTTAAAACCTACCTCTTTGACCAAGCATCTGCCCTAATATCTCCTTATGTGGCTCGCTGTCAAATTTTGCTTTATAACGCTCTTGTGAAGCACCTTGGGACGTTTTACTATGTGAAAGACGCTATATAAATGCAAGTTGTTGTTGTTAACTACATTATTCACCCTGAAACATTCATGTGCTCCAAATAAGTTTAAGAGATAAACATTTATTTAAGGTGTCAGAGTGGTGGGGGAAGAGGGATACGAGCTTCAGTCAAGAGTTCAAAGGTGGGTGAGGGGAAGAGTTATGTTGGACCATGAAATGCATTAGGTGACCCTGAAATATTTCATGTATATTCCAGGACTCCAAATAGTAATGATGGTGGTCAAGTGATATTTGGAGGAATCGACAGCAGTCTTTACTCAGGTCAGATGTTCTGGACTCCAGTTATTCAAGAACTGTACTGGAACATCGGCATTCAAAGGTAAGTGGGAAAGGAGTGATACAAGAACACTGCAGTTGAACAATCACCCTGGCAATGGGGTGGTGCTGGCTGCAGATCGCTTGGAGGATCACAGTACATTTCTGTAATGTGATCCAAAACAAACAGCATTGTTATTTCAGAAAAAAATTAATGTTTTACTAATACTGCAAAATAAAATACTGGCTTTGAAATGATACTGTGCAAATATTAGCATACGGACGCATAAAATGTTCATATGAAATCCTATTGTCTGCTATTTTAATGGACAAATGTTTAAAATAAGTGGGTTGCTGGTTGTGGAGAGGCTTGGTCCCCTGAAGAGGGAATGCACTGAGACTTTGCATGCTAATATTCGAAGTGTAATTTTGTGGTTGCTGCCTTATTGCGCCAATTCTTGTGTCTTTTAGGACTCAAGGAATTTGTGGTAAACTAAAATTTCCATTAAACCCTGCAAGCCCACCCATTTTCAACTGAACTTAATCCTATCAACTCAAGTTCTCATCCACTCCTTCAAACTCTTCACTCCCCTAAAACAAATCTTGCTGCTTCTTGAAGCCAGTCATACTTCTATTACCTTCTCTAATAACGTATTCTACAAGGTAATTTCCCATTGTGTAAAAGAAATCTCTCTAATTTCCCTTCTCCCTCCTAACTTCCCAATTTGTAACTTGGGTCTCTTAGTATTTCAACTCATCACCGTAATGAGCAATTTGCTCAGATCAACTTTGTAACTGTCTTTCATGATCTAAAGAGAACTCGTTTTTCAATATTCATCATTGGGAGTTCAGAGAATATTTTTTGCAGATATTGAGTGTTTGTGTAATTTGGTGATTTTATAGATCTTTTAGTACTCAATGGAATAACATAATGGACCTCTTTGAATGCCAATATTTCTTTCAGGTCTTAATTTTTTTTTCCTAATAGAAAGATTGAGTTATGCATTTTAAAATATTACAAAAAGGTTTACAAAACGTGCGGATTGTACTTAGTTGGAATTGTGCTTCATATAAATTTTAGATAAAAAAGAAAAATCGCATGGAAGGAAGTCCCACGCTGGTTGTTTGCATCCTGTGTGAAAAATTTGGGGCAGTCTATGGCCAGTGCCCTGTGGGCATGAATCGATGGAACAAAACTACCCCTTAATTTAGCACTCACTCAGAGAAGCTAAATGATGGTTTGTGTGGGAAGTGGAAAAAATATTAAGCAGCACTGTCTTTTGAGATGTGCTCAAGAGGATGAGGAAATCTTTTGGAAGGGGTGTGGGACATAAGAACATAAGAATTAGGAGCAGGATTAGGCTATACAGCCCCTTGAGCCTGCTCCGCTATTCAATAAGATTATGGCTGATCTTCAACCTCAACTCCACTTTCCCGCCTGATCTCCATATCCCTTGATTCGCCTAGAGTCCAAAAATCTATCGATCTCAGCCTTGAATATACTCAACGATTCAACACCCACAGCCCTTTGAGGTAGAGAATTCCAAAGATTCACAACCCTCTGAGTGAAGAAATTCCTCCTCATCTCAGTCTTAAATGGGACTAATTGAATAGATCTTTCAAAGAGCCAGCACAAGCACGATGGGCCAAATGGCCTCCTTCCAAAGCTATGATGGTTCTATGATTCTAAGTGACTGCTTTGTTTTTGCTACAGGAGCTATCACGAATGCAATTCTGTCTTTCAGTGTGCTTCTCAATGGCCAGCCTACCTTCTGTTCACAAGGATGCCAAGCTATCGTCGACACCGGAACCTCCCAAATCACTGTCCCATCTGAGTACTTAAATACACTGTTACAGGAAATCGGTGCATATCAGAGTCAGAACGGTGAGGTAAGCTGTTGTGACAAGTGCCAATTGATTCTGGATCTGCAGCGTGGCTGGGAATGTTACACCATACTGGCAATAGAAGGATTGCAGATTAATTGATGGAATCTATAATTAATGCTCACCTGGTCATATTTATCACTGCTAAATTATATTGCATTAACTGATGGAAAAATAGTCCACTATCTGTATCCAAACAGTGTACATCCTATTTTACTAAATAAAAGGCTAGAAATTCCCTGCCTTAGCGCCTCCCGTTAGTGCCTCCGGCAGGGGTTGGGTGGGGGCGATAACAGGGCACTAAGGACTTACCACCCGGGTGTGGCGATGTTACCGCTGCCTGCAAAATTCACCTGGTGGTTTGCGGTGGCGGTAACCCCTAGTGCCACGATCTCCTGCGCCAGCCATCTATCAGCCCGGCACTCTGCTGCAGTGCATCGGGCTGATCGGGCCGGATCGCGGCTGCCGTCGGGGACCGGGTAAGTTTTTTTCCTTGCAGAGCCTGCAGTGATGGCCCTTCCCTTGAAGGGAGGGAGGGAGCCTTCCAACGCGGCAGCGCTGCAACTTCTGCACTGCCTGTGTCCTTTAGCGCTCCAGGAATGAAGTGGAGCGCTTGATATAGCGTTCCACTTCCTTCCTGGAGCGCAAAACCGAATTTTTTAAAAGTTGAGAAAAATTAGCACCTGGTGCTAATTTTCTCAACTTTTGGAAGATAGCGCCCCAAATGGGTCTATAATGAATTTCTCCCCCAAAGTTTTTAAGGAATGGTATTGCTTAATGGCGCTTAAGGGAGAATGGGCATGTCACAGTGGGTTAGGCCACTATCCAATATGATTGTCTCTTTTCTCTGACATCTGGAAGGAGCTTAAGTAAAATGGGCTTGAGCCTCAATTCCTAGAGAACATACTTGAATAACAATCGGCTGCTGCATGCAAAGAGGTCATAGGTCATGTTATGTGGGAAATGGGGCTGATAACATTGGTGTAATAGTGAGTACTCTTCTTTGGTAGTAGTTAGGTCACAATTTGGGGCAGTATAGTAGAAGCTTTATTGTGCATTTAACGTGACGCTATACCTGAACCTGCGGACCTTAATGCTGATAATGGGCTCCAAAAGTAGGATAACATTCCATTCCAAAGTACTAGGATCATCGACCTGGAGAAATAAAAACATTCACCAAAAAAAAGAAGTTAACGTAATTTTTTAAAATTCGCTTATGGGATGTGGGCGTCATTGGCAAGGCCAGCATTTATTGCCCATCCCTAGTTGCCCTTGAAAAGGTGGTGGTGAGCCGCCTTCTTGAACCGCTGCAGCCCGAATGGTGCTCAGCAAAATGACAAGTTAAAGACCGATGAGGAGCTGGTTCAGCCCATCTTAGCTCATTCACCAGAGACAAAACGTATTCAGGCCATCACTTCATCCAACTGGATCTTGAATGAACCGAAGGTTTTTTTTTCCACTACCTTACCAAGAAGACATTGCATGAAGATGTTCTTCCTGATATCAGTTCTAAGATGTCCTTTCATCTCTTTTAGCCTATGCCCCTTTGCCCTCCAGGTGTGACTTACTTTGATGGTGTGCTCCAAATTTACCTTATCTATGCCATAGTCTCAGGATAAGGGGTCGGCCATTTAGGACTGAGATGAGGAGAAATTTCTTCACTCGGGGTTCTGTGAATCTTTGAATTTCTCTATCCCAGAGGACTATGGATGCTCAGTCATCGAGTATATTCGAGGCTGAGATCGATAGATTTTTGGACTCGAAGGGAATCAAGGGATATGGGGATCGGGCAGGAAAGTGGAGTTGAGGGTGAAGATCAGCCATGATCTTATTGAATGGCGGGGCAGGCTCGAGGGACCATATGGCCTACTCCTGCTCCTAATTCTTAAGTAATATTTTATATCACACCTCCTACCAAGGCTAAAAAGTTATGGTTTCTGCTGTCATTCCTCATAACTAAATCGCCTGAGGCTAGGAATCAGCCTGGTTGACTTCTCACTACGTAATCTTATTGTCTATATCTTGGTAACTAAAACTAGACATGGTACTTAAGGGGCAGTCTGACCAGTGCATTGTTCGGTTTCTGTGCAACATCCACTGATTGATACTCTACTGATTTAACAGTATGGTTCAGCAAACTATTTGCTTTGTTCATTGCTGCTCCTCAATGATATGCCAAGTGCCAAGTCTACAAAAACCCTCAAGTCCCTTTCAACTTTGCCTTTAGCTAGTTCTGTCCATAATGTGCATATCAAACCTATTCTTTCTTCCAGTGTGCACCACCCAATCTGATCATAACAGGACCAGTTCACATGATAGCAGGATATTGAAATCAGGCTCTTTACCTCAGGATTTTTACTTGAATACCTTAATGTGAATAGCTATGTTAATGTTAATGTGGTATAAATAGAACACAAAGTGCAGGGGCTCTGAAGTGTATTAGCCCCATTTCCGACTCGAGTTTGATAACCTATCCAAACAGGTTGTTTGTGAAATAAATTGTACACCCCATGCTATTTATTTTCTATTGGTATTAATTATACATAAATCCTGAGTGTTGTCTGCTCTATTTAACAGTATGTTGTCAACTGTAACAACATCGCACAGATGCCTTCTTTGACTTTTATGATCAACAAAGTTGATTTCACACTTCCTCCATCAGTATACATCCTTCAGGTATGTATGTTCTAACAACAACATCACTTGGAGTTAGCTTTCCCTGTGAGGTGTTAAAGTTCAGAATGGCCCCATGGCAGAAGCTTGGTTGCTTTTTATGGTATATCATCAGAGGGAAGGGGAATGATTCTTTTTTATGTGTAATTCTCTTCTCTCTTTTATAATCCCGCTCTCATCTATCCTGCCTCGGATAATGTAATTTTTCAGCCAGATAGGCAAGAGGCTTTGGCCCTCAAGAGTCTCTTGGTTACCTTCAGTACAATTTACTGATTCTCCTCCAGCAAAACCCCAGATTAAATGGAGCGATGTCCGAGCGTGTGGCACTCCCTTTAGAGGCCTGGTTGAGAATCAGCGAACCTCCTTTGGAGGGTGATTTACATTCAAATTTGATGAATCCACTACAACATGGGAGCCATATTCTGGACTGTAGCAGCCTATATCCAACAACAACAACTTGCATTTATATAGCGCCTTTAACGTAGTAAAATGTCCCAAGGCGCTTCACTGCAGCGATTATAAAACAAAATTTGACACCGAGCCAGATGAGGAGAAATTAGGGCAGATGGCCAAAAGCTTGGTTTTAAGGAGCATTTTAAAGGAGGATAAAGAGGTTTAGGTGAGGGGCGGCGGGGGTGAAATTCCAGGGCTTAGGGCCTTGGCAGCTGAAGGGATAGGGGTCAAGGGATATGGGGAGAAAGGGATCAAGGGGTATGGGGAGAAAGCAGGACAGGGTACTGAATCTGGATGATCAGCCATGATTGCATTGAATGGCGGAGCGGGCTCGAGGGGCCGAATGGCCTACTCCTGCTCCTATCTTCTATGTTTCTATGTTTCTATGGCACAGTCACCAATGGTTGAGCGATCATAACCAGGGATGCTCAAGAGGCCAGAATTAGAGGAGCGCAGATATCTCGGGAGGTGTTGTGGGGCTGGAGGAAACTAGAGATAGGGAAGGGGGCGAGTCCATGGAGGGATTTGAAATCCATCACTACATAATCATACATTGAGTAAAAAAACAAATGCATCAGGATAATATAACAGGGTTTATCTCTTTTGGTAAAGTTGCCTCTAAAATTAGTTCTTCTCACAGGACTAGAAAGCTTGGTGCAGAAAATAATATAGATTTCTATGCACTCCTTAGCCTGATCTGAAGCTAATTGATAGGTTAAAAAAAAGATTTAACCATACTCGGATCTCTTCTGCAAATGAGTCTAATGGAGTATCACTATCTTACAGGAAAATGGATACTGTATTGCTGGGTTTGAGCCCACCTATATCCCTCCTCCTACCCGAGATGGACCACTGTGGATTCTGGGGGATGTCTTCCTTGGAGCATTCTATTCTGTTTTTGACAGAGGGAACAACAGAGTGGGATTCGCTCAGGCTGTCTAAGGGACATGCGTTCTAATTTAGTTTGATATTTCAGCAAATAAAGCAGTGCCTTTTAAACCATGCATTTCTCTCCTACAAAGCAATCTCTACCTTGACAAACTGATTTCAATGGGGAGGAACATCAGGCAGTTTCGATAACGGGCAGAAGATCTGCAACATCAGTTTTACGGCCAGATGCCAAGTTGTAAATCTACCCCTAAGTCTTTGCAGTAGATGGACGAGTGTCTTTTAGTCAAGCTTACTGTGAATGAGCTTTACGTTGGGTTATGTTTTACTCTTATGATAGCAAAATACTGCGGATGCTGGCAATCCAAAATAACAACAGAAAACGCTGGAAAAACTCAGCAGGCCAGGGCAGCATCGGTGGAGAGAGAAAGAGAGTCAACGTTTCAGGTCGGATGACCTTTCGTCAGAACTGGAAAAAAGCAGGAAATGGAAAGCAGGTTTAGGGGCTGGGAAAAGGGGGAGAGGATGAAAGAACAAAAGGGAAGGTCAGTGATAGGATAGAAAGCAGGAGAGATTAAGAGGCATTGAGAGATATTCAGAGATATTCAAGGTGAGAGGAGGTGGTAATGGGACAGGTTAAGGAATAAAGGATGGCTCTAGATGGGTTGTGAATTGCGCTGGCAGAATGAAGGACAGCTGCCATCGCTGTCTAGCATCCACCCTGCCTGTTTGCTGAAATATTGGTCTTTATTTAGTGAAGCCAGTATGTCCAATGATTTCATTTGTTGTGAAACAATAAATGCAAAAAATAAAATAAACCTGCAACACAAAAATCAACGTCTTATCGTTCTTTGTTGCTACAGTAAACTCTTGCTTAAACGGCACTTAATTATCCGGAATACTTTAATAACCGGCAAAATAGATAACCGGTAATCTTGCCGAATCCATCCAGCACTCGTTTTGCCGAGTCCGAGTCTCCCGCGGTGGCCGAGTTAGTCAGTGGCTTTTATTTTTGTTTGTGTTAAAAATTGCCTTGGTAGGTATACCTCTCTGTTATCCAGAATTTCTCATCAACCGGCACCGTCCTGGTCCCATAGGTGCCGGGTAAGAAAGAGTTTACTGTATATAGAATCATAGAGGTTCTCAGCACAGAAGGAGGCCATTCGGCCCATCGTGTTGGTGCCGGCTCTTTGTTATAGTAAAAATAATGGGGTAGAGTTTCAGCTATGGGTGCAATCGGTAAATTTAAACTTACATTTAAAATTCCTGATCTTTTGTGTTAGTTCGGCTGATTGCACTGACATTACTAGCGGAAACAAGCGGAAATTCAATCCCCTCATGTCCGGGGAAGTGTGAAATTTTGCAGACCAGACAACTTAAAAATCGGGGGGTGGGGGGGGGTGGGGGGAGTAATTTTCACCTTCACTTGAACAATTACATTAGGCGCTAAATTTAAATAAATTGACACATTGAATACATTTTGTAAATCAATGAGTTCCTCAATGCAATTAATGATTCAATTTCTGTCTGAATTTATTAATATGGAAACTTCACCTCTTATTATAAACCTACATATTTCGTCCATGAGCGTCGCCACAGGAGATCAACTTTGTTCCATGAAATATGTCAACATTTATTTTTATATTCATCAAATGTAGTGTGCTACCCTCATTTATGGACACCGTTCTAAATTTCCAGGTTTTGCAGCAGGTCTTCTCCCCAGTTGAGTGTCCTGTATCACGTCTCATTAAATGACAGCATCATCAAAGTTTGTAATACATTATGGTATATACAGCTACTCGATTGTCACATGTGTCACCACGTCAGCACTCCTATCTTTACAGAGGGCAAAGTGAAAACGACTCTAGCGAGATGAGACCCATTCGCAAGCTAGCTAACTCGAGCTAACTGGTTGTCTTTTGTCTTTACAAGAAGCCCAGTGCATAGAATCATAGAATCGTAGAAATTTACAGCACAGAAGGAGGCCATTCGGCCCATCGTGTCTGTGCCAACCGAAAAAGAGCTATTCAGCCTAATCCCACTTTCCAGCTCTTGGTCCATAGACTTGTAGGTTACGGCACTTCAAGTGCTTATCCAAGTACCTTTTAAATGTGATGAAGGTTTCTGTCTCTACCACCCTTTCAGGCAGTGAGTTCCAGACCCCCACCACCCTCTGGGTGAAAAAAGTTCTCCTCAACTCCCCTCTAATCCTTCTACCAATTACTTTAAATCTATGTCCCCTGGTTAATGACCTCTCTGCTAAGGGAAATAAGGTCCTTCCTATCCACTCTATCTCGGTCCCTCATAATTTTATACACTCAGCCATTCTAGTGTGAGAGACAGAAAAAATTCTCTGTCCTGCATTAAGTCTGTGTGTGGATACATGCTTATTCTGATTTAATGAATTCAGAATGGGTATTCCACAAACAATGATTGAAAACAAAGGAGACCCTCTATGTGGATAGCCATAGATGCTCAATTATATGACCACTGTAGCTAACTCACATTGTCTCCAAGCTACAGAAACTTAAATAATAAATAGTCTTCTGGCTGGCTATCTCTCTTTGGGTAGGAATTAATATTTCAAATCACTAAGGCTGCCACCCACGCTGTTCTGTCTGCTAGTTAAGTCAAAAATATATTCCCCTAGGAATTATCTCCTTGTAAGCTGAATCTATCATTATTGCAATATCATAACAAAATTAAAAGAAAATGCCGTACAGTCCAAATAGGTGAAAGTCCAAAATGTTAAGTACATACAAAGCGAAAAGTGTTGAGATAATTTGTTGGCTGGCCATATTGTTTTTCTTACATACTAAATATTATTATTTGACTGAAAAAATTATATTGGTATTGGAATATTGGCTTTATTTTGGAATCACCTCCATGTATATATTTTTGAATATTGGCTTTATGATAAAAACAAGCCTGGATAAAGCTTGCTGTTATCTCCATGCTACTGCAGATGCATCATCTAGAAAAGATTTATAACAATTCGAACAGCAGCTTGTAGTTACATAGCGCCCTTAACACTGTTCTAATCAAAGAAATGGACACTAAGCCAAAGAAAGGGAATGTTGCCAAGAACAGCATGCAGATGAGAAATAGGAGGGGGCGAAGGGCTCCAGAGGTAGGGGTGCGGGTGCGGGAAGAGAAGCCTTTGCAGGAGATGGTCTGGCTATGATTAGATAGATAAGAGCGGAATCAAGCTATGCAATCCCACTGAGGTGGACAGCAGAGGAGAGACGTTGGAAGAGGATGGTGCATTCAACCGTGTCAAAGGGGGCAGAGATGTTGAAGAGGATAAGGCACAATAATGCATGAAGGTCACAGTCACGAAGGAAAAATTAGTGTCCCTGCACCGGAAATTGAGCGGTTGCGCCCCAAGAGGGAAGCGGGGCGCTAATGGAAGCGCCCTGCATCCCTCTTGGGGCGCTGCGAGTCAATATCGCGGCATGTCGCGCCACGGTATTGTAGGCCTTCCTCCCCTTCTTAAAGGGGAGGGGCCTTGTGCAGTGCGACCCGGAGCCTGGCACTCAAGAGAAGTGCCGGTCTCTTGGAGTGCAGCTGGCACTCCGCAGGTGGGGGAGGGGGGGTTGCCGTTCAGGTGGCCGGAGACGGGAGTGCAGGCAGGTGCTGGCAGGGGGCCAGCAACAAAAATGGCCACCCCGCACCTCGCCTTTAAATAGCGCCGCCCCGGCCGCAGGTTGGCCCCCCGACCCCGTCGGACATAGCGTCTGGTGGTAAGTCATGGGGCGCTCCCGAAGATTGCGGCCTGGGCGCGAGTGGGGCACTGCGCATGGCGATGATGTCACCGCTGGTGGCGCAGCACCGCGGGGTGCTCCCGGTTGGCGCCGCCACTAACCAGCTGCTGAATTTCGCAGGAGGCGTGGATGGCGCCATGCCCGGGCGCTAGTTGCTTTGCGCCCAGTTAGCGCCCTCTTAGAGTGCTAATGGGAGGCACAAAGCAACCCAATTTCCCCCCCAATGACTTTAGAAAGGAAAGAGAGGTCGGAGATGGGGTGATATTTTGCAAGGGATCGAGGGAGTGTTTTTCTGAGGGAGTTTTGAAAAGAAGGGGGGCAGTACCTGAACAGAGTGAACCATTTTCAAGGTGGGTGGTCAGCAGTTTGTGGGAATGGTGTCAAGGGAGCAGGAGGAGATGATTGAGATGTGCTTGAAGAGGGCATGAGGTGAGATGGTAGAGAACTAGAGAGAAACTAAGGTCAAGGCTAGAGTTGGGCAAGTTTGGGGTTGGGGAGCTTTGACTTGGCAGGCAGCTGAATGGATGGTCTTAATTTTAGCAACAAAGAAGTCCATGGGCTCTTTGCTCTTGTTGTTGGAGGTGAGGGTGGAGGTGGCAGGGGAGACGGGTTTAAGGAAATGGTAGTGGGGAAAAGGTGCTAGGGTTTATCCTTGCTCTCCAGGAGGATCTTGGAATAGTGAGTGGTTTTGGCAGAAGAAAGTGTGGCCTGATGGCACTTGATGGGGGCCTGCCAGATCTGGTGATGGCCAGCTAAATCAATTTTGCTCCGGACATAATCACATCAATGCCCCTTGAGGTTGAGTGATCAAAGGTGAGGAGGGGTGGGGGATAACAACCAGGATGGGAGAGAGTAAACATTTTGCTGGTAGACAACATAGATGTTAAAGAGGAAGTGAGAGGGATGAAACAAGGTAAAGTGCTCAAAGGAGGAGGTGCCAGGGGAGTCGGGAGAGAGGCCAATGTGCAACTTGGTGATCAGGACAACACCATCGCCACTATAAGCAACAGGATATGATATTACAATTAGTAAGGTATAGCTATATAATGATAAAGAATTATCAAAAATAATATTGTGACATTTGCAATTGCATAAATCCTATGTTCTATTAATATGTACCATAGGTCAAAGTGGGCCATATATTTATCTCTTGGGTTTTGGATTTTTTTAACAGTAATAGGCCTAAAATTTTGGCCATGTTTTTCAGGCACTAAATGGCCTCCTAAATCTCCAATATGGCGGACAGGAAGCACGCGCTCATTACAAGCTGGCAGTGTGCTGCCCGCCATATTGGTAAAGGCCAAAGATTCGGCATGCAGTGCCCATGTCTGAAGCAGGCCTTAGACTCCTGGCATATGCAAATAAGGGGCCTAACCCCTGTTTGAGGCCTCCACTCCAAGATCAGTTTACCCTGAGACACTCAGGAAAACCAGGTCTACGTGCTGTCTGACAGACAGTCCTACAAGGGATCGCTGCAGACCACAACCAACAAGGTAAGGTTTTGAAATATACTTACCTGAATGTGGAGCCAGGAGGGGCAGGAGTGCTCTTATATTCAAAGAACGCGGCTCGCTGCCGGCCAAATCTCTCCCCTCAACCCTGCTTGCTGCCACTACCCCACCGCGCCCCCTCACCCCCACGCCACCAGTGCCTCCTGGCCCGATCTTCCAGCCCCCAGTCATCTGTTCTTCTAGTTCACTTCACCATAGCCTCCTTATTGGTTCTATACCTTTGTCCTGAAATGCATAAATCGAGTAACAATCTGGCACAGCTTTAATACCAAATTATAAATAGTAGTTTAAATTTAACATTCTTTTCCCCCCAGTACAATTCAATCAAAAGGAGAAATGTTCCCTGCTTTTTAACTGCAGTTAATCCAGATTGTTTATATATTAACTGTGGCTGAGGCTCCTGTTGCTCCCATTTGATTTAGTCGCTCTGGCAGGTTGTATTGATTGTGGTCTTGGCTTGGTGCATTTGTTACAAGTTGAAAATTCTGGTGTCTTTATTTTATTTATGCCACTCTCAACACTTTTAACACATTTCTCATTATAAGAACATAAGAAATAAGAGCAGGAGTCGGCCATACGGCCCCTCGAGCCTGCTCCGCCATTCAATAAGATCATGGCTGATCATCGACCTCAACTCCACTTTCCCGCCCGATCTCCATATCCCTTGATTTCCCCTAGAGTCCAAAAATCTATCTATCTCAGCCTTGAATATACTCAAAGACTCAGAAATCACAGCCCTCTGGGGCAGAGAATTCCAAAGATTCACAACCCTCTGAGTGAAGAAATTTCTCCTCATCTCAGTCTTAAATAGCCCACCCCTTACCCTGAGTCTAAGCCTCCTAGTTCTAGACTCTCCAGCCAGGGGAAACAACCTCTCAGCATCTACCCAGTCAATCCCCTTCAGAATCTTGTATGTTTCAATGAGATCACCTCTCATTCTTCTAAACTCCAGAGAGTACAGGCCCATTCTACACAATCTCTCATCATAGGACAGCCCTCTCATCCCAGGGATCAATCTAGTGAACCTTCGTTGCACCGTCTCCAAGGCAAGTATATCCTTCCTTAGATAAGGACACCAGAACTGTGCACAGTACTCCAGGTGTGGTCTCACCAAGGCCCTGTACAATTGTAGCAAGACTTCCTTACTCTTATGCTTCAACCCCTTGCAATAAAGGCCAACATGCCATTTGCCTTCCTTATTGCTTGCTGTACCTGCATGCTAGCTTTCTGTGTTTCTTGCACGAGGACACCCAAATCTCTCTGAACACCAACATTTGAAAGTTTCTCACCATTTAAAAAATATTCTGTTTTTCGATTCTTCCTACCAAAGTGAATAACCTCACGTTTCCCTACATTATACTCCATCTGCCACCTTACTGCCCACTCACTTAGTCTATCTATATCCCTTTGCAGACTCTTTGGCCGCGATTTTCTCGGTCGATGCGGCTTGGGAGTGGGTCAGGTGGCTTCTGGGTTCCAGCCCCGCCCCCAACTACATCCGGCCCACAGACGTGATTTTACATCAATTGGCCTTGCCAATTAAGATGAAGCCAGTCAGATGATGCCATCTGATGACACATCATCTGCCGGTTTTCTTAAAGGGACCACACACAATCTTTTTTGACAGCTGATTTCTCAGTGTTTGACAGCTTTGAGGTGCTGCAAACACTGACAATCACTGTACAATGGTGAGCTCTTGCACCCAGGCTCTCCAGTGACTTCCTTCTTAGGCTAGAACAGATGGCAGCTGCAGGTGAGGTTACAGAAGCGATCTGTCAATGGTGAGAGAGGTTCTCCCAATGAGGTGGGACTAGACATACAATTTGAAACTTGTTACCTACAGAAAAGTCTAAATGCATTAAAAATGAATTTCCCAACATTTTCTTACCTCTGAAACTCACCAGTGCACCATTAGATCCTTCACACCACTTCTGCAGCTGTCATCAATGCAGAAACATCACAGCAGTCTCACAACACGCTACACTTACCTGGTGTGGTGACCGGACATCGGGAAGCCCGAAGTAGAAGTGTTAAAATTGAAAAAGAGCCCGTTAACTGCCTGTTAACAACCTTTAACAGGCAGTTAAGTGGCAATAATCCTCTTCCCGCTGCTAGGTGTCGGGTCCATGCGCAAATCGGGGACACTTGGGAAGATTGATTGGAGGCGGGTTGACAGCGGGTTTCCTGCCCGCTGTCAATCTTTGCCATTTTGCCGGAGGTCCCGCCTCCAAACCCGCCCCCTGAGTGCTGGCAAAATTCTGGCCTGAGAGTGGGGATAAAGGGTATGTACTCAGATTGGTGGGATGTGATAAGTGGTGTTCGCCAGAGATCTGTTCTGAGGCCTCAACTTTTTACCATATTTATTAATGCCTTGGATGAAGAAATAGAAAGTTGTATATCCCAGATTGCACTAAGTTAGGATACAGTAAGTAGCACATATGGGAACATAAAGTTGCAAAGGGACATAGACAGATTAAGTGAGTGAGCAAAACTATGGCAAATGGAGTTCAATGTGGGCAAGTGTGAGAATGCAAGAATGATAAATCAGAGTATTTCCTAAATGGTGAGAAATTGGAACTGTGGAAGTCAAAGTACACAAATCATTAAAAGCCAGTAGACAGGTGCAAAAAGCAATCAAAAAGGCTAATGGAATGTTGGTCTTTATCTCAAGGGGGGCTTTTTAAAAATTTAGTCACGGGATGTGGCCGTCGCTGGCAAGGCCAGCATTTATTGCCCATCCCTAATTGCCCTTGAGAAGATGGTGGTGAGCCGCTGCCTTGAACCGCTGCAGTCCGTGTGGTGAAGGTACTCCCACAGTGCTGTTAGGGAGGGAGTTCCAGGATTTTGACCCAGTGACGATGAAGGAACGACAATATATATTTCCAAGTCAGGATGGTGTGTGACTTGGAGGGGAACTTGCAGGTAATGCATTCCTTGATGCCTTGTTTCTCATCAGGACACTTGATTTTCACACACTTCACGCAATAACTGATTGTTACTTATTTTGCAGGCATTTTTGTCCCCAAGTGTGCACGTGCTGAGGAGATTTTTAACCTTCTCCAGGAGATCATGCAGTGTAACAGTATTAACCTTGTTGAGGAGCCCATGATGATATCGAGAAACACTCATCCAACAGAACTTGATTTACCAAGGACACCTCAGATACCAACCAGTGAGTGATTGTGGAAGAAGTTTGTTCTGCGGTGGCTGGGCTTGAAAGAAAAGTGGTTGTGGTATTGGATTAATTGTGTTGGATAGATATTTTATTGCATTCCCTACCAACACCCTATAGCCATATTGTCTGGTTGTCTAACTGCAATCATCTTCAACAACTTGCATTTATGTAGCACCTTTAATGTCTAAGGAATGTCCCCAGGTGCTTCAGAGGTGCAACGATAAAATGAATGAGACCGAGATCGAGAAACTAGGAGGGGTAACCAAAAGTTTGGCTGAAGAGGTTGGTTTTAAGGAAGGGTTTAAAGGAGGAGAAAGATGTTGAGAGATGGAGGATTTTTTGTTCATTCACAGGACGTGGGCATTGCTGGCACGGCCAGCATTTATTGCCCATCCCTAATTGCCCCTGAGAAGGTGGTGGTGAGCCGCCTTCTTGAACTGCTGCAGTCTATCGTCTTTGTAGCGGTTTGGTACAAATGAGTGGCTTGCTAGGCCCTTTCAGAGGGCGGTTATGAGTCAACCACATTGCTGTTGGAGTCACACATGGCCCAGACCAGGCAAGGATGGCAGATTTCCTTCCCAAAAAAGGACATTAGTGAGCCAGATGTTTTTTTTACAACAATCCGGTAGGTTCATGGTCACCATTACTGCTACTAGCTTTTTAATTCCAGATATACAACTTTCTATTCCTTCATCTAAGGCATATTTTAACTGAATTTAAATTCCCCAGCTGCCGTGGTGGGATTGGAACTCATGTCTACCAAGATCATTAGTCCAGGCCTCTGGATTACCAGTCCAGTAACATAATGCTACTATAACCTTCAATTTAGGGACCAAATTTCAGAGCATGAGGCCTAGATGGCTGAAGGCATGGGTACCAGTGGTGAGGTGAAGGGAGGGAGAAATGCACAAAAGACAAAGAGTCAGAGGAAAGGAGAAGTTGGGTTTGCGGGGGGTTGTTGGGCTTGAAGAATTCACAGAGCTAGGAAGGGGCAAGGCCGTGAAAAGATTTAAATCAAGGATGAGAACATTAAATTAGATGTGTCAATGTAGGCCAGCAAGGGCAGAGTGGTAGGTCTGTGGGACTTGGTGTGAAATAGGATGTGGGCAGCGGAGTTTTAGATGAGCTGAAGTTTGTGCGATGTCGGACAAGCAGTATGATAACACTGAGGCAGTGGACAGGTTGAGAGTGGTGGTTGAGAGGTAGAGTTGAGTGTCATCAGCGTACAAGTGCAAGCTGATCACATGTCTGGGGATGATTTTGCCAAGGGGAGACATGTATATGAGGAAGAGGAGAGGGCCAAGAATCGATACTTGGGGGACTCTGGTTTCAATGGTTTGAGGAAGAGAAGCTATTGTTGCCGATTCTCTGGCTACCATTGGGTAGGTAAGAGTGGATCTAAGTGTGAGTCTCATGGGTCTGGACAACAGAAGAGAGTTGTTGGAGGAGGATGGTGTGATCGACTGTCTCAAAGGCTCCAGAGAGGACAATGCGGGATAATGCACTAGTCATGGAGGCTGTCATTTGTGACAGTTTGTTAGGGCAGTTTTAGTGCTGTGGCAGGGCGCAAACCTTTTGGGAATGTTTCAAATGGGGACTTGTGGGAAGGACGGACACTGATTTAGGAGGCAATATAACCTTTAAAAACTTTGGAGAGGAAAGCGAAATTGGAGGTGAGGCGATAATTTTTAAGGACAAAGAAGTAAAGGGTAACAACAGCAGTTGGGGGTGGTATAGTATCTGAGGAGAGGGAAATGTTTACAATATCAGTTAGCATGTGGGCCAGGAAAGGATATTGGGTGGTCAGTTTAGTGGGAGTGGATCAAAGGAGTAGAAAGTGGATCTCACGGATGAGATGAGCTTGGAGAGGGCATGAGGGGAGATGAGAGAGAAATAGGAGGAAAAACACAAGTTCAGGGTTAGGGCAGTTTGGGGGGGGGGGCGGAGCCTGGGGGAGATTTGGCTTGGTTATCAAGGGGAAGGAAGGGGAAAGCATCAGAGGCAGCTGAATGGATGAGCTCCATCTTAGTGACAAAGAAGTCCATGAGCTGTTGCAGTTGTTGGAGGGGGGTAGGGGAGAGACAGTTTTAAGGGGAAGGTTGGTAGTGGAGAAAGGGTGATCCAGGAGTAGCGAGTGGCTTTGGCAGAGGAAAGCACAGGCCGATAGCACTCAATGTGATCCAGCCAGTGTAATGTATATACCTTTAAGGGGGGAACTATCTTTTACAGCTCATGTATACTGCAGTACCGGCAGTGACCACACCTGTATATAGCACTGAGTAGTAATCTGTACAGATCAGTTCCAGTGTGAGCCACGTTTAGTAAACACCTGTTGTACCGTTCTCCTGCAGTCTGTGTCTTATTATACACGGACACAACATTGGCGACAAGGCAAGTTCGAACCTACCTGCAACTCTGCATCACCTCCCGGGGATTCGTTCCTGGAGATCAGTGGATTGGAGGTCAAGGCCAGAGACTCGGGCATCGACCACGGGCAACCGCCCAGTCATCCAGCAGAGACTCGAGAATTGCGGGGGAGGCTGTCGAGAGCCAGGCTTGGCTTTCCAGTCGAGGTGGTCCAGCGAAACGGGCTGGCAACAGGTAGTGCGCAGACCCTTCCCAGACAGCGGTGGGCTTGAGCCCGACCGAGCGGCACAGCAAAGGGTCGAGCAGCGTCGATGGGGGAGAGAGAGAGAGGGCAGAGCGCATAGGGTGCAGCCGGTGTTCAGGGGCCGAGCAGCGTCGAAGAGAGGGAGAGAGAGATGCACAGAAACCCGCGAGGCGCCGCCATTGCCACGAGGACCGCCGAGAGCAGCGTTGGCAGCAGCGCAGGAGAAGCGCGCGAAACCTACAGGGTGCCGCCATTGCCACGAGAACCGCCAGGAGCGGCGTTGGCAGCAGCGGGGGAGGAAGGAAAGCGCGGGAGACGCCATTTTAAGCCATTGGGAGACGCCATTTTAAACCACACCCAAAATGCCGAAGAGTGGCAGTATCACCGCATTTGACAATGAAGTCGAAGATTGGACTACATATGTCGAACTAATAGAGGTATACTGCAAGGCAAATGAGGTGTCAGATGACAAGAAAGCGTCGGTATTGTTAAATTTAATGGGTGCAAAGACGTATGGTTTATTACGAAATCTAGTAACCCCAACGAAGCCAATGGAAAAGAGTTTTGAAGACATAGTAACGATACTACAGGAACATTTAAACCCCACACCGCTGCTGATAGCAGAAAGATTCAAGTTTCACAAATGGAACCAGCATAAGGATGAAAGCAATGCTGATTATTTAACAGAACTGCGCAAACTATCGAAACACTGCTAGTTTGGAGCGGGACTGGCAGATACCTTAAGGGACAAGTTTGTGTGTGGGCTTCAAAGTGAAGGAACCCAGAAACGGCTTTTATCTGAAAAGGACCTTACGCTGGAAAAGACTTTCAGCATTGCGGTATCATATGAAGCAGCAGCACGGGGCGCTGCAAAGATACAACAGAGACCGCAAGAATATGGCACAAACAAAATGTCATATGGAACAGAGAAGTGCTATCGCTGCGGCAGAACAACACACGACCAGAATGATTGCTGGTTCAAAGACAAAGTGTGCAGACAGTGTGGAAAAGTAGGACACATAGCACGAGTCTGCAGGTCGGGAAAGAAAACCAGCAATAAGAAACCTACCAAAGGAAAGTACAAGAAGGTACATAAGATAACGGAGAATAGTTCAGACGAACAAAAGAGTGATAACGACTCCGAAAACAGGGAACTGAGTTGTCTGAAACTACATAATGTGATCACAATGGAGGATCACCGCACCATTTGGGTCATTCTCAAGATAGCAGGAGTCCAGGTAAAGATGGAATTGGACACAGGATCAGCCCTAACAGTCATAAACCGACGGGACTACGAGCGGCTATTCTCACACATACCCTTGAGAGACACAAAAATTATTTTGAAGACGTACATGGGGCAAAAAGTCTACCCCAAAGGAAAAATAAGGGTGACCGTTATATATAACGGTAAGGAAACACCAAAACTAGACCTGTATAGAAACATAGAAACATAGAAGATAGGAGCAGGAGTAGGCCATTCGGCCCTTCGAGCCTGCTCCGCCATTCGTACGAAGAGATGTTGAGAGTAAGCAATTCCAGCACATCCATGAGAAGCCAACAAGGAGCTTCAATGTAGGGCAACCAGTCTTGGCCCGCGACTACCGAACAGAAAAATGGCAGCCAGGAACGATATGCACACGGCAGGGCCTACTAATGTACACAGTGGACATTGGGGAGAGCATCGTGAGACGCCATGCTGACCAGATCCTAGAGTCACAGGAACAAGTCAACCCCATGCCTCGCCCATACATACCTGGTGATGAACCCGACGTACAGGTCGCATCTACCCCAGAAACAGTAGCATCGGAAGCTGATGAACCAACCGATGACAGGGGGCCAGAATTGCCTCCACACCAAGAGCAAGACACTCGGGAAAGGCGCTATCCAGAAAGGATCAGGAAGCCTCCCCAAAGACTGAATATATAAATAGACTATTTTCAGCTAATGTTGCATGTTAAAAGTGTTAATTGTAATTAGTTTGATATTTAATTGTTAAATGAGTCTTATGGTACTGTTAATCTAAAAGGGGAGGAATTGTAATGTATATACCTTTAAGGGGGGAACTATCTTTTACAGCTCATGTATACTGTAGTACCGGCAGTGACCACACCTGTATATAGCACTGAGTAGTAATCTGTACAGATCAGTTCCAGTGTGAGCCACGTTTAGTAAACACCTGTTGTACCGTTCTCCTGCAGTCTGTGTCTTATTATACACGGACACAACAGCCAGATCTGGTGGTGGATGGCTAAACCAGTTGTGCACCAGATACACTGAAGTCTGCACTCCTTGGACTTAAGGGAGCAAAGATGGGGGCCTTACCAGGGAGGTTGACCAGGATGGATGCGAGGAAAGGTTTTGCTGTGAACAAGTGCATCAGATGTGGAGGTGAAGGTGAAGGTGAGGGAATGGCTGAGCAAATGGACAAAACTGTAGAAGTATTGTGGTGAATGGAATGCCAGAAGCTTGACAGTAGGGAGTTTGAAAGTGTTTCAGTAATAACTTGGAGAAGAGTTTTTTTCCCCCCAAGGATGGGCGCAGAAGGAAGTAGTGGTGAAAGGGAGTAAAAGTACAGGTGAAATTCCCCCTTCTACTGTCTGTGAAACGCAAAATTTATTTCTACAGCCTTTGTTTCTTTGTAGTGCTGTAATTAAGTCTGAAGAGGCAAGTGGCTTCGCTCATTTGCTGGGGTTTAAAATCCCTACTGTTGTGTGTGTCACTTTTCTGACGCCGTCATACTCCCACCCATATGCTATTTGTAGGATCGATTCCTCCCCCGTCAACGGTAAAAATATTGGACGATGAAATATAAAAACCCAGAACTGCAGAGCCCGCAAAAAGGACTCGGCAATAAAGGGTTAATTCAAACATTGCAGCCGAAACTACGAATCTAAAATCTGAACAAGAA
Source organism: Somniosus microcephalus (assembly GCF_052327205.1). Taxonomy (NCBI): domain Eukaryota; kingdom Metazoa; phylum Chordata; class Chondrichthyes; order Squaliformes; family Somniosidae; genus Somniosus; species Somniosus microcephalus. Next base: position 21,503,772 of record NC_141004.1, on the reverse strand, counting down.
CATCCGCATATTCCTGTAACTTAAGGGGTTACATTGTTCACCTTAGACCATGGCCCCCGAATAACTAGTTTCACTGCGGGCCTAGACAATGGGCCGGGCCTCGAACCTTTTGAATACGAATGCTAACAGAAACCAACAACTTCGCACATGCAGTCACTTTGGGAAGGTTGCATTGTCAGAAAGGTATCTCAAATCAATGGGCAATACCAGGGACAATTCACACATTTTGAAATGAATCGTATGCTCAGGAGGGGGCCAGGAGATACTGCAAGTTGGTTTTGGTTTAAAGTAAGAGCACTTTGAAGACAGTGGTGTGGGAAGTCGACGGCAGAACAGCGAACAGAAAGATTCGGGCCTACAATCAACTCCAAGAGACAGCTGATCGGGAGTGGTGATTGTATGTTTCAGTCAATTTATGATTGAGTCTGAGTAAGTTTGTGAGTTTCAGTCAGATCACAATAAGGGTTTTGTGATTGAGTCTGGGTAACTTTATATTTAACGGTCAAATCGCGGACGGGTTTAACTGTGTCATATTGTGTCGATACAAATGACCCTTGTGTAGGGGTTTGTATTTTGGGGTTGTTAGCCTGACATAAATCGTAGGGATTTATACTGGAGAAGTAATTGTGTGTGTGTGTTCAATAAACGAACGAATCAAAGGTTGAGCCAAAACCCTGTGCCGTGTGTATTTTATTTTTATAAATAAATCCTGATGTCCAAGAACTGTGTGTAACGGGGGACCAGTATTGGAGAAAACCCCTTATACATTGATCTGTCCTGGGTTTTGTTTCTGTAGAGTACATGATTCCTCCCACTGGGGATAAACTGATTAGTGCATCCCATATTTCATGTATGTGAGGTGTCCATGCTGGTGTGACTCTTGGTGTAATCAAACAATTACATTACTATTGAATTTCTTGGAAAGGCCCAGTGATTAACCACTTGCCTCTTTCGAATGTGAAAAGGTTAGTGGTGGAGGAATAAATGGGGAACAGAATACTTGGAAAGAGTTTGGAATAGTTTGTCGGTGTGAGCATGCAGTTCAATTTGCTGAAGTTAAGCTGAGTGCTCATGACTTTGTTTTCAGCCCCTGGTTTCGCTGTGCTAGGATTTCCAAATGGATTCCCTTGTTACCCACCAATAGGCGATGGCTCCTCTCACCCGTCAACTCGACATCCTTCCATAGGACGCACGCTATGCTCTTATGGACAGGCTCGAGGGATGAATGGCCTACTAGAGTTCCTATAAGCTGGAAGATAAGCAAGCCACTTTACATGGCGATACTCTGTTCAGCCACTAGATGGGGAAAATGCATTACACAATTGCAATCATTTAGTGATCAGAATCTAGTACCGAACTCTACTGCAGCAATAAACTCTCGAGAGGTTTGACCCAGCGACGAAGAAGGAACGGCAATATATATTTCCAAGTCAGGATGGCGCGTGACTTGGAGGGGAACTTGCAGGTATGTCCAGTTAAGTTTCTGTTCAATGGTGATGCCCATGATGTTGATGGTGGGAGATTTGATAATGGTAACCCCTACTGTTATTGTGCTAGTTAAGTTGCCCAAGGGAAACCGAGAGGTATCCCCGAGACACAAACGAGAACAGCTTGTAAAAGAAGCCCGCAATCAGTGGGGCTGGTGGAACGTAAAAACGAGGAAGTAAAAAAGCTATTGGTCAAACTGTTGAGAATCAGGGGGAATAAGTGGACCACCGTCATTCCGGAGGGGCAGCTATTGTTTTGATTTCTTTTTGGGTTCAATAAAGACTAATTTCTGAAAGAGAATGTTGTTTAATCTAAAGTCTTGTTCAAGACTTTCTACAGCTTTTTACAGAACACACTATGCTGTGATGCATCTAGAATGAAACTGAAAGTAAAACTCCTCTGGACTGCTTGTCTCTCACATGACCTCTGCTGGTCAGGCACAAGTAATCAATAACACAGACAAATATGCTGTAAGGCATAAGTAATCAAACACAGACAAATATCATCACTATTTGCTGATATCATTACATCTCCCTTTCTTAAAACAAAAGTATTTTACTTTTAACTAACAACATTTAATGAACTTACATTATCATTATCATGATCAAGGTTTTTTACCCTTGCTTTGTGTGTTCACATGAAATATGTCAATACACTAGAACTTGAAGAAAGAATAAGATAACATTACTTCCTTCTTTAACAATAGTCCTTAAATTTGCTCAATGAGTCTCTCAGGAGGCTTCACGTGTCTTGAGGATTTTCTGATTGATTGTCCTTGAATCTGAGTTGTTGCCTCAGATGATTGGTTCTCAGCTGTCTGATCAGGTTGTTCACCAGTATCAGTCTCTTGACCTGCTGTGGCTGGTCCCATGAGAAGATCTCGACGATTTCTTCTCAGAACAGCACCCTCATCTGTCTGAATGGTGTATGATCTTGGTTGAACTTCACTCAGGACAGTTCCCTTCTGAGTCCATGTGTTTGTTTTGTCTTTCAACCTTACTTGGTCACCAGTGTGGAGTTCAGGTAAGGTTTTGTGTTCCTCTGTCATAGTAGTACTTTTGCTTTTCTTTCTGTTGTTCTTTGAACTTCCTCACTTTCTCCCCCTCTTTTGTTTTCAGGAGGTTCTCCGGGATGGGTAGGTTTGACCTTAGCCGACGTCCCATCAGGAGTTGGGCTGGTGACATACCACACTCGAGCGGCGTTGTGCGGTATACAAGCATGCTTTGGTAGAAGTCAGTTCCACTGTCTTTTGCCTTGTACATGTCTTTTCACTGTCTGGACCGATTTTTCCACTAGTCCATTGGACTGTGGATAGTGAGGACTTGACGTTGTGTGGACAAAGTCCCACTCTTTGGCAAAGTGTCGGAAATTTGCATTGTTAAACTGGGGTCCGTTGTCTGTGAAGACCTCGCTTGCCACGCCATGTCTGGAGAATATGGCTTTCATACTTCTTATCACAGCTTCTGCAGTGGTGGTGTACAGTCTACAAACCTCTGGATACAGGGAGTAATAGTCTGTGACGACAAGATAGTCCTTCCCTTGACATACGAATAGGTCAGCGCCTACCTTCTGGTAAGGTCTGTCTGGTGCTGGGTGTGGCTTTAGTGGTTCTACCGGATTGCTTGCTCGATATTTCAGGCATATTGTGCAGTTTGACACCTCATTTGTCACATCTTGGTTGATTCGTGGCCAGTACATCACCTCTCGTGCTCTTTTCTTACACTTTTCGATTCCCAGATGTCCTCCATGGATCTTTTTTAGCATCTCTCTTCTCAGACTCTTTGGGATAACTATTTTACTTCCTTTGTAGATGATGTCTTCGACCACTGATAGTTCCGCCCTGCAGTTCCAGTACTCTGCTATATCAGGTGAGCAGTCTTGCTTCATGTTGGGCCATCCATCCAAGATGCTTTTTCTCAGTCGTCTCATTGTTTCATCTTTGTTTGTCTCAGTCTTTATGAGCTCCATTTTTGCATCTGCTATGGGCAGTGCACTTGTGATCATGTCCACGTAGGCGTTCACTTTTTCATCCATTGTGGTGTTTGCGGGCTCACTTGGGTCAACAGCTCTGGACAACGTGTCTGCTGTATACATCAGCTTACCCGGTGTGTACGCAACATTCAGTGTATAGCGTTGCAGCCTGATCATCATTCTTTGTATTCTAAGCGGACAGCTATTCAGTGGCTTTTGGAACAATGCAATCAAGGGCTTATGGTCAGTCTCTACACTGATTGCTTGTCCTGCCACAAACTGGTGAAATCTTTCACAGGCGTATGTGATGCTGAGCAGCTCCTTTTCTATTTGAGCATATCGCGTCTCCGCGTCTGTCATTGAGCGCGATGCATATGCAATAGGTTGCCAGTAGTCATATTGTTGCAGAAGAACGGCACCGAGCCCACTCTGTGATGCATCTGATGATATCTTGATGGGTCTCGCTGGGTCATAAAACCTCAGAACTGGTTCCTCTGTGAGCAGTTTCTTTAGATCGCTCCATGACTTCTCATGCTCATGATTCCATTCCCATTCTATGTTCTTTTCAGTTAGTCTTCTCAGTGGCGCTATTTTTTCTGAGAGGTTGGATATGAATTTACCCATGTAGTTGATCATTCCATTAAACCTCTGCACGTCCTTTTTGCATTGTGGCCTTGGCATATTCTCAATGGCGGACACCTTTCTGGGATCTGGTCTGATGCCCTCACTGCTAAGGATATCTCCCACGAATGTCAGTTCTGTCACCCCGAGCTGGCATTTCTCTCTATTCAGCTTCAGGTTTGTTTTCCTTGTTGCTTCCAGCACTTTTTTCAGTCTCTCGTCATGCTCAGTTCTCGTGGTTCCCCATACTATGATGTCATCCATTGATGTATCAACTCCCTCCAGGTGCTCATAGATCATATGGATAGTCTTGTGATACACTTCAGGAGCTGAGGCAATGCCAAATGGTAACCTTAGGAATCTGTATCTGCCAAATGGAGTGTTGAACGTGCACAGTCTTGAACTTGCTTCGTCCAGCTTCATCTGCCAAAATCCTGAGGGCGCATCTAACTTGCTGAAATATTTTGCATTTGCAAACTGTGCCTTGATTTCCTCACGTGTAGGAAGCTTGAAGTGCTCTCTCTTTATTGCTCTGTTTAGATCTCTTGGATCCAGGCAAATTCTGAGCTTTCCATTCTTTTTGTCCACTACGACGAGGGAACTCACCCACTCAGTTGGCTCATCTATCTTCTGAATCACGTTCAGGCTTTCCATCCTGTCCAACTCTGCCTTCAGTTGCTTTTGAAGAGCAAACGGAACTTTTCTGCATGGATGTATGACCGGTGTCATACTTTTATCTACTCTGATCGTGTGTTCTCCTGGAATGCAGCCTAGACCCTTAAATAGGTCTTTGTACTCTTTCATGAGTTCATCATAGACTGTCTCTCCTTTGCTTTCCACAACGAGGACTCTCTTTACCAGGTTCAGTCTCTCACAGGCTTTTAACCCTAGTATGGCTTGCACATCCTTTGGCACCACGATTAATGCTAGCGTGTGCTCTCTGTCCTTGTGTGTTACTTTGACAATGCATTTTCCTTTCACTGGTATATCAGTACCTGAGTATCCGGTCACTTTCACTTGTATTCCATGTAACTTTGGTCTGGGTCTAATTCTCTTAAAATCGGTCTCTGATATCACATTAACTTGTGCTCCAGTATCCAATTTAAATGGAATGTGTATGTCATTCACTTTTAGTGTCAACATCCAGTCTCTTTCTTTTTTGTTTTCAGACACAACATCTACATTGAATTCCTCTATCTTGCTTTCATCTACTGTATGGACCTTGCTTTGTTGCGCTTGGTTCTTACAGCAACGGGCATAATGGTTGTTTTTGTTGCATCTATTGCATGTTTTACCATATGCTGGACACTTTCTTGGTGGATGCTGTGTACCGCATCGACTACATGACTTCCGATTGTCTCTTTCATTTTTGTTTGCTGGCCACGTCTCTTTTTTCACATTGGCGCTCTCTTTGTTAAACGGTTTGTATCCGTTCTTTCTCACTGCATCCACGTTGCAGCTACTGTCACTGAACAGCTCCTTTGCCTGCAACTTCACAGTCTCTGTAGCCCTACACAATGCTATGGCTTTTCCCAGGTCTAGATCTTGCTCGCTTAGCAGCCTTTCCCTTAGACCATTATCTGGAATACCACACACCAGTCTGTCTTTTATCAGCGAGTCTGTGAGTCCCCCAAATTCACACGATTTGCTCCGGTTTCTCAGTTCAGTCACATACTGATGAATAGTCGCGCCGATTTTCTGTACACATGTGAAAAATTTGTGCCTCTCAAAGGTCACGTTGCGTTTAGGTATGCAGTAGGCCTCAAACTGTTCCATTATTTTATCTAGCTTCATTTTGTCTCCATCAACAGCAAATATGAAATTATTATATACCTCCAGCGCTGCATCACCCATGACATGTAAGAACACGGACGATTTTTGTTTATCACTTTTCTCGTCAGCTCCGATTGCCGCTAAATACAACTCTAAACGTTGTTTGAACCTTCTCCAATTTTCAGCTACATTACCTGTCAATTGAAGCGTAGCTGGTGGGAGTAAACCTTCCATTTTTTCACTTCGTTAGCTATTCTCTAATGGTAAGCAACGATGTTCTCTTCTGGCTTGCTAATATGCGGAGAGCTGATTTCGCTTACTTGCCACAACTGCTTTCACTGTCCCATCAAGTTGCTAACTTCAGATTTTTTCTCTTTCAGCCACTTCTGACATCATGTTTTGATTTCTTTTTGGGTTCAATAAAGACTCATTTCTGAAAGAGAATGTTGTTTAATCTAAAGCCTTGTTCAAGACTTTCTACAGCTTTTTACAGAACACACTATGCTGTGATGCATCTAGAATGAAACTGAAAGTAAAACTCCTCTGGACTGCTTGTCTCTCACATGACCTCTGCTGGTCAGGCACAAGTAATCAAAAACACAGACAAATATGCTGTAAGGCATAAGTAATCAAACACAGACAAATATCATCACTATTTGCTGATATCATTACAGCTATCACTTAATAATGTGCCCACATCTGCATCAGGGACAGTGTCCCCTAAAACTCCATATTATCTGATGTATGGGGCTGAGATGCATACACTGCTTACCCATAGTTCTTTTATTGCCTGTACACTCTCTGAGTCCTTGACCCGACAGTGACAGTTAGATTTTAAAAAAGAAGTAACAGAGGAGATTCATCAAATTGATCAAAGGATAAGGGAGGCAAATAGGCAGAAAAAATTGACAAACAAAGCATGGCAACCCCTAGCAGGAGAATGGGTACAGGAAAAGAAGTTCGAGCAAAAACCTGGTTTAAGACCCAAGTGGAAAAAACCTGTTCAAATACATTCTGTTATTAACGAAAGAACTGTTAAAATACATATTAACCAGCCGAACGGCAAGCATATTCTTAAAACTGTCTCCATAGACAATCTCAAAAGTTGTCCTGCGGGATACCGAAATGGAGGAACAATACAAGGTGCAGTCGTACACTGTTTTTCAAGCTTGGAGCACGATACAGGAAATGGATGCGATCGAATTACTGACGATGGTCAGTCAGCAGTCAGACGTTGTCGCCGACTCCTCCACATGATGCTTGGCAATGCCTCAGGAATTGGATTCGCGAAAAGCAACAACCGAAACAAGTAAAGATCAACAAGTTACTTCAATGAAGGAGGAAAACACTGCAGATGAAGACGGAATCAACTGAGCTCCTGGACCAGGAGAGTACCGAGGCGGCAGTTAAAAGGAGGAGCGAGGCGAGGCCCGACCAGATCGGACCAGGAGAGCACCGAGGCGGCAGTTAAAAGGAGGAGCGAGGCGAGGCCCGACCAGATCGGACCAGGAGAGCACCGAGGCGGCAGTTAAAAGGAGGAGCGAGGCGAGGCCCGACCAGATCGGACCAGGAGAGCACCGAGGCGGCAGTTAAAAGGAGGAGCGAGGCGAGGCCCGACCAGATCGGACCAGGAGAGCACCGAGGCGGCAGTTAAAAGGAGGAGCGAGGCGAGGCTTACCAACTCAGCAGCGGGGAGAGAGGTAAAAAGTAATCAGAGTGTGACGTCACCAGGGAGCAGGTAAGTGATTGGTTGGTGAGTATTTCTCTTTTTTAACCTTTAACTCTGTGGTTTATAGTTGCTAAGGTCTTTTCTGGTGTAGCGGGGACTGTTGGTAAACCATACAAGCGCCTTAGAGTTTATCTTTAATTGGTGATAGTGAATTAATTTAAATTAATTAAAGGGTAAGTCATGCCGGGAGAGCCCAGCCCCGTGTTATGCTCCTCTTGCTCTATGTGGGAATTCAGGGACACTGCCGGTGTCCCTGATGACCACCTGTGCCAGAAATGCATCCAGCTGCGGCTACTAGCAGACCGCATTGCGGCGCTGGAGCTGCGGATGGATGGGCTTTGGAGCATTCACGATGCTGAGAGGGTCGTGGATAACACGTTTGATGAGGTGGTCACACCACAGGTAAGGGCTGCACAGGCAGAAGGGAAATGGGTGACCATCAGGCAGAGCAGTAGAGGCAGGCAGGTAGTGCAGGGGACACCTGTGGCCATCCCCCTCTCAAACAGGTATACCGATTTGGATACTGTTGAGGGGGATGACTTACCAGAGGAAGGCAGCAGCAGCCAACTTCCCAGCACCAGGGGTGCTTCTGCTGCTCAGGAAGGGAGGAAAAAGAGTGGGAGAGCAATAGTGGTAGGGGATTCTATCGTAAGGGGAACAGATAGGCATTTCTGTGGCCGTAGACATGACTCCAGGATGGTTTGTTGCCTCCCTGGTGCCAGGGTCAAGGATGTCACTGAACGGCTGCAGGGCATTCTGAAGGGGGAGGGTGAACAGGCAGAGGTCGTGGTTCACATTGGGACCAATGACATAGGTAGGAAGAGGGATGAGGTCCTGCAGCAAGAATTTAGGGAGCTAGGTAGCAGATTAAAGAGCAGGACCTCAAAGGTTGTAATTTCTGGATTACTCCTGGTGCCACGTGCCAGTGAGTATAGGAATAGGAGGATAGAGCAGATGAATGCGTGGCTAATGAGTTGGTGCAGGAGGGAGGGCTTTAGTTTCCTGGATCACTGGGCCTGCTTCTGGGGAAGGTTGGACTTGTACAAGTCGGACGGGTTGCACCTGAACCAGAGCGGGACAAATATCCTTGCGGGGAGGTTTGCTAGCACTGTTCGGGGGGGGTTTAAATTAAAATGGCAGGGGGTTGGGAACCTGAGCAGGGAGACAGAGGAAAGGGAAACAGGGATAAAAGCAAAAGATAGGAAGGAGAAAAACAAAAGTGGCAGTCAGAGAAATCAACGGTTTAAATCAAACGTGGCCACAGTAAATAATAATTCTAATAGGTCTAAGAGCATTAAAAAAACAAGCCTGAAGGCTTTGTGTCTTAATGCGAGGAGCATTTGTAATAAGGTGGACGAATTGTCTGTGCAAATAGAGGTAAACGAATATGATTTGGTTGGGATTACGGAAACGTGGCTCAAGGATGGCCAAGACTGGGAACTCAACATCCAGGGGTATTCAATATTCAGGAAAGATAGGCAAAAAGGAAAGGGAGGTGGGGTAGCATTACTGGTTAAAGAAGGGATTAATACAATTGTAATGAAGGATATTAGCTATGATGATGTGGAATCTGTATGGGTAGAATTGAGAAATACTAAGGGGAAAAAAACATTAGCGGGAGTGGTATATAGACCTCCCAACAGTAAGGCGGAGTTTGGGGATGGCATGAAAAGGGAAATTAAAGAAGCGTGCAATAAGGGAACAGCAGTCATCATGGGTGACTTTAATCTACATATAGATTGGGCCAACCATATTAGTAACAATACTGTGGAGGAGTAATTCCTGGAGTGTTTACGGGATGGTTTCCTGGACCAATATGTCGAGGAACCAACCAGAGATCAGGCCATCTTAGACTGGGTATTATGTAACGAGAAAGGATTAATTAGCAATCTTGTTGTACGAGGCCCCTTGGGTCTGAGCGATCATAATATGATCGAATTCTTCATTAAGATGGAGAATGAAGTAGTTGACTCAGAGACTAGGGTCCTCAATTTAAATAAAGGAAACTACGATGGTCTGAGGAGCGAGTTGGGTAGGATTGATTGGGGAATGGCACTCAAAGGGTTGACGGTGGATAGGCAATGGCAAATATTCAAAGACCGAATTGATGAACTACAGAATTTGTTCATCCCAGTTTGACATAAAAATAAAACAAAAAAGGTGACTCAACCGTGGCTAACAAGGGAAATTAGGGATAGCATAAGATCCAAGGAGACGACATATAAATTGGCCAGAAAAAGCAATAATCCTGAGGATTGGGAGCAGTTTAGGATTCAACAAAGGAGGACAAAGGTATTAATTAAGAAAGGGAAAATAGAATATGAGAGTAAGCTAGCAGGGAACATAAAAACTGACTGTAAAAGCTTTTATAGATATGTGAAGAGAAAAAGATTGGTGAAGTCAAGCGTAGGTCCCTTGCAGTCAGAATCAGGGGAATTTATAATAGGAAACAAAGAAATGGCAGACCAACTAAATTCATACTTTGGTTCTGTCTTCACAAAGGAGGACACAAATAACCTCCCAGAGATGCCGGGGAACATAGGGCCTGATGAAAGGGTGGAACTGAAAGAAATCAGTATTTGTAGGGAAATGGTGTTAGGAAAATTGATGGGACTGAAGGCCGATAAATCCCCAGGGCCTGATAGTCTACATCCCAGGGTACTTAAGGAAGTGGCCCTAGAAATAGTAGATGCATTGCTGGTCATCTTCCAGAACTCGATAGACTCTGGAACAGTACCCATGGATTAGAGGGTAGCTAATGTTACCCCACTATTCAAAAAAGGTGGTAGAGAAAAAGCGGGGAATTATAGACCGGTAAGCCTGACATCGGTAGTGGGGAAAATGCTAGAATCTCTTATAAAAGATGTAATAGCAGAGCACTTGGTAAGCAGCGACAGGATCGGACAAAGTCAACATGGATTTACAAAAGGTAAATTATGCTTGACTAATCTACTGGAATTTTTTGAGGATGTAACTGGTAAAATAGTTAAGGGAGAACCAGTGGATGTGGTGTATTTGGACTTTCAGAAGGCTTTCGATAAGGTCCCACATAAGAGATTAGCGTGCAAAATTAAGGCACATGGGATTGGGGGCAAGCTATTGACTTGGATAGAGAACTGGTTGGCGGACAGAAGGCAGAGAGTTGGAACAAACGGGTCATTTTCCGAGTGGCAGGCAGTGACTGGTGGGGTACCGCAAGGATCCGTCCTAGGACCCCAGCTGTTCATAATATATATTAATGATCTGGACGAGGGAATTGGATGTAATATCTCCAAATTTGCAGATGACACAAAGCTGGGTGGGAGGGTAAGCTGTGAGGAGGATGTCGTGAAACTCCAGTACGATTTGGACAGATTGGGTGATTGGGCAGAAACATGGCAAATGCACTATAATGTGGATAAATGTGAGGTTATCCACTTTGGTGGCAAAAACAGGAAGGCAGATTATTATTTGAATGGCAATAGATTGGGAGAAGGGGAAGTGCAAAGAGATCTGGGTGTTCTTGTGCACCAGTCGCTGAAGGTAAGCATGCAGGTGCAGCAGGCGGTTAAGAAGGCAAATAGTATGTTGGCCTTTGTAGCAAGAGGGTTCGAGTACAGGAACAAGGATGTCTTGCTACAGCTGTACAGGGCCTTGGTGAGACCGCACCTTGAGTATTGTGTGCAGTTTTGGTCGCCTTACCTGAGGAAGGACGTTCTTGCCATGGAAGGAGTACAGCGAAGATTCACCAGGCTGATACCTGGGATGGCAGGAATGACGTATGAGGAGAGATTGTGTCGATTGGGCTTATACTCACTGGAGTTTAGAAGATTGAGAGGGGATCTCATCGAAACCTATAAAATTCTGTCAGGCCTGGACAGACTAGATGCAGGAAGGATGTTTATGATGGCCGGGGAGTCCAGAACCAGGGGTCATAGTATAAGGATAAGGGGTAAGCCATTTAGGACTGAAATGAGGAGGAATTTCTTCACCCAGAGAGTGGTGAACCTGTGGAATTCTCTGCCATAGAGGGTGGTGGAGGCCAGTTCATTAAATATATTCAAAAAGGAGTTGGATATATTTCTTAAGGCTAAAGGGATCAAGGGATATGGGGAGAAGGCAGGGACAGGGTACTGAATTTGGATGATCAGCCATGATCTCATTGAATGGCGGAGCAGGCTCGAAGGGCCGAATGGCCTACTCCTGCTCCTATCTTCTATGTTTCTATGTAAGGCCTTTACGAAAACAAGAATCTGTCCACACGCTGGATCGAAGGAACAGCGTGTCAAGCTTCAGCTAGTTCCAAATGACGTCTCCTTGACTCGTATGAATAACTCACTTCTACAGAATGTACATCTACCAATTGGACATTCTAAGTGCATGTTGTTTCGCTAATTGCATGACTATCTACCTATCATCCTTTTAAATTGTGTTCAATTTAAAATAAGGCAAATCATTGTTTTAGGATGACTTAAAAGGAATTTTCATGTAGCACATGATTTTGAATCTCGTGAAATTGATGTGCTATTGTAACCTTATTAGTAATATTGACCAAACTCTGTCTTGATGCTTCAGTTCCTTTTTTGGTCAAGAGGGAGGTGTGAAGGAATAAGCAATATATCTATTCAGAAGATACACCACCCTAGTATTGTGCTAGTTAAGTTATCCAAGGGAAACCGAGAAGTACCCCTGAGACAAACGAGTACCACAAATGAGAACAGCTTGTAAAATAAGCTCACGAGGGCATAGGTCAAACACATTGTGGTGACAGAACAATATTCTGCAAATTGACTCCCTTATATTGGTGGCCAGGCATGCTTAAGGCCTGTAAAACGTACGTGGCAAATTGTGACACATGCAATTTAACCAATAAGTCATCACTAATTAAGCCACCACCATTGGCTCCTGTGAAAGCTGATGAACCAATGGGAAAATTCTTTATTGACTTCGTTGGACCACTTCCCCCATCTTTGGGATATGGACATGTTCTCGTTTGTGTTGATGGATGCACTTCTTTCTGCTGGCTGGTCCCCACAAAAACTGTTTCAGAAAACGCACTTACCAATGCTATTACTGATATAATTACTGTAGCTGGTGCACCCAAAATCTTACACTCCGATCAAGGCGGAGCCTTTGTCTCCAAGGTCTTCAATGACTACTGCGAACAAAGGGGGATTGGGTTAGAGCACAGCACGCCAAGTCATCTGCAATCAGCAGGGCTGGTGGAATGTAAAAACGAAGATGTAAAAAAGCTATTGGTCAAACTGTTGAGAATCAGGGGAAATAAGTGGACCACCGTCATACCGGAGGTGCAGCTATCACTTAATAATGTGCCCGCATCTGCATCAGGGACAGTGTCCCCTAAAACTCCATATTATCTAATGTATGGGGCTGAGACGCATACACCGCTAACCCATGGTTCTTTTATTGCCTCTACACTCTCTGATTCCTTGACCCGACAGCAACAGTTAGATTTAAAAAAAGAAGTAACAGAGGAGATACATCAAATTGATTAGAGGACAAGGGAGACAAATAGGCAGAAAAAATTGACAAACAAAGCGTGGCAACCCCTAGCAGGAGATTGGGTGCAGGAAAAGAAGTTCAAGCAAAAACCTGGTTTAAGACCCAAGTGGAAAAAACCTGTTCAAATACGTTCCGTTGTAAGGGGTTTTAGCTCGCAGAGGTTTCTCTCTCTAGAGGCCTCTCTCTCTTGCACAGTAAAACCTTGAGTGGTTCGACCCACTCGCCCCTTAGATTCTGTACTCTGGACTTTGGGGCAGGAACTACAATGTAGAGAAAACTCTTATAGACCAAGTTTGATGAAACAAAATGAAATTTTATTGCATATGGTAAAACAAATCAAATGCAAGCAAATAAGAGAGAACATGGGAGGGAAAAACACAAACAAATCATAACGACACAATACTAACTAAGGCAAATACAGGCATATTATACTCTACAAAGATCATCATGAAATAGGGAAACACACGGAACATCGAGGGACAACAACTCATGTTAATTACACCCTTAAATATCCACCCCCTTAAACCTATCTAGATCTGATTATGGAGGGCCAGAAACATGCTCACCAATCCAACTAGGAAGTGCAAGGTTTTGAAACAGGTCTGCGTTTTGGTTCCTTCAGGCGTCCTGTCTCCTCGTGGATCGTGGAGCCCCAGCGAGCTGCGCCACACCTCTCTCAACATAAGAACATAAGAACATAAGAAATAGGAGCAGGAGTAGGCCAATCGGCCCCTCGAGCCTGCTCCACCATTCAATAAGATCATGGCTGATCTGATCCTAACCTCAAATCTTCTATCACTCTGCATCCACCCGAACCCATGTGATCTCCCGGGAGAGGCGAAAAACCAGATAAAGACCCAATGGCCAATTTGGGAGAAAAAAATCTGGGAAATTCCTCTCCGACCCATCTAGGCGATCGAAATTCTTCCAGGAGATCACTCTGTCCCTATATTTTCTACAGTACTTACCTTCTGTAAAGGCGATCTCCACCCCAGCCAGGAACAGGAATAAAACCATCTCCTGAAATCTAACAGAATTAGAACACAGTAGGAGCAGAACAAGGCTACACGGCCCCTGGGCCCGCTCCACTACCCACAGGGCCATGACCATTCCGAACCCAGACTCATGTCCAATTTCCTGCCCGCTCCCCGTAACCCTTTATTCCCTTTACTTCTAGGAAACTATCTATTTCTGTTTTAAATTTATTTAATGATGTAGCTTCCACAGCTTTCTGGGGCAGCAAATTCCACAAACCTACCACCCTCTGAGTGAAGAAGTTTCTCCTCATCTCAGTTTTGAATGAGCAGCCCCTTATTTTAAGATTATGCCCCCTAGTTCTAGTTTCACCCATCATTGGGAACATCCTCACCGCATCCACCCGATCAAGCCCCTTCACAATCTTATATGTTTCAATAAGATCGCCTCTCATTCTTCTGAACTCCAATGAGTAGAGTCCCAATCTACTCAACCTCTCCTCATATGACCACCCCCTCATCCCCGGGATTAACCGAGTGAACCTTCTTTGTACTGACTCGAGAGCAAGTATGTCTTTTCTTAAGTATGGACACCAAAACTGTATGCAGTATTCCAGGTGCGGCCTCACCAATACCTTGTACAACTGCAGCAATACCTCCCTGTTTTTATATTCCAACCCCCTAGCAATAAAAGCCAACATTCCATTGGCCTTCTTAATCACTTGCTGCACCTGCATACTAACTTTTTGAGTTTCGTGCACCAGGACCCCCAGATCCCTTTGTACTACAGTACTTTCCAGTTTCTTGCCATTAAGATAATAACTTGCTCTATGATTTTTCCTGCCAAAGTGCATAACCTCACACTTTCCAGTATTGTATTCCATCTGCCAAATCTCTGCCCACTTACTTAGCCTGTCTATGTCCCTTTGCAGGTTTTTTATGTCCTCCTCACTCACTACTTTCCCTCCCATCTTTGTATCATCTGCAAACTTTGATATGTTACACTCGGTCCCCTCCTCCAAATCGTTAATATAGATTGTAAAGAGTTGGGGACCCAGCACTGACCCCTGCGGAACACCACTAGTTACTGGTTGCCAATCTGAGAACGAACCATTTATCCCAACTCTCTGCTTTCTGTTAGAGAGCCAATCCTCCACCCACGCCAGAATATTACCCCCAATCCCGTGATTTTTTATCTTGAGCAATAATCTTTTGTGTGGCACCTTGTCAAATGCCTTTTGGAAGTCTAAATACACTACGTCCACTGGTTCCCCTTTATCCACCCTGTATGTTACTTCCTCAAAAAACTCAAGCAAATTTGTTAAACATGACTTCCCCTTCATGAAACCATGCTGAGTTTGCCCTATTAAATTATGTTTATCCAAATGTCCCATTACTGTCTCCTTAATAATGGACTCTAACATTTTACCAACCACAGATGTTAGGCTAACAGGTCTATAGTTTCCAGCCTTCTGCCTACTACCCTTTTTAAATAAGGGTGTTACATTAGCAGTTTTCCAATCTGCCGGGACCTTTGCTGAGTCCAGTGAGTTTTGGAAAATTATTACCAATGCATCCACAATCCCTACCGCTACTTCCCTCAAGACCCTGGGATGCAAGCCATCAGGTCCAGGGGATTTATCCGCCTTGAGTCCCATTATTTTACCAAGTACCACTTCCTTAGTGATTTTAATCGTATTTAGTTCCTCCCCCCCTAGAGCCCCCTGTTTGTCCAGTGTTGGGATATTCTTAGTGTCCTCTACTGTAAAGACTGATACAAAATAACTGTTCAGTGTTTTTGCCATCTCCATGTTTCCCACCATTAATTTCCCGGTCTCATCCTCTAAGGGACCAACATTTACTTTAGCCACCCTTTTTCTTTTTATATAACTATAGAAACTTTTACTGTCTGTTTTTATATTTTTTGCTAATTTACTTTCACAATCTATCTTCCCTTTCTTAATCAATCTTTTAGTTATTTTTTGCTGTCTTTTAAAGACTTCCCAATCTTCCATCCTCCCACTAGATTTGGCTACCTTATATGCCCTTGTTTTTAGTCGGATACTATCCTTAATTACTTTACTTAGCCACGGATGGCTATCTTTTCTTTTACACCCTTTTTTCCTCAGTGGAATATATTTTTTTTGGAAGTTGTAAAATAACTCCTTAAATGTACACCACTGGTCATGTACCGTCTTACCCTTTAATCTATTTTCCCAGTCCACTCTAATTAATTCCGCTCTCATACCTTCATAGTCTCCTTTATTCAAGCTCAGCACGCTTGTTTGAGATCCAACCTTCTCACCCTCTAATTGAATATGGAACTCAACCATGTTATGGTCACTCATTCCAAGGGGATCCTTTACTAGGACATTTTTAATTAATCCTGTCTCATTACACAGGACCAAATCTAAGGTTGCTTGCCCCCTGGTCGGTTCAGTTACATACTGCTCAAGAAACCCATCCCTAATACACTCAATGAACTCTTCCTCAAGGCTGCTCTGCCCAATTTGATTTGTCCAGTTAATATGATAATTAAAATCCCCCATAATTATAGCTGTTCCCTTATTACAAGCCTCAACTATTTCCTGATTAATACTCCGTCCAACAGAGTTGCAACTGTTCGGAGGCCTATAGACTACACCCACGAGTGTTTTTTTCCCCTTATTATTCCTTACCTCCACCCAAACTGTTTCACTATCCTGCTCCTTTGACCCAATATCATTTCTCTGTATTATAGTGATTCCTTCCTTTATTAACATAGCCACCCCACCTCCTCTCCCTTCCTGCCTGTCCTTCCTGATTGTTAAATAACCTGGTATGTTTAATTCCCAGTCATGGTCACCCTGCAGCCATGTTTCTGTAATGGCCACAAGATCATACCCATATGTCATTATTTGTGCCGTTAACTCATTCATTTTGTTACGAATGCTACGTGCATTCAGATAAAGAACTTTCAAATATGTTTTGTAACACTTAGTTCCTGTTTTTTCCCTTTTTAGTACTTTACTTTTTACTCCATACCTTCTGTCCCTTCCTGACACATTCTGTTTTTTAATTCCCCCACTGCTACCTAAGTCTATGACCTTCTCTGTTGTCATTTCTATTATTTGCTCTCTAGAAACCTCCCCCCCACTAATTAGTTTAAAGCCCTCTCTACAGCCCTAGTTATATGATTCGCCAGGACTCTAGTCCCAGCACTGGCCAAGTGGAGTCCGTCCCAACAGAACAGCTCCCTCCTGTCCCAGTACTGGTGCCAGTGTCCCAAGAAGCAAAACCCATTTCTCCCACACCAGTCTTTGAGCCACGCATTTAACTCTTTAATTTTATTTATCCTAGCCAAATTCGCTCGTGGCTCAGGTAATAACCCAGAGATTATTACCCTTGAGGTACTGTTTTTTAATTTGACCCCTAGCTGCTCATACTCCTTTAACAGAACCGTCTTCCTTGTCCTATCTACGTCGTTTGTACCAACATGGACCACGACAACTGGATCCTCCCCCTCCCACTGCAAGTTTCTTTCCAGCCCAGAAGAGATGTCCTTAACCCTGGCACCAGGCAGGCAACACAGCCTTCGGGACTCCCGCTCTTGACTGCAGAGAACCCTATCTATCCCCCTAATGATACTATCCCCTACCACTACAACATTTCTTTTTACTCCCTCCACTTGAATGGCCCCCTGTACCACGGTGCTGTGGCCAGGTTGCTCATCCTCCCTGCAGTCCCCGCTCCCGCCCTCACAGGGAGTAAGAACCTCGATCCTGCTGGACAAGAACAAGGGCTGCGTCTCCTTCAACACTACATCCTGGATCCCTGTACCTTCCTCACTCGTAGTCACACCGTCCTGTCCCTGACCACGGACTACATCTGCAGTAATTAACTTCATAGGTGTGACCATCTCCTGAAACATAGAGTCCAGGAACTTCTCCCCCTCCCTGATGTGTCGCAGTGTCCGAAGCTCGGTCTCAAGCTCCATAACATGGAACTTGAGTTCCTCTAGCAGCAAACACTTGTCGCAGATGTAATCACCGTTAGCCTCAATGGGGTTCACCGGCTCCCACATCTCGCAACAGTAACACATCACCTGCTCCATTCTATATAATTAATTAAATTTCTTATTATTAGTTATGAAGACCCTGCCCGGATATATATGATAATATCACACCACTATTCAATAGGACTTACCAACTTAAAGGTATGAAAGAGAAGAGAAGGAAGAAAACCAACCAACCAGCTGATCACCAACCTCCTCCTTGAATACTGTCTGTGGAGCCTGTTTGGTTGACTCGTCTCGCTGCTCCGCCTCCGCAGTGCTGTCTAAGCCTGGGAGTGGGGAATAAAACAGAGCAAAAAACACACCCTCACCTCCCACTTATCCGAACTCTCCCACTTAGCAAAACTCCAGCAGCACTCAATGCACAAAGCACTCCGTGCACCGCACTAGCCCCTCCCCTTTTATACCTGGATTCTACTTCCTGTTTAAACTGCCCAAGAGTTTAAAAAACCCTTAAAAAATTAAACTTACTTCAAATAATTGACTTTTTAACACACTAAAATTCACAAAATACACTTAAATGATTTTTCTCCCACTTAGCAAAACTCCAGCAGCACTCAATGCACAAACCTGAGGTGGGGGTCGGGGACAGCTGGACACCGGCTGGTCTGGATGTCGGCGGGGTCGGGGATCGTTTGCTCGACCCCGGTCGGAGGAGCCTTGGGCTGGCCCCTATCTTGGAAGGTTCCTTCTGTAGTTTATTTTTATCTCTTCACCCGAGCCAGAGCGGGTCGATGGCCTCTCGTTTCGTCAACGGCCGGGGGTTGGTTGATGATCTCCCAATGTTTTACCCCGGGGCGGGATGCCGGCTCGAACCTTCTTCCTCTCCGATGATGGCCGCTCTGTTTATGGCTTCCTCCCATTTTTCCACGATGCTTCCCTCGATGACCTCTTTCTACCTCTGGGTTCCCAGATATACTTCTCACCAGAAGCCCTTATCTCGCGCCAAATCAGGTTAGTCTTTTGTTTTAACTTTTGGCGGGCTTGTTGCACAACGGGGTAGTTATTATATTTTAAAATACTTGAGATGGCCGGTAAAGGGCCATCTCTGGTCTGGAATGACCTTCATTGTTTTTAATGTCCTGGTGATGTCTTTACCGGGTCCTTGATGCTCTTCTCATGAATATGAAACTGTTCCCTTTTGTCTGGGTCAACATTTAGATGGCCTTTATCTACAGGCCGATCTTGACTGGATCTGCATCCAATCTATATGTATATGTGGGTGTCTGGTTTCGTTCTCTCAGAAATGGCTTCCAGAACTTACTTTGGGCTGAATCCACAAAGCTGTCTGAGGATTTGCAGGAACCATTTTAAAGTGTCCCAATAAGTTGATCACGGGGTCTGGTGGCCATTTTGTATGCCCCTTTTTCTGGGCTTCTTTTAAAATAGTCTTTAAAAATCATGGCCTCTACTGCCATTCGACCCCTTATAATATAAAGTCCAATTTTGTGAATCCTACACCGTTATTAACGAAAGAACTGTTGAAATACATATTAAACTGCCGAATGGCAAGTACATTCCTAAAACTGTCTCCGTAGGCAATCTCAAAAGATATCCTGCGGGATACCGAAATGGAGGAACGATACAAGGTGCAGTCGTACACTTGTCTTCCAAGACCCAGCTTGGAGCATGACACAGGAAATGGATGCGATCGAACTACTGACAACGGTCAGCCAGACAGTGTCACCGACTCCTCCACATGATGCTTGGCAACGCCTCAGGAATTGGTTTCGCAAAAGGAAAGATCAACGAGTTACTTCAATGAAGGAGGAAAACATGGTGGATGGAGAAGGAATCAACTGAGCTTCTGGCAAGGCCTTTACGAAAACAAGAATCTGTCCTCACGCTGGATCAACGGAACAGCGTGTCAAGCTTCAGCCAGCTCCAAATGACGTCTCCTTGACTCGTATAAATAACTCACCTCTACGGAACGTACATCTGCAAATTGGACATTCTAATTACATGTTCCTTTAAGTCAGCCCAGGACAATGTTTTGCCTTATTTTAAATTGAACAGAAATTAAAAGAATGTTAGGTACATTGTCATGCAATTAGCGAAACAATATGTAATGGGATTGGGGGTAATATAGTAGCATGGATTGAGGATGGGTTAACGGACAGAAAACAGAGGACGCGGTCTTGCCAGCCCTGGAGAGGTGGGTTTGGAGGCGGGACTTCTGGGAAAATGGCAGACTCTGGGGGCGGGTGCCCAACCGCCTCCGTGCCATCTTGCCAGGAGGCGGGTAGCCAACCCGCGCCGGGTCCCGTCTCCTTGGAGGCGGGAAGGGTATTACAGCCACTTAACTGCCTGTTAACAGGTAGTTAACAGACAGATAAGAGGATTATCCCCATTTTACCCACACAAGTGCAGGCTTCCCGAAGGCTGTGAACCCTGCCAGTGTCAGCGAGGCAAGCAGTGGGTCTGCGGGGTGCAAAAGTGCGCTGCGAAGGTCAGTGATGGGTGCAAGTGTGGAGAGGTAAGTATGTGAGCTGAGTGGAAAGTGGTAGAAAATGTTTACTTACCTTTGTTTCTTCCTGCAGGCTTCAAACATTGGGGATGCGGAGACTCTCGCATCTCACTGGCAGAGATGACAGACGGCTGCTGCATTCTCCGATGCAACAACTATCTAATTTCTGCTCACAATAGAGGTTTGATGAGTCTTGAATACAAGAACTCATCAAACAACAGAGAATGTCAGTGTTTGAAGCTTCACAGAGCTGTCAAACGATGACAATTCATCTGTCAAAATTTTTTGACAGATGAAACATCATACGCTGACGTTCTCTGTAACCGGCTTCCCCTTAATTGGCTGGGCGGGCTTAACAAGGTCAATTAAGGGAAAATAGCGTGGGTTGGCCAGAAGTTGATGGAGGCGGGACTAAAACCCGACAAGTGGGAGTCCCGCCTCCAAGAGCTCCCCATTGGCAAAATCCAGCCCTCAGTCTCCTCCCTCCCAACTAATTTCTAACCCAAGTCAAAAGGCTACCTCCAATTGCGTGCTAATTATGGTTTAGGAATAGTAGGCCATTCAGTTCCTCAAGCCTGTTCGCCATTCAATTAGCTAATGACTGATTTATATCTTAATTCCATCCATTCGACTTGGTTCCGTAACCCTCAGTACCCTTGCCAAACCAACATGTATCAATCTCAGTTTTGAACTATTCAATTGACCCCCAGCACCAACAGATTTTGGGGGGAGAGCGTTTCAGATTTCCACGACCCTTTGTGCGATGAAGGTCTTCCTGACATCACCCCTGAACGGCCTGGCTCTCATTTTAAGGTTCTGCCCCCTTGTTCTGGACTCTCCCACCAGAGGAAGTAGTTTCTCTCTATTGACCCTATCAAATCCTTTAATCATCTTAAACACCTCGATTGGATTACCCCTTAATCTTCTATATTCAAGGGAATAGAAGCCTAGTCTATGCAACCTGTCCTCATAATCGAACCCTTTTAGCCCAGGTATCATTCTGATGAATATTGGCCTCCAATATATTCTTCCTGAGGTGCGGTGCCCAGAACATAAGAACACAAGAAATAGGAGCAGGAGTAGGCCAATCGGCCCCTCGAGCCTGCTCCGCCATTCAATAAGATCATGGCTGATCTGATCCTAACCTCAAATCTACTATCACTCTACATCCCACCTGAACCCATGTGATCTCCCGGGAGAGGCGAAAAACCAGATAAAAAACCCAATGCACCAATTTGGGGGAAAAAATCGGGGAAATTCCTCTCCGACCCATCTAGGCGATCGAAACTCGTCCAGGAGATCACTCTGTCCCTGTATTTCCTACAGTACTTACCTTCTGTAAGAGGTGATTTCCACCCCAGCCAGGAACAGGCCCAATTTACTCTTGAGGGACTCCTAGCTGGAAGCCTGTTCCCAAGGTCTCCACTAATCCCTGTGAATAGAACCATCTCCTGAAATCTAACACAGAATTAGAACACAAGATGTTGGAGCAGGACCAGGCTACACGGCCCCTGGGCCCGCTCTGCCACCCACAGGGCCATGACCGATCCAACCTAGCCTCATGTCCGATTTCCTGCCCGCTCCCCGTAACCCCTAATTCCCTTTATTTCTAGGAAACTATCTATTTCTGTTTTAAATTTATTTAATGATGTAGCTTCCACAGCTCTCTGGGGCAGCAAATTCCACAGACCTACCACCCTCTGAGTGAAGAAGTTTCTCCTCATCTCAGTTTTGAAAGAGCAGCCCCTTATTCTAAGATTATGCCCCCTAGTTCTAGTTTCACCCATCATTGGGAACATCCTCACCGCATCCACCTGACCAAGCCCCTTCACAATCTTATATGTTTCAATAAGATCGCCTCTCATTCTTCTGAACTCCAATGAGTAGAGTCCCAATCTACTCAACCTCTCCTCATATGTCAACCCCCTCATCCCCGGGATTAACCGAGTGAACCTTCTTTGTACTGCCTCGAGAGCAAGTATGTCTTTTCTTAAGTATGGACACCAAAACTGTATGCAGTATTCCAGGTGCGGTCTCACCAATACCTTGTACAACTGCAGCAATACCTCCCTGTTTTTATATTCCATCCCCCTAGCAATAAAAGCCAACATTCCATTGGCCTTCTTGATCACCTGCTGCACCTGCATACTAACTTTTTGTGTTTCGTGCACCAGGACCCCCAGATCCCTTTGTACCGCAGTACTTTCCAGTTTCTTGCCATTAAGGTAATAACTTTCTCTATGATTTTTCCTGCCAAAGTGCATAACCTCACACTTTCCAGTATTATATTCCATCTGCCAAATCTCTGCCCACTTACTTAGCCTGTCTATGTCCCTTTGCAGGTTTTTTATGTCCTCCTCACTCACTACTTTCCCTCCCATGAACTGAATGCAGCCCTCCAGATGGGGTCTAACTAGAGCTCTGTACACTGTAATATAACATCCGCAGTTTGTTCAGCTCAATCCTACCTTCACGCGACGGTGTATTTTTCTTTTAACTCCCGAAGGTTATTTATGGCAGACCCCCCGAAACCCTCTCGCGGACCCCTAGGGGGCTGCGGACTCCGGTTGAGAATCCCTGGTTTATTAGTTATGAAAATATTAGAGATCGGTGGGGGGGAGGATAAAGGCTGTTTGAGTGACAATCAAGCTGAGAACTGGGACCGGCGGACGTGCCGGGAACGGTTGGCGAGGGAGTCGGGGGTTTTGGGGGAAAAGAGGGGGAGGGGAGGGTAGGTGGTTGGGGCTCATGTGGAGGGAAAGAGGGAGCGGGGTGGGCGTGGGGACCTGCATTTTCTGCGGTGCCGGTTAGTGGGAGCAGCGCAGAGAGAATTTTTAGGCGGAAAAAATCCGCGTGTTCTGTTATGGGGGATCCGTGGAATTTTTTGAACACAGGAGGGGGGCCTCAGAAGCAAAAAGGTTGAGAACCCCAGTGATAAATGAAAGTAAGGGCCTGGGCTTGGCGGCAGCGGCCGCTGTCATCTCACAGACGTTCGGGAGGGGGTGGACAGAGGTCCGTGTTGGGGCCGGAGCCGCAAGTTTGCTCAGCTCGATCCCACCTTTACATGACGGTGTATTTTATTTTTTTTTAACTCCCGGAGATTATTTATGGCGGGCCCCCTGAAACCCTCTCGTGGACCCCTGGGGGTGCGGACCCCCGGTTGAGAACCCCTGCATTAGCTTTCTGTGATTTCTGTACTTGGGCCCCGAAATCTCTCTGCTCGCCCACAGTTCCCAGCATTTCGCCATTTAGAAAATACTCTGATCGATCTTTCTTAGATCCAAAATGGATGGCCTCACACTTTCCCACATTGAACTCCTTCTGCCTCAGTTTTACCCACTCACTTAATCGATCAATGCCCCTTTGCAACTTTCTGCTCCCATCTATACTATTTACTGTGCCCCCTAACTTAGTGTCGTCAGCAAAGTAGCATTTTTGCCATTAGTCCCTTAGAATGGCTCCTGGAAGTCTTTATAGATAACATCCATAGTCACTCCCTTATCTACCTTATTAATGACCACCTCAAAAATTTCAACTAGATTAGTCAGACATGACTTACCCTAAAGCCTGATCTCTGACCAGCTCATCTGACGATGCTAAATTTACAACTTTATTTTACAATTTTCAAAGTAGTTCCTAATTTTTCCTTTTGATGAACTCCAATTGTTTGCTATCCCCAACATGGATGCCTGATACGGAGCCCTTTCTACTGTTTTCAACATAGCCCTATCCTCTCTTCAAAATGATTACCACACCTCTCCCGCCAATCAACCCAAAACTATGTGATTTACTTTTTCCCACAGATCTGAATGTCTCATTTACTCGGTCAGTCGTAGCCCAGAGGATCAATGTGGGTTCAGAGGGAATAAATCTGTTAATTTTTTATTATTACTCTACATCTATATTTCAGAAGGGTATTGGATATATACTTGAAAAGGAAACATTTGCAGGGCTATGGGGAAAAGGCAGGGGAGTGGGACTAATTGGAGAGCTCTTTCAAAGAGCCAGCACAGGCACGATGTAGGAATGGCCTCCTTCTGTGCTGTCTCTCTAATCCTGACTTGAGGAAAGTAAAATACTGCAGAGGCTGGCAATTTGAACCGCCAATGGTGGAGCGATTAAAATCGGGGATGCGCAAGAGGCCTTAATAGGAGGAACGCAGAGATCGCGGAGGGTTGTAGGGCTGGAGGAGGTTACAGAGAGGCCACAGTGGTGAGGCCATGGAGGGATTTAAAAACAAGGATGAGAATTTTAAAATCGAGGCATTGCTGGACTGGGAGCCAATGTAGGTCACAAGAAGTAAAAGGAAACCACTTGGGTGTAACATGAAAAAACATACTTTAACGTCAGAGAATGATTGGAATATAAAATCTGTCGGTTTACAGTGAATATAGGCGCTTGTCTATCACTGACAAATCCTTGAACGCACATCAACAAGACAAGAATCAGACAAACCAGGGTTAGTATTTTGCAATGCTTTGATAGTATTTATTGTTTACTCACAAGAACATATGGTAACATTCAGGGGAAAATCAAATAAAGGATGAAATATTTCAGTGAACAGGTGTGGTAGAAACTAGGTAAAATCGAGGCCAACCCAGGTAATATTAGCAGAAAACCCCATTTACCACAATAGGCATTTAAAGTGAATTGGCTGTAATCAGTCTATTAAGGAAGATCATTTATGTCAAGACAGGGCATCACTTGGAGAAGGTGCAGCTTTACTTCGAGAGATAGTGAAGTAAGTTAGAAGGTTCACAGCTTAGGCAGCTTTAGCGAATCCCATTCTATTATTCCCTCTATCGTAAATAGAATAGAACTCTCTCAGGAAGACGTCACCCAAGATCCAGAATGGTCCATCTCGGGTAGGCGGATACAGGTAGGTTGACTGAATCGCAGCAAAACAAAAGCCATTACTCTGCAAAATGTGAGATAATGACACTCCGTTAGATTCATGAGCATAAATCCTCAAAGTTTCAGCACAAGTTTAATTACTTCATCTATTAGACTAAAAACCTGCGGAAATACTTTCAGTTTACACTTTTCTAGCCTCATAATAGGGCCGACAACAGAAAGATTACTTTTTAAGAGTTAAGAGCTGGGGGAAAAATTCAGCTGATTCGCAAAGCAACTAGCGCCCGGGCACAGCACCACTAACGCCTTCCGTGAAATTCAGCGGGAGGTTAGCGTTCAGTGATAACCATTAGCACGCCGTGATGCTGCACCTCCTGCGATGACGTCATCACTGTGCGCAGCGCCCCGCTCGCAACCCAGCCATGATCTTCGGTAGTGCCTTATTGCCGGAGGCTATATCCGACAGAGTCAGGGGGGGGGCCTACCTGCGGCCGGGGCTGCGCAAATTAAAGGGGAGGTGCCGGGCAGCCATTTTTGTTGCTGGCCACCTGCCAGCACCTGCCCCCGTTGCTGTCTCCGGCCTCCTGTGAAGCCCCCCCACCATGGGGTGTCGGCTGCGCTCCGTGAGCCCGGCACTTCTCAAGTACCAGGCATAAGATTTTTAAAGGTTTTCTGCGGGCGGAGGGTGTGCAGAAAGCGGACCTCTCCCCCCTGCCCCCGCAGAGGCCCTTCTCCCGGTCAGGCAGAGGATCTGTCAAGAGGATTTTTGACAGATCGGAAGTGCCGGTTTTAAGCGCATGCACTTCGCACACCTGAAACCGGTACTTTCGCGGCCCCTACGGGTGTGTACGCAGCTCGTGCACTCCCGTAGGGATCGGAAAATATGGGCCATTAATAGGTTAAAGAGATTAATGTTAATGTCCACATTTATGGATTTTTTATTTACTTTATTTTATATGGCGGTCAGGTATCTCTGACAGTCAGGTTTTTGACTCCCATTGGAATAGCTCAAGTTGAGTCTCCATATCTTCAGCCATTTGAAAATGGGAATTTGAGAATTCCTCCACCAGTATGTAGAATGTGTGAGGTGACAGTGAACTCCACTGGAGGAAGGGGAGGGCAGGGAAGGGAAGGGGAAAATATCTCCCAGTGGATCTATATTCTGCCCCACACAATTGGCCTCCTGTTAAATGATAATAGCTTCATTAAAAGTGGTCATAGAGAAATTTATAACACAACCCCTCACTGAAAGGTGACATTATGAAGAGAGAGCGAATGGAAGTTAGATTATAAAACCGACATCCTGTTTTGCCCTCCCCTCAAATAATAACATTTTCCTTGTGCACTGTGTGCAACAAAAATCATAAAACATCTTCTTTATAAAGGGTTTGTGATTTTATTGCAACTAGCGCACAAAGGAAATCTTTGCCTAATATTTCTAAGGTTTCACAGTTAACAAAACAGACAGATTCTCCAGTCAATGTTGCAGCTATTCTGACTAAACTGAGTCACGTTGCGCATTGGTTTTAAAAAAAAAGACAGTATCTGTCGTACACACCTGTCTGATGTAGGCCGAGGCTGGAATAGTGAGTTTAGCGTCGTTGATGATAAAGGTCAATGAAGGCATGCTTGCAATAGAGTCACAGTTGACAACGTACTATTGAATAAAGAAGAAAACATTCAGTAGATCTGCATGTGTAGCTCGAACGGAAGACGCACAGCAAGGAATTGTTGGAGACGTTACTAATTCCACAGATAACCTATTTCACACAGCTTGATTTCCACTGGAGGAGAGAACCACAAGAAGAGATTGAATCGAGGCTTTTATAATCAAGGCCTTTGGTAGAGTGAATTGGACAAGAGAATTTCCTCCAGCTCGGGAGTCAAAGACAACGGGTCATCAATTTAAAATTCTTACTAAGAGAGTTAGGAGAGGGATTAGGGGAAATTTCTTTACTCAGGGAGTTGTTATAACTTGGAGTGCTTTGCCACAGAGGCGAGGGCCTTACTCTGTATTTTGTTATATTGAATTAAACAATCACACAAATCACTGAAAGTAGCGACACACATTAGCAAGGCCATAAAAAAAGGCAAACCAAGCACTCGGGTTTATTTCTTGAGGGATTGAATGTAAAAGTAGAGAAGTTATGCTAAACTTGTATTGAACCTTGGTTAGACCACACTTGGAGTACTGCGTACAGTTCTGGTCACCATATTACAAAAAGGATATAGAGGCACTGGAGAGGGTGTAAAAAAGATTTACAAGGATGATACCAGAAATGTGAGGGTATACATATCAGGAAAGGATGAACAGGCTGGGTCTCTTTTCTCTTGAAAAGAGAAGGCTGAGGGGTGACCTAATAGAGGGCTTTAAAATGATGAAAGGTTTAGATAGAGTGGATACAGAGAGAATGTTTCCACTTGTGGGGAAGAGCAAAACTAGAGGCCATCAATATAAGATAGTCACCAAGAAATCAAATAGGGAATTCAGAAGGAACTTCTTTACCCAGAGAGTGGTGAGAATGTGGAACTCACTACCACAGGGAGTGGTTGAAGTGAATAGTATAGATGCATTTAAGGGGAGGCTAGATAAGCATATGAGGGAGAAGGGAATAGAGGGTTATGCTGATAGGTTTAGATGAGGGAAGACTGGAGGCGGCTCGAGTGGAGCATAAATGCTGGCATGGACTGGTTGGGCCGAATGGCCTGTTTCTGTGCCGTATATCCTATGTAATCCTATGTAAACTCTCTTCTAAAATGTCCCAGTATCACAGGGCCCTATGAAGGCTAAAATGGCTTTGTAAAGCCAAATGTTGTTCAATGTTTTCTTTGATAAGGACCACGTGCAATCACACAGCACAATACTAGTAACATGTTCTGATGAAATTCCTTTGTTTTAAGAAAGATGTCGATCCATTTATTTTAAATGTGTTGACACGTTTGTTGCGCATATCACACGACGCGGCTTCAGGACATCATTTTGTGCCTTAGGAGCAGCCGTGTCAGAGACCTGGGAAAGAGGTCCCTTTCCTGCCCTTTGGCTGTGGGACAGTGTTTGGCATCGAGGGACTCAAACAAGTATTATAGTCCAGGATAAAGACATATTCAAAATTGATATTGGGTCCAACCAGCATTTGTAGTCAGTGGCTATCTGCAAAATGATGATCATGTGTAAATCATGGTATAAAGGGCATGATTTGAAATTCTGCCATCTTTTAAGATAATTGGCAAAAGAACCAGGGGGATGACAAGAATTGATTTTTACACAGCAAGTTGTTATGATCTGGAATGCACTGCCTGAAAGGGTGGTGGATCCAGATTCAATAGAAACTTTCCAAAGGGAATTGGATAAATACTTGAAAAGGAGAAACATTTGCAGGGCTATGGGGAAGGAGCAGTGGAGTGGGACTAATTGGATAGTTCTTTCAAAGAGCCGGCACAGACACAACGGGTCAAATGGCCTCCTTTTGTGCTGTATGATTCTATGATTGATCATGGCAGTTTACCAAACATTGAACATTTCGTCTCACTGTACAAGAGCAATTGGTATGGGAAACAGAATTCTAGGAACTATAAGCAGATCTATAGAGTTGAAGTCCAAAGAGTTTCTACTGATACTATAAACCTTTGGTGAACCTACACTTCAATGTATTGTCTCGTTTTGGTAACTGTACAGAAAGACACAAAAGGTATTGCAAAGGGTTTGAAGGTGGACAAAGAGAGTGATACCAGCCCTTCAATCAAAATCCGATGAGGAGAAGGTGGTAAGTGAACTAATTCCGCTTTCACTTAGAAAAGGATTACGAGAAACAAGATCCAATCTTTTAAAATCATGAAGCGGTGACATGAAGCAATTGGTGCTCAACCAAGAGAGAGACACTCGGCAATCTAAAGCCAGGAACCATGGACTTTAATTACACAAATCAACTAGCACAGCAAATGAGAACTCAAATGAAGCAATCAAAGAAGAAATGGACAGATCTGTGCTTCAACAGGGAGCAGAGAGAAACATTCTTGGTAACAAGGCAGAAGGGAAATCAAATTAATCTTCATAAAGGTTTTCCTCAATCCAAGCTTTTTCTGCTCATTGTATGGGGTGATAATATAATTTTGAAGCCTTTATTTTGCACAAAACCAGCAAAATGTGGCTGTCTAGTGCTGGGACAGCGACATTTTATTTTTGCACCAAACACTCCCTTGTCATAGGCAGTAGAAGTTAAATGCCTCTACACTGCCCCAACAATGTCTATCAAGCGCAGTCTGAAAAGAGCAGGCATTACTGTACTGGTAGGACAATTTCATTTTCCACACCAGCTATCCTTGTGACCCCTCCAAATAAGAGTACAAATTTTGTGCGAATTAGCTAAGACTTAAATCCATTAATGATTCGATGGAGACAATTAAATTAATTTTACTTAGGATTCTTACAGAAATCAGATAGAGGAGACGGTCATCCACCACGATCAGTTGTATCAAACCCAAGTCCCAGAGCTGAAGGGACGGTCTTGTCAACGTAGTTCCACTTTAGTGACCAATAACTGTCACTAAAGCCTTACTGCTGGTACAGTCACAGAATCTGTATCAGTTAGCACTTGTTACAAAAACTTACCGCACCATACTCATCCTGGCTTGCGCCAATGTACTGCATCAGTTCTCCGAGCTCCTGATCTGGTACAGTGAGGTACGAAGTCCCAGTGTCAACCATAGCTTGACATCCTCGGGTACAGAAGGTAGGGTTGTCATTGAGAAACACACTGAAAGACAGAATTACATTGATAGTTATTTATCTTTTTGTTAAATAGTAATTTAGAACCATAATAGCAGTTTCCCAACATTTTTTTTGCTTATGGTTATATCTATTTTTAATTTCCCTACTTTTTCACCTCTTAATTAAGAAGTTCTGGTTTTTACAAACATTTTAGATTTCTGAGTTTAGCATTTTGTCTTCATCTTTCACTTTCAGTATTCTCTACTCATGACCAATTTTCCCTCTAACTTCTTCCCCCTGTGCGGGCCCTTTAAATTTGCGTATCTCTTCCAGCAGCAGCATCTGGTGAGCGGCCTGCGTGGGACCTTACGATTGGCGCGCGGTGATGTGGCCAGTCACCTTAGGAGGAACATTGCTCATGACTCTCATGTTTTTTAAACCTTCCTCCCTTTTAAATTATTCTTTAATTTTTGTTCTGTTAATGTCTGTCTATGTTTTTCTCCTTTTGCTCATTCTAACAAGTGTCTCTTCTAACTTGCTGGAATCTCATTGAGGTCATTACCCACTGTTGCCTGGCAGTATTTTTCACTCTATGGGATAGATGCAGGCAGCAATCAGATCAGATCTGAGGCACTGCCACCTACACAGCAGGATATGTCCGAGACCACACTCAACATAAAGGGGGAGAAATTCAGTATCACCCCGTTTGGGGCGCCTTTATCAGCCGTGCGCAAAGTTTAGCGCCTGGCGCTAATTATCACCTCCGACGGCAAACGTGGCTTTTATCGCCCCTGGAGGTGAATGGAGCGCTAAATCAGGCGCTTCACACCTGCCTTAAGGCACAGAGGCCGAGCAGCGAGGCGCTACCTCAGAGCGCTGGCGAAGCAAGGAAGGGCAAATCAAAATAAACCTGCAAAGTGGTGCTCAGTACCCAAAATCGCTTCACACAGCGTTGAATCTCTCCAGAAGTCTCTCTCGCTCTCAGAATGCGTGGTGCAAAAATGTCACCAACAAAAAAAGGCAGGAAGCGGTCACTTTTAAATAGCGCTCCCCCAGTCCCTTTCTGACAGCAAAACGCTCCCCTCAACCTGTTGTTGCTAGCGGCAGGCGGTAAGGCAGGGGGCGCCACTCAATATCCGGTCCCGGGCGCTACCAGGGCGTTGCGCACTCGACTGACGTCATGATCTGCCGGCGCAGGAGATCGTGGCGGTAGTGTTTAGCGCCGCCGCAAAATGTCTAGTTAATTTTGCGAGCGGCGCAAATATCGCCGCGCCCGGGCGCTAGTTGCTTTGCGCCCCATTAGCGCCCTCTTAACAACTGAATTTTTCCCCCAAGATGTTAAAGACCATCGATGCCAGTACCATATCCAATATATACCAACAATTCTGGAATTTATCTGATAATAATATACTGAGTGAAATAGAAATGGTTAATCTTGATCACCATTTCAAGTTACCTCCTATTTACAGCACAGAAACAGGTCATTCTGCCCAACAGGTCTACGATGGTGTTTATGCTCCACACAAGCCTCCTCCCACCCTTCTTCACCTAACCGCATCCACATATCCTTCTATACCTTTCTCCCTCATGTGTTTATCTAGTTTCCCCTTAAATGCATCTATGCGAGTCGCCTCAACTACTCCTTGTGGTATTGCGTTCCACATTCTAACCAATTTCTGTGTAAAGAAGTTTTCTTGAATTCCCTATTGGATGTATTAGTGACAAGCTTATATTTATGGCCCCTAGTTCTGGTTTCTCCGCAAGTGAAAACATCTTCTCTATGTCTACCCTATCAAACACTTTCACAATCTTAAAGACTTCTATAAGGTCATCCCTCAGTCTTCTCTTTTCTAGAGAAAAGAGCCCCAGCCCGTTCAATCTTTCCTGATAGGTATAACCTCTCAGTTTGGTATCATCCTAGTAAATCTTTTTTGCACCTTCTCCAGTTAAAACATGACTGCAGCACAAGAGGACACAGGTAGAAACTGATAAAAGGTACAATGTCACAAGGCAGTTCTTCACACTAAAAGTGATTCATACCTCAAATGTTCTTCCAGACAGGATAATGGTGGCAAAAATCTCTGGAGTCATATAAACAGCAATTAGACACTGTGAGGTAGTGATGAAAAGTTTCTGTTGAAGGTGAACTGGACGGGCCAAATGGCCTCCTGCCTCTGCACATCTCTTTTTAAGCAAGATTGAAAGTATCTATGCACAGAGCTTCAAGTTTGTATTGTGTATGTCACTAGGATTTGTGTTTTGTAGACTTTTACTTTTTTTACTCATTCATGGGATGTGGGCGTTGCTGGCAAGGCCAGCATTTATTGCCCATCCCTAATTGCCCTCAAGAAGGTGGTGGTGAGCCGCCTTCTTGAATACAACTGAGCGGCTTGCTAGGCTATTTCAGAGGGCAGTTAAGAGTCAACCACATTGCTGTGGGTCCGGCGTCACATATAGGCCAGACCGGGTAAGGACGGCAGATTTCCTTCCCTATAAGACAATAATGAACCAGATGGGTTTTTACGACAATCTGGTAGTTTCATGGTCAGCATTACTGATAATAATTGTTTTATTCCAGATTTATTTTAATTGAATTTAAATTCCCCAGCTGCCATGGTGGGATTTGAACTCATGTCTGCTCTAATTCATTGTATTTATATAACTTAGTCCTCAAGGTGATCTGTGGCCAGTACCAGCCCGCTGGGTAAGCAATCACTCATTATCCATTTTACTGTTCTTCCTTTCTTACTTACCCTTGCATGTAGATAAGCCAGTACATTTCCTGAAGAACAGGGACCCAGGTAATTTCACCAGTATACAGCTTATTGTCAATTCCTCCAAATGTCACTTCACCACCGTCTTGACTATTTGGAACCCTGGAATGAAGAAATATATTCAGCTTTACTAATGTTTCAATTAGTCCTTCAGCAATTTGACATAATTTGTCCTCATCTAGCTTCAAGTTACTGACAGAAACATGAGTCCCACTAACTCCTCCACCCACTGGGATAGTCCTGTAACTGGTTTAGGCAAAATATATTGCCTTAGATTCTGCATCACAGTTAGCATCAAGCAATCTATGACCAACAGTATTTAACTATAAAAGGTTCATCATTATTTTGAATTATAGTATAGGCTCATATTACTCGCACATGACACTGCTCCATACAAACATGAACTATGGCTTAGTAACTCCAGATTATATACTGGTCTTGTACAAAAATGTACTGTAGTGATGTCCCGCTTTCAACACCTGGCTCAGCTTCAGTTGTGGCTCAGTGGGTAGCACTCTCACCACTGAGTCAGAAGGCTGGGGGTTCAAGTCCCACTCCAGAAAATGATGCACAAAATCTAGGCTGTTACTCCAGTGTAATACTGAGGGAGCGCTGCACTGTCGGAGGTGCTGTCTTTCGGATGAGACATTACACCAAGGCCCCGTCTGCTCTCGCAGGTGGGTATAAACGATCCCATGGCACTATTTTGAAGAAGAGCTTGGGAGTTCTACTGGTGGCCTGGCCAATATTTATCCCTCAACCAACATCATTAAAAAAACAGATTATCTCGTCATTATCACATTGCTGATTGTGGGACTTTGCTGTGCACAAATTGGTTGCCATGTTTCCTGCATTATAATAGTGACTACACTTAATATGTAGTTTTACTCAGTTTCTCCGTCTCCGCCGCATCTGCTCTGACGATGCCACCTTCCACACCAGTGCTTCCGACATGTCTTCCTTTTTCCTCAACCGAGGATTCCCCTCTACTGTGGTTGACACGGCCCTCGACCGTGTCCGTTCTATCTCCTCCACTTCTGTCCTCACCCCTGCCCCTCCCTCCCGGAACCACGATAGGGTTCCCCTTGTCTTCACCTTTCACCCCACCAGCCTCCACATTCAACAGATCATCCTCCGCCATTTCCGCCACCTCCAGCGTGATCCCACCACCAAACGCATCTTCCCCTCCCCTCCCCTTTCAGCATTCCGTAGGGACCACTCCCTCCGAGACACCCTAGTCCACTCCTCTATCACCCCCAGCACCCCTTCCCCTTCGCCCGGCACCTTCCCATGCAAGTGCAGGAGATGCAACACCTGCCCTTATACCTCCCCCCTTCCCACTGCCCAGGGCCCCAAACACCCCTTCCAGGTAAAACAGCGATTTACTTGTACTTCTTGCAATCTAGTATACTGTATCCGCTGCTCACGATGTGGTCTCCTCTACATTGGGGAGACCAAACGCAGATTGGGTGACTGTTTTGTGGAACACCTCTGTTCAGTCCGTAAGGGTGACCCCGAGCTTCCGGTCACCTGTCACTTTAATTCACTGCCCCATTCCCACTCAGACCTCACCGTACTCGGGCTCTTGCATTGTTCCACGGAAACCCAGCGTCAGCTCGAGGAACAGCACCTCATCTTCCGATTAGGCACTTTACAGCCTTCCGGACTCAATATCGAGTTCAACAATTTCAGATCATAACCTCGGCCCCTATTACATTTTTATATATATATTTTATCCACTCCTTTGTTTTGTGCCCTTCCCCTTTTTTTCTCTCCCACATGGCAGCTGTCTCATTCTGACAGCGCATTTCACACCTAATCTAGAGCCGTCTTTTGTCTCTTTACTAGTCCTATCACCATCTCGTCTGGTTTTGAATACCTCTTAATGTCTCTTCACTTCTGTTTTATTCTTTCATCCCCATTTCCCAGCCTCCAAACTGGCCTTTTAATCTGTTTCATTTCCTGTGTTTTTTCAGTCCTGACGAAGGGTTTTGACCTGAAACGTTGAATCTATTTCTCTCTCCACGGATGTTGCCTGGCCTGCTGAGTTTTTCCAGCATTTTCTGTTGTTATTTCTTAATATGTAGTTAATTGGCTGTAAAGTGCTTTGGAATATCCTGAGGACATGGAAGTCTTTCTTTAATCACCTATTTGAGCACCAGACTATAGGATTCCCATGGTTTCTTATGAAACTTCTCTCTCTGCTTTGAACAAATCCCATCAGTTAAATACTGGCAGCCGTTTGGCTCATTTCAATATTTCAGTATGATCCCATACTCTTACCTGCCCAGATATATAGAAAACAGATGCTCTGACACCAGATTGTCGCTCATCATGCTATCAAACACTGTTGTGGCGCCCCCTGCTGAAAGTGATGGGTATGCAAGACCGAGGATTCCGTCAAACTTTGAATAATAAAAGGCCGACCCAGGTTCACTCTCACTGAGGCCAAACTCCTGCTTTGGAATAGATATGCCTGCAACCTTGGGTGGGGAGACAAAAAGAGAACCAGAAAATATTACACTAAGTTTAGAAACAAGACAACATTGAGCTGACAGACGATTCCAATGCCTTGGCCATTGATTGATTAATCCTAACCCAACAACTGTGCTCCGAATACAGATTCTTTCAAAATCAGCAGAAGGCTTCTATTCCTTTAGGTCATTTTGTTCAAATACCAGACTGGGCACAATCCCACCTCAGACTGAGGGAGCTGCCACCAAACTCCTCCTGTGCCATAGTAACGCTACTCTACAACCCACCAACTGGAGCAAGACAGAGGAGGCAGTTCTATGTCGCTGTTTGCCCTTTTTTTAGGGCAGTGCCTCACCTTCCTTCAAGCTCCTCTCTGGTTTTGTTTGGGAAGATGGAGCGTGTGGGGAATCTCAGGCCTCAATCTGAGTCCCACAAGTGACATTGTAATTGCTCACAAGGCTGGCGACAGAAACAAAGTGTTCTTAGTACAGGTTTCACTTGAGCTCGTGCCTTTTGGAAATCAAGTACGCTAACATTACACTTTGAGTTTACTGCAACAATATATAGAGATTAATGAATATTACAAATGAGTTATTATAAAGGTAGCGATCAGTTCAACTGATGACATCATAAACCTTTGAAGAAAAATGCAAGCAGCACGAGATGAGATTCTGGCTTTAAAGTCATTCCCTGGTACCTGCAATTGTTGATAATATGTAGGCTACTCCTCTAATTCAAAATCGCTGAATTAAAATTATCTGATAATCTGATTTTTATTAATAAATTATCACTTTGCCGTGTTATTTCCATTGCTTGATTAAAATTCATGGATCAATTATTAAACTTTTTTTTCATTCATTCACGTGATGTGGGCATTGCTCGTAAGGCGAGCATTTATTGCCCATCCCTAATTGCCCTCGAGAAGGTGGTGGTCAGCTGCCTTTTTGACAACTGAGTGGCTTGCTGGGCCATTGCAGAGGGCAGTTAAGAGTCAGCCACATTGCTGTGGGTCTGAAAGTCACATACAGGCCAGACCAGGTAAGGACGGCAGATTTCCTTCCCTAAAGGGCATTAGTGAACCAGATGGGTTTTTACAACAATCCGATAGTTTCATGGTCACCATTACTGATACTAGCTTTTTATTCCAAATTTATTTAACTGAATTTAAATCCCCACGTTGCCATGGTGGGATTTAGAACTCATGTCTCTGGGTCATCAGTACAGGCATTTGGATTACTAGTCCAGTAACATAATGCTAATGTTCCCATTAATAAATGACTGAACTGCCAGGAGTAGACTGTATCCTGCTTCAGTTTTATGTGGACTTTTTACAGTTTTGGTCAGGCAATGGCCAGCCATGCAGGTCAGTAATACCGTGCATCGCTGGCGTGTGTTGACTAACCCAAACACGAGAAAATGACTGTCATATCATCATTGTAAGAAACAGTGCGCAGTTAATATCTAGGAACCAATCTGCAATGGCTGAGGCTTTCTGTCTCACACCCACCAATACTTTGGCAGATCCAGGCTGGGTGTGAAGCAGAAAGCAACTTGGGGACGCCTTCCGCTGTGTCCCTGACTCCCTGCCAATTCCCACTGGGGATCTGGTCGAGGGAAAGTGTGCCCGTCCACATGTGGGCCGGCACATGTTAAATACCCATGGGTTTGTGCTCTTTGAACGCTGGGCACAGGTGCCTGGGGTCCAGCATTCAGAAATCAGCAGAGACGGCCCGAGGGCCCAAATTGAAAAGCGAGGAATTACTTATTATCTGTTTCGTCAAAGGCTGGAGAAAGGTATTTGATCATTCGATGATCAAAAAAATTGGAGAAATAGTCATTTCACGGTAGGCCTGGCCCAGTACGTCTCTGCCCCCATTGTGGTATAACCCCCTGGCAAACCTCATATACCCTGGTATAACCCCACCTTCTGCATGTAAACGACCCTGGGGTTACAGGAGCAGGAGTAGGCCATTCGGTTGGAAGTACAGCTGGAATCAGCAGGGCACCTGTAGGATTGTGGAGGTCCCGCCCTGCCAATCACTGAGGCGTGGAAAGCCTTTAGCTGTGACTCAGTTGGTAGCATTCTCACCTCTGAGTCAGAATGTTGTGGGTTCAAGTCTTACTCCAGGGATTTGAGCACAAATTCTAGGCTGACACTTTTGTGCAGTACTGAGGGAGTGCTGCACTGTCGGAGGTGCCGTCTTTCAGATGAGGCATTAAAGCTGAGGCCCCACCTGCCCTCTCAGGTGGACGTAAACCTATCCCATGGCACTATTTCGAAGAAGAGCAGGGCCAATATTTATCCCTCAACTAACATCATTAAAAACAGATTACCTGGTCATTATCTCATTGCTGTTTATGGGACCTTGCTGAGCCCAAATTGGTTGCCACGTCTCCTACATTAAAACTGTGACTATATTTCAAAAATACTTCATTGGCTGTAAAGTGCATTGGGAGGTCCTGAGGCCACAGAAGGCATTATATAAATGCAAGGTCAATGACTGGTACCTTTTTGGTCATTACCATATAATACTTACATTCACTGTATCGTATCCAAAATAGCCACTCAAACTACCAGAGCCGTAAGCTATGCTGAAGCTTTGTTTTTTTGTGGTGAATGTTGAGGATTTAGTTGGATTGTATCTGGTGTGATCCACTGAAAAGAGAGGAATAAATCATGATCTCTTCCTGAAAGGCTGTGGGGAGTTAGTTGACCATACAATGACAAAATAAACTGGGGAAACAATCACTTGCGTGAGTTATACTTACTACATGTTGGGCTGTTACAGTAGATGGATGGGAGCCAAAGGTTGGATGAACCAGTGTCGAACAGAACTGTGAAACTCTGGGGTGGGGTACCAACAGTAATGGGTCCATAGTAGAAGTTCTGGTGCAAGTTTGAAAACGGAAATTAGAATTGATAATTTTTACACTGGGTAACTGTGTCATTAATCAAAAAGGCTAATGGAATGCTGGCCTTTATATCTAGAGGACTAGAATACAAGGGGGTAGAAGTTATGCTGCAGCTATACAAAGCCCTGGTTAGACCACACCTGGAGTACTGTGAGCAGTTCTGGGCACCACACCTTAGGAAGGATATATTGGTCTTGGAGAGAGTGCAGCGTAGGTTTACCAGAATGATACCCAGACTCCAAGGGTTAAGTTACGAGGAGAGATTACACAAACTAGGGTGGTATTCCCTAGAATTTAGAAATTTAAGGGGTGATCTGATCGAAGTTTTCAAGATATTAAGGGGAACAGATAGGGTAGAGTGAGGGAAACTATTTCCGCTGGTTGGGGATTCTAGGACTAGGAGGCATTGTGTAAAAATTAGAACCAGACCTTTCAGGAGTGAAATTAGGAAATATTTCTTCACACAAAGGGTGGAAGAAGTTTCGAACTCTCTTCCGCAAATGACAATTGATGCTAGATCAATTGTTAATTTTAAATCGGAGATTGATAACTTTCTGTTAACCACAGGTATTAAGGGATATGGGCCAGAGGCGGGTAGATGGAGTTAGATCGCAGATCAGCCATGATCTCATTGAATGGCGGAACAGGCTCGAGGGGCTGAACGGCCTCCTCCTATTCCTATCAGTAGAGGAGCCCAAAATGTCACAATTTATTTTAGTGATGAGTCATTAAAAGTAGAAGAGCTCCACTAGTGTTTAAAGGGAGAATAACTCGGAAACGAAAGCTTGAGGAAAGGTTCAGCGATTGGCTTAAATAAAAACAGAAAATGCTGGAAATACTCAGCAGGTCAGGCAGCATCTGTGGAGAGAGAAACAGAGTTAACGTTTCAGGTCGATAACCCTTCGTCAGAACTGGAAAGAGTTAGAGATGGAACAGGTTTTTAAGCAAGTGCAGAAGCAAGAAAAGGGGGGCGGGGAGCTTACGTTGAGCTTCATTGAAACAGTGTAAGAGACTCAGGACAGAGAGGTCAGAGTGGGAGTAGAGCGGATAATTAAAGTGACAGGCCACCGCAAGCTTGGGGGTCACGCTTGCAGACTGAACGGAGGTGTTCCGCAATGTGGTCACCCAATCTGCGTTTGGTCTCCCCAATGTAGAGGAGACCGCATCGTGAGCAGCAAATGCAGTATACTAAATTGAAAGAAATACAAGTCAATCGCTGTTTCACCTGGAAGGAGTGTTTGGGGCCCTGGACGATGGGAAGGGCGGAGGTAAAAGGGCAGGTGTTGTATCTCCTGCGCTTGCACGGGAAGGTGCCATGGGAACAGGAGGGGGTGTTGGGGGTGATTGAGGAGTGGACCAGGGTGTTGCGGAGGGAACGGTTATTAGCTTGTTGCGTTGGGGCATTCCCATGCTCTTCTCCTTAGTAAGTTGGCAGCTACCGAAGGAATTACTCTGAAAACCCAATAGTGAACTGAGAAATGAAAGTGCTGGCAGAGTTTACAATCACCAGCCTGTCTGCTCATTGTACCTGCTGATATGTGAACTGGAAACTCAAACCCAAAGCAGCAGCCCGTTAACCCGGCCTCACTTGACTACATTGAGTTGGTTTCCCTTTTTACTTACATCGATGTAATTCAGGAGCGGCTCATTTGCATCCTCCGACTGGTATCCGGGGAAGAGATGGCGGTACTTCAAGGCGGGATCACACTTGTGAGTTTCTAAGAA
This sequence comes from Somniosus microcephalus, assembly GCF_052327205.1. Classification (NCBI taxonomy): domain Eukaryota; kingdom Metazoa; phylum Chordata; class Chondrichthyes; order Squaliformes; family Somniosidae; genus Somniosus; species Somniosus microcephalus. Next base: position 21,463,744 of record NC_141004.1, on the reverse strand, counting down.
CTGTTTCAGCTCCCCGCGCTCCTTCAGGATCTCGCGCACAGATTTGCATCTGTGCAAAGGCACTCTGAGATGATAAAAACCCATTATCAGCGATCAAATAATTGTGAGCGGAGCAAGCTTTGTTTAAAAATGGAAATCATGAACCGCACTGTCATTCCAAGATTCAACAAGGGTTCAAATCAAAACAGTTCAGGTCCCCACGAGAACTGAGTGGGGAAATGAGGACCTTTCTCAAACTATTAATCTTGATTTATTTCTGGATTTCATGCATAGTGACTTGTTTAGAATCAAAGCGCATTCCTGCAGACTTTATACAAGCTTGTGCTGATCCCCCCAAAAAATCTGTGAATAATGACCTTTTGTCAAACCTTATGATGGACTCTATGGGGGAAAAATTGGGTTGCTTTGCGCCTCCCCAAGGGGGCGCTAACAGGGCACATAGCACCGAGTGCCTGCGCGCGGCACCACTAACGCCTCCCACGAAATTCAGCGGAAGGTTAACGGCGGCGGTAGCTGGTAGCACCCCGCAGTGCTGCGCATCCGGTGATGACATCATCGTCATGCGCAGCACCCCGCTCGTGCCCCGCTCGCTAACTTGGCTCGCGCCCCCTGACCTACCACCGGGCGTTATGCCCGACAGCGTCAGGGTGGTGTTTCAGTGGCCGCGGTGGCACAAATTAAAGGGCGGGCGCCCGTTTTTCTTGAGCCTCCTGCCAGCACCAGCCTCCTTTCGCCTCGTCCTGCAGGGTGCCGGCCGCGATCAGTCATCCCGGTACTCCTCTTGAGTGCCGGGCTCTTCTGCCGGCACCCCGCTCCCCGGTGGTCCAGCATGGCCCCAGTGCACGCTGTGCTAGGCCCCTCCCCTTTAATCAGGGGAGGGAGGCCTGTAACACCGCGGCGCTACGTGCCAACGCATGCGGCGCTGTTGCACGTAACGCCGCGAAAATTGAATGGGAGTGCCCCAAGAGGGAGGGGGAGCGCTTCCAGTAGCGCCCCGCCTCCTGTTTGGGGCACTTCGATTCAATTTGCGGTGTTGGGGCGATAATTTTTTGGGGGCGCTAAAAGCAGCGCCCCGGCGAAGTTAGTGCCCCAAAGGGGGCGTGACCCAATTTTTCCTCCGTGGTACACATTTAATCTCTTGGAAGGAAGTTTGAAAAATTTATCCCAGAATTTCTGTCCCTCCCCACAGTGTACCACGATCCAGCCCAGAAGGGTACCTTGACACAGATGGCAATGCCTTAGTCCCAGTAGTACAGGAACCATGGTGTTCCATTAATTATTGCTCATCTCTCCCCAAAGTTATCCCTACAGCCTTCAGTCTCCCTCTTAATTAGATGCTCATCCAACTCTTTTGTTTGAATTATTTAAGTGACACAGCCTGGCTTACTTGGTAGCACTCTGATGAGTCAATCAGAAGGCTGTGGGATCATGAGCCAACACTTTAGTACAGTGCTGAGGGAGTGCTGCATTTCTCAGAGGTGCCTTTTTTGGACGAGACGTTAAATTAAGGACCTGCCTGTGTGTTTAGGCAGATCTTCAAGCTGTAATGGGCAGATGACAGGGTTGGTATTCTGGACAGGTGAGATCAAATTGGACGAGGAGCCTTCTTCATCCAAACTGATCTAAGCAACTGTGGGAAATAATTTCCTTCTTGCCTTAAACTTGTTAATTTTATACTCGCATCCTCTAGTTCTACATTGTCATTCATTTTGGCAAGTATGGCAATAATCAACCTTTTTGTCCATCCACTTCTAATACGTGTGACTGCAAATGAAGCTCAGCTATCAGGCAGAATTAACTAGCGCCTCTTTTCCCTTTAAACAAGCATCCCTATTAACAGAATATTCACCAACTAGCATATAATCTGGTGAAAATTTCAAGTGGTACAAAGTTATTCAATTGTTTAATGACTTACTTGTAGAAACACTCAGAGAGCTGGATACAGACCAGGGCAAAGATTAACCACTTCATTCTGTTCCTTGGTGTGGTGTCCCGGAATGCTGGTGCCAACAGAGGTCCACACAATTCCTTGAATTGTGCTGGAGATTGGAGCAGTCTGGGTGCCTTTATACTTGCGAGTAAACAGGCGATTTGTTTTTCAACTTCACTAATGAAGGTCATTTTATCTCAAACTATATTATTCCATTGTTCTTTTTTTAATACAAACAAAGTAACCTTAAAATACTTCAACCTTCGTCAACCTTGAACAAAATTTCATGGTCAGGAGACTCGCATCTGAAAACAAGCCAACAACGAACCATTCTGATAATAATTGGATTGTTGCAGTAAAATATGTTTTAATTCTATAATTAGGAGGGAAACTGAGCTATTCCACTCAGTAAGTAACTGTGCATGTATTTATATTGTTCACAAAAAGAAAAACTTGCATTTATATAGCGCCATTCACAACCTCAGGACATCCCAAAGCGCTTTACAGCCAATGAAGTACTTCATGAAGTATCGTCACTGTTGTAATGTAGGGAAAGCTGCAGCCAATTTGTGCACAGCAAGCTCCCACAAACGGCAATGAAATATATGACCAGATAATCTGTTTTAGTGATGTTAGTTGAGGGATAAATATTGGCCAGATCACTGGGGAGAACACCCCTGCTCTTCTTCAAATAGTGCCGTGGGATCTTTTACATTCACCTGAGAGGGCAGACGGGGCCTCAAATTTAACATTTCTTCCAAAAGGCGACACCGCTGACAGTGCAGCACTCCCTCAGTACTGCACTGGAGTGTCAGCCTAGATTTTTGTGCTCAAGTCTCTGGAGTGGGACTTGAACCCACTTGAATTCAGGCGAGGGTACTACCCACTGAACCATGGCTGGCACCTCACAAATCATTATTCCTAAAAATTAAATTACCTTCTGTTTACAATTATTTAATAAAACTCCAATTATTTTTAAAAATGTACTTATATAGTTATGCAGCCATGCATAAAACAATAAAACCATAAATGTTTACAGCACTGGAGGAGGCCATTCAGCACATTGTGTCTGTATCAGCTCTTTGGTACAGTAATCCAAAACTAATCACACTGCCCCACTCTCTCGCCATTGCCCTGTATGATCCTCTGTTTCAAATATTTATCCACTTTTCTCTTCAAAGTTGAAATGGTGTCTGCCTCAACCATTCTCTGTGGTAAAGCACTCCAAGCTCCAACAACCCACTGCGTAAAGAAAATTCGCCAAACCTCTCTACTCATTCCCTCAGAGATAATTTTAAATTGATGACCCCCTTGTCATTCACTCCCCTATTAAATCTTTTCTTGGCCATCTCTGCTCTAGTCTAAATTAGCCCGGTATCTCAAGCCTCTCCTCATAACTATAGCTCCCCTCTCTGGCACCATCTGGGTGAATCTACACTGTGTGCTCTTTATGGCTTTTATGTGGTCTATAGTTGGGTGCTCGAAACTCCACACAGTACTCTAACTGGAGCCTAACAAATATTTTGTGTGAATTCATGACTAATTCTGTACTCTTATTTATAAAGCCCTAAATTCTGTTGGCCTGTTTTATGGGTTTAACTACCTAAACCTGCACTTTGAGGGAATTATGCATTTGAGTCCCATGGTGTTTCTGTTCATCCACACCTTTTGGTGTCTTTCCATTGAGTGCATATCCCCGTCCTTGCTTTTTCTGCCAAAGTGCACCATCTCACACTTAGCCACATCTGACACCTGTCTGCCTGTTCCACTAACCTGTCTACGTCTTCTTGAAGTCTTTCACAGACCTCTGTGCTGTTTGCCTATCCCCTTCCTTTTGTGTCACCAAATTTCGACATGGCTGACCACCACCAAGAATGTGTATTCCAGGAACCCTTTAGTTTGCCAAATTCGATAAAGTATTGCCTGCAGCTCCTCAAGCTCAGAAACGTTGAGCTTCAACACAAGCAGTTGGATATGCTTGTTGCACGAGTTCAATGCAATTGCACAATGCATCCAGTACCTCCTACATCGCACAGGTTCCACACATTACAAGCTTCCACTGTCCCCTTGTATTAAACAAAATTGGCTGCTCTTAAGAATGAAACCAAACAGTAAGGGTGACCCTGAGCTTCCGGTCGCCTGTCACTTTAATTCTCCACTCCACTCGAACTCTGACCTCTCTGTCCTCGGCCTCTTACACTGTTCCAATGAAGCTCAACGTAAGCTCGAGGAACAGCACCTCATCTTTCGATTAGGTACTTTACAGCTTTCTGGACTCAAGATCGAGTTCAACAATTTCAGACCATAACCTCTGCCCCTATCTTTTTTTTCATTATTTTTCTCTCTCTCTCACATGGCAGCTGTTGATGATTCTGCCATTGCCATTTACACTTCATCTAAAGCCATCTTTTGTTTCTTAACGTGTCCCATTAACATCTCCTTTTGCCTTGCACCATCATCCCTTTTATCTCTTAATCTCTCCTGCCTTTCACCCTATCACAGACCTTCCCTTTGTTCTTTCCTCCCCTCCCCCCTTTCCCTGCCCCTACACTTGCTTAAAAACCTGTTCCATCTCCAACGTTTTCCAGTTCTGACGAAGGGTCATCGACCCAAAACGTTAACTCTGTTTCTCTCTCCACAGATGCTGCCTGACCTGCTGAGTATTTCCAGCATTTTCTGTTTTTATTTCAGATTTCCAGCATCCGCAGTGTTTTGCTTTTGTATTAGTGTCATTTAGTGGTTGAACCCCTGAAGTCTTTATTTCACTGCAGAAGTGAAAATTTCAATACGTGATGCATCATTTACTCCCGCTGAGGTTAAATTCCACTGTCCCTTGGCCTTTCACATGCCCCTGGCCTTGTGCAGGTCAAGAGTCAGAGTTCCACAGTTTGTGTGTTTGTCTTTCAGATGAGACGTTAAACTGAGGCCCCGCCTGCTCTCTCAGGTGGACGTAAAAGATCGCAGGGCACTATTTTGAAGAAGAGCAGGGGAGTTCTCCCTGGTGTCCTGGGGCCAATATTTATCCCTCAATCAACATCACTAAAAAACAGATTATCTGGTCATTATCACATTGCTGTTTGTGGGAGCTTGCTGTGTGCAAATTGGCTGCCGTGTTTCCTACATTACAACAGTGACTACACTTCAAAAGTACTTAATTGACTGTAAAGCATGTTGGGATGTTCCGAGATTATGAAAGGCGCTATATAAATGCAAGTTTTTCTTTCTGTATTTTCAGAACTTTGCTGCCACAATTTACATTACTATATAATGTCCTTACACAATGTATCGATATAAATACAGGCCTTAAATCAACAAGTGATCCTAGAACCAGGGAGATGAACCTCATATTTTTATACCGCAGACAACACAATGAGGCAGTGACTTGGTAAACAGAATACTTAGCACAAATCTTCAACCAGCCTTACCTGATAGATTGGAGGTAAAGTCAGATTCAATCTCTGGTCTATGCTGAGTTAGCTCTCAGTCAGGCACTGATAGTGGTACTACGATTAGTCAAAGCACTCCTGGGCAAGGAAAGGGAAACATTGGACTTGATGTAGAGCAAACCTGCTGGAAGAGTGGATGCTGGGCAGTGACATGTTTGATTTGGGCCATAATTACTTCCTCACTTTGTTAACCTTGTGTCACTCGCAATCAAGTTTCGCACATGAATAATTGATACTTGGTGGAGATATCAGGGAGTGGCTGCCATTTATGAAACTGTACCCCAACAAGAAGAAACAACAACAACTTGCATTTATATAGCGCCTTTAATGCAGTAAAACCTCCCAAGGTGCTTCGCAGGAGCATAATCAGACAAAATTTGACACCGAGCTACATAAGGAGATATTCGGACAGATGACCAAAAGCTTGGTCAAAGACGTAGGTTTTATGGAGCGTCTTAAAGGAGGAAAGAGAGGTAGAGAGGTTTAGAGATTAAAATCGAGGATGCGTAAGAGGCCAGAACAAGAGAGCCAGAGCCTGCAGCAGATGAGTGGAAGGAAAAGAAAACTCTGTCTAAGCACTCGCCTGACTCAAACGGAACAGATCTCGGGAAACTAATTATACGTTTAGCCATGTGCAGTGCATAGTTTGCACTTACTTTATGTTAGATGGTGAAATGTTTGTCACGTTCCTGGTAGATGGCACTGTTGCTGATCTTTAGCAGAAATATATGGGGCCACGAGTCCCAGAATATACTATAGGTTTCCTGAAAATCGTGCTTGGATGGTAACTTGTTGACGCTCACTGTCTAGGCCCACACATCAAGAGCGGCCACTTTGGTGAGCGAGGAGCTGCCAGCACTCATGAGACTACACCCCAGGAAGAATCAGCACCTTGAGAGGGAGAGAAACCAGGAAAGAAAAAACCCAGGTGCCATGGTCTTCTAAGAAAAGAAAGATTTGCATTTCTATAGCGCCTTTCACAACCAACGGACGCCTCAAAGCGCTTCACAGCCAATGAAGTACTTTTTGAGTGTAGGAATGTAGGAAACCCAGCAGCCAATTTGCACACAAAAACCTCCCACAAACAGCAATGTGATAATGACCAGATAATCTGTTTTTGTTATGTTGATTGAGGGATAATTATTGACCAGGACTCCCCTGCTCTTCTTCAAAATAGTGCCATGGGATCTTTTATGTCCACTTGAGAGAGCAGACAGGGCCTTGGTTTAATGTCTCATCTGAAAGATGGCACCTCCGGCAGTGCAGCACTCCCTCAGCACTGCACCGCATTTTCAGTTTCAGCCCAGATTTTATGTGCTCAAGTTATCCTGGAGCGGGATTTGAACCCACAAACTTCTGACTCAGAGCCGAGAGTGCTACCCACTTTTTTTTTTAATATACTTTATTGAACATGAGGAACATTTACAACATCGTGATCATTTCATTGTATCATACAAATCAATTCCGCCGCTCTGCACAGCAATTCCGCCATCACATTTTAACATCAAAACCTGAAGTTTAATTTGTCTCCTGTAATATATATTAATCGATTGAACTTTAAAAATTGATTGTAAATTACTATCTTTAAATTCCTTCTGAACGTTTGGAAAGGAGCCCCCACTTCCTTGATGTCTGCCACCAACTTCCCTCTCATGGGTCAGGTCCCCCTCAGCGCTTGCAAGTGGCTGGAGAGCACCTTGCTGCACATCAGGGGGGACACGGGACCCGTATCTGCACTGGCAGTCCTACTCAGAAGGACTTCCATGAAGGTCTGGTTTCTCTGTTCAATAGATGACCATCGCTCCTCCAGAGATGTCATTCTATTCAGAACGCTCACCATGTTTAGGCACTCTGGCGACTTATCACCTCCATGGAGGTTGCCATCCTTTCCATGGTGATGCGTTCATGCACCAATGCCTCCACAAAGGCTCTGCTCATGTTCGCAATGGACTCCTCCATTCGCTCTACACTCACAGCGACCCTGGAGACAAAACCTACAAAAGACTCCTGCATCTGTTCCTGGAGTTCCAGCACCGGTGATCTTGTGGATGGACCCGGAGGCAGAGGGTCGACATGCAGCAGACCTGAGCTGGCAGAGTCCTGCGCCCTCCGACGAGGACTCTCCACTGCTGTCCCTGTGTCCACCATCTGCTGATGCTCACTTGTGAGCTGTGATACACCAGGTGACAACACTACTCTATGTCCTGAAGGTCCCACCGAGGTGTGAGTGTCTGCGCTGGTGCTGGGTGCGCTGAATTCTGCTGACGCTGCGCCCTCAGAGGTTGCAGCTTCCTCTGAGGAGTCTGGATGCTCAGGCTCTTCCTCCTGGCTAGTGGGGTGGGTGCTTGTGATGGTCCTGTGGGGGAGTAAAGGAAAGAGTCAGAGATGTGATGCCAACGTTACATGCACACTGCATATTGCAGATGATCATAAGTCCATCTGTTAGAGCATCAGAATCATTATCAGTGACTCAAGCAATGTCAATGAGAGAGATGGAAAACTATTCTGTCACTGGCTTGCTGTGATGCAACCGCCTGTCCGTCCCCCACTTGCGCATCGTCCTCCACACCCACGATTTTCAGGACCGCATCCTCCCAGGGGGTGAGGTGGGCTACTGAGGGTGGCCCTCCTCCTGTCCTCGCTCTTTCTCTCTTATTGTGAGCTCTCCTTTCCTGCAATGAGGGGGACAAGTGGAGGTTGAGTGAGAATGAAGGAGTTAGTGTAGAGATTCCATAGCATAGATGCTTAGAAGGAGACAAAGATGGAGTGAGGTGGCAAGACCAAGGGCCCTCCCTGTGTGCTGTAAGTTGTTTTCATAGCATCACAGTGATAGGGAGTGTGAGGGCTGCATAGTCAAATAGTTAGGTGAATGTGACCATAGAGAGAGAGGGAATGGTTAAGGGTGCATGGATGTCAGTGTCAGGTGGGATGTGGAGGAAGAGATTGCTAAAGCTGAGTGCTGGTGAGGAGAGGCAATGGGGATCAGATTGAGGGTGATGGGAAATTTATACTCACTTTTCCAGTGCGCAGAAAGTCATGAAACCTCTTCCTGCACTGAAGCCAGGTTCTGCGGGTTACTGACAAAGAGTAGACCTCCTCTGCCACCTGGATCCACACTGCCTTGGTTTGCTGGGGAGGCTTCTTCCTCCCTGAAGAAGGGAAGAGCACCTCTTTATGTGCTCTTGCTCCCTCTACTAAAGCCTGCAGGGCAACGTCATCGAAGTGGGGTGCAGACCTAGGTCTCCGGCTGGCCATTCTTCCTGCAGGTGCCTCTCAGTGCAAAGGCCAAAAGGTTGGCAGTCTGCAGAAGAAGCAAGGCTTGTTGCAGACCTTAAATGCAGCAGCAATGATGACATCATCGGAGGCGACTTTCAGACTGGAAAAACCCTTTGGCTATGGGTTTCCACATGTTGGAACTCAATTGGCCAATTAAGTTAAAATCGCATCATTCTCCCACATCAATTTAGATTCGGGTGGATAACACGAAATGCGGGTTACACGACCCCAGCCCGCCCCAGTATCAAAATCCAGCCCAATGGTTCTGCTACCAATGTGTACAACAATGGGGACAGGGGACAACCCTGTCTCACTGATCTCTGTATTGGAAAATATTTGGATAAAAAACCATTACATTTAACACAGCTAAATATGTTTGAATAAAAAATACTTATCCAATCAATGAAATTTTCTCCGAAACCAAATGCTTACAAAACCTTCAATAAAAACTCATGAGAGACCCTATCAAAGGCTTTCTCTTGATCTATCTTTAATACGTAAGCCTCCCTCCTGCTCTTTTCCATGAGCTCTATCGCATCTCGGATTGGGACCACAAAGTCTGCGAAGTTCCGGCCTATGACTCCATAGGACCGAGAGGGCAAAACTATCTGCGGCAACAACTCCTTCATACGATTTGCCATAACCCTCGCCAAGATCTTATAATCCACATTTAATAATGTGATGGGCCTCCAATTCTTCAGGTCCCTTCTATCCCCTTTATTTTTATAAGCTAAGCTTATGACACCTCTCCTCATAGATGGGGCCAGGCTTCCCTCAATTTTAATTTCTGTAAAAACTCCGAAGAGCAATGGACTTAAAATCTCAAAAAATTATTTATAAAATTCTGCACTTAGTCCATCGGACCCTGGGCTTTTCCCCCTTCATTCCACTTATTGCTACTTTTATTTCCACTAATCCTACTTCTTTGTCACACATGCTTCTCTCATCCTCCTTTAAACCCTTTTCAATAAAAGCAGTAACCACCTCCATCGCCAAATTGGAAATGTCTTCTTTTGTATATAACTCTTGATAAAAGCTGCTAGCCGCCTCTAAAATCTCCCCACTTTCATGAATGATCTTCTCCCCGACCTTCAACTCTCCAATTAATGATAATTTTTGTCACAGCTTCTCTTGCTCTAGAAAATATCTAGTGCATCTTTCATCCTCCAATGCATCTTTAGCCTTTGCACGGAGAATGGCCCCCTTGCATTTTTCAGCTTGGATAATTCCCACTCTTCCTTTAGCACCCGGAACTTAGTCTCAGCTCCCTTATCCCCTCCGTCAACTGCTTTACAGAAATCCGTAAACCTTTTGTTTATATTCTCTTCTCGACACTGGTTAGCTGCCGTTCTCTTTTTCCCATAACATAGCGAAAAAAATTTACCTCATTTTTGAAATTGTCCCACCAAACTCTTCTTTCTTTCAAGAACAAAGGTTCCTTCCGAGCATCCTTTATTATATTTATAATCCCTTCTTTATAAGCAATTTCTTTCAGGTATTGGTTGTTTAAAATCCACACCCCTGAACTGATCTTAACTCTGCTGTTCCTAATTCTAAGAACCAAAGCCGAGTGGTCACTAAAAAATACTTTTTATAATAAATCTCCACCACCTCAGAACTTATCCCTTCCCGCATTAACACAAAATTTATTTGTTTCTGTTTTAAAACATCACCCACCCAACCTGTTCTGGAGAACTCCTTTTTTATGGGGTTCCGGTCCCTCCATAAGTCTCTCAAATTTAAATTTGCCATCATTTTTACAATCATCCCTCTGGAGTTATCATCCTTAATAGTCATCTGGGCTGAAATGTCCATCTGAGATAAAAATACATTAATACCCCCCACTATACAAGGATTTTCCACCTCTGCCACTTCAGTGAATAACCCCCGAAAAAACTCGCGACGCTTGCAATGGTCGTTCGGTGCAAAGATATTAAAGAGATCGCAATTAAATTCCTCCATTTTTACCCATAGCCGTAAAAATCTCCCCTCAGTGTCCTTGTCCACCAAGGCAACGTTCTCTTTTATGGATGGACTCACCAAAACAGCCACCCCTCTATGGTTATTGTTTGCAAAACTTGCAAACACCTCTCCCTTCCAAAGCTTCTGAACTCTTTCTAGGATATCCTCATCCCAAAAGGTTTCTTGCAGACACAAGTATGTGCCTTTAAAACATTGCAACAACTGCTGCAATTTCTTCTCACCCCTCAGTCCGTTCACACTAATCGAGACCAATATAATCATGGCTCCGAAGAAGGGAAGTATGCCTGATAATCTCCCCATCATTTAATCTCTGGCCCTTCCCTCCTCCGATGCTCCTTTCCAACTTTTCGGACAGCTGTTGCTTTTTCCTGCAGCCTCCGACTCTTTTTCACCTCCTGTTTGAACCTTCCCTGCTGTTTCAGCCTCTTCCTTGCATTAAGTTTGGGCCAAGGAGCTGCCCTTTCTCCCTCCTTCTGCCCCTCACTAACCTTTCCCTTTCCACATGATTCCACCCCACCCCCCACTTCCATGTCTCTGTCCCCCTCTAATTCCTCACTGTCAAGCTCTTCTGTAACTCTCTGTGCCTGCTCCCCGTCAGATACATAATCCTGCTCCCCGTCAGATACATCATCTCCCATAGAGAGTCTTCCTGCTATTGCGGTTTCTCCAACAGTGCCGCTCCTTTTGTCCTCATCTCCACCTCTGATCCTTGCTCCCTGATCCTTCTCTCTCTGGGACAATAGCACACCTATATTGCTCCCTTCTGCTGTCTTTGTCTCACTGCTCCTGTCCTGCTGCCTCTTTAAGGCTCCTGCCTCTTGCACTCTCTCCATGTCTTACCCCCTCCTGCTCACCGAGATGTCCGACTCCCCGTCTTTCTTTGGAGTACTTACATTTACCACGCACCCCGCTCCCGCCACCTCTCCCCCAATGGACACCAGATTTGTTAGGGAGAGCTGAACTGTATTAAGTCTGCACTCGACCCTTGCTGCCCTCTGCTCTGTCTTTGTTCTTTTCCACTGTACTTGGTGTGTTTTTCACCATCTCCAACCTGTTCTCTGCTCCACAATTTTCTGCCTCTCCCTGTGCTCTTTTCTCCTTCAATTTACCAGCTGTGTCCTCCGACTGCTCCGCTCCTCCGGCCGTTCCACTCACACCTCCTGCTCCTTCTCCCATCTCCTCGTCACTCATAGAGCTTCCTTCTGCCTCACACTTACGGCGGGTGGGGCCTTTGTGACACAACCCACAGCTCTCCACTTTGCAGCTCCGAGCGATGTGTCCAGACTCACTGCAATTATAACAGTACAAGTCTGGACAGTTTCTTACAAGATGGTTGTGTCCAAGACAATAATAACCAACCTTCACTTGGTTATCATGCAGTACCCGGAAGTACTGCACTCCTTCCATTGTCTCGAATTTCATGCTGTACGGTAATGTCTTCACCCCCTCAGGGAACTGCACCTTTACACAACGGGTTCCATCTGCTACCCGTGTTCCTGGATAGTATCTCCTCTTTATGGCTGAGCAAATTTTAATGTCCCACGACTCCAACTTTTTGATTAGCACATCGTCCTCAATATAAACCGGCAAGTTTAAGAATGAGATCACCACCTCTTCCAAATATAGCAGAGATACCTCCAAGAACTTATCGCCAACTTTCAAACTGAGTAAAAGTCTTTCCATTTCCTCTCGGCCACTGACCGTCACCCCGAACCCAACATTCGGCTTTGGTCGGCAGGCAAAGCAGCTTCCCTCACCACAGTCCTCCTGTACCGCTTGGATAATATCCCAAGCTCATATCTCCTTATCCTCACACTGAACCACCACCGTGTTTTCTTTTCCAAACCTCCTGGGGTCCTGGCCCAAATATTTGGGCCTTTTTCTTTCCCTTCCAACCACAGTTTCTCCCCTAATTAAATTCATCTTGGGAACACTGTCCTCTGAGGGAACTGGCACTCCAGCCCCTCAGCAGCCATTTGTCTGTTGTTTATGGGCCAAAAAGGCCCTAAAACCTGAAAAAAAAACACCAACATTTTACAAACTCACTCCAACTCCCTGCAGCAATCAGGCAACCAGTAACACCTGCTCACTCCTAGCCCCTCTCTCCTAGAGGGTGCTACCCACTGAGCCACAGCTGACACTGTAAAGGTCAATCAAACTGTCATGCGTGCCTATTAATCAGTAAAATTGTAAAAAATTACAATCACGTTTAATTTAAAACATTTCTATCTATACTCCCTTCCCAAAGACTATTCAGAAAATTATATTTGGAAAGGTACTTTTTATGCTTCAAAATTTGGAGCCTCCATTGTTGAGGTTTCTATTAGTCTACAAGTCCAGCCCAGCACTTTATACAGGCTGCACGAGGACACTCAAAAATAGCCACTGTAAATTAAAGTGCCACAGATACAATGCCTATCTACAGCAACAAATAAAACACAATGATTAACTAGTTGAGGCTTTGTTATTGATGTTTTGGAACGACACCAGACCACTGTGTGATAACCAATTCACACAAACGAGGCTGATAATCAGTGGAAAACAGATAAGTCAAGGTGATACCTTTCGATAAACTCTTCATATTTACTGTACTTAGATAACAGAAGCAGTTTGACTTTACAGGGGTTTCACATTTATATTTTTCAAAATGATAATTTGCACCAAATTATAACCGGGTTCATGTTCCTGGAGAACTGTAAACTAGGTTTACCAACTGAATGGGTAAAAGCTCCAGGACATGAGTCGAATCAACCAGCATTCCAACAACTGAAGGAGAAAACTGAGGTTTGGTTGGCGAAACAAATGAGTAAAGTGGTTTGAACTGTACATCGTTAAATGTGGAATGTGTTGCAAGAAGTTTCCATTTACAATATGTTGTGGACAGATTGAAGACATTCAGCTTTAAAACTGAAAATACCCAAGAGATTTTCATTGGCAGTGCAGGTGAATCTTTATGGGCTGTATGGACAAGCAAAGAGTGCTGCAAGAGTTGAGGGAGATTTAACGGTGAATCCTCACCGCTCGACCAGTTTGCCCGTGCTGCTTATTTTCCCAACCTCATCGGGTTTATGAGCCAACAAACTTCGAAAGAACTGGTCAATGAAGAGTCATCAACAATACAAGATCTGGCAACGTTATATAGCATTATAAACTGAAATAGAGGATGGCTAAAGCAGATGAATCAGTAAAGACACAAAGGACAGAGGTTAACGCTGAATTTCAAAGTTCAATAAACCAAGCAAGCAACAACAGAAAATCCAAGCTGCAGGAAAAGTGATAAATTTAAAATTCTACATTAAAGGGGTGATAAATACCCAAGATCATAATGGTAATATTTAAAGGGACGTATAAAAGTGAGGGAAGGGGTAAAGGGAAATATGAATATCCTCAAGAATAAGGTTGAAATAAAGAAACCATATAGCAGAGATATAGTAGACAAGGGAGCAAGTGGTGGAGGAGGAAGAAGGTGTGTGTGTCAAATATAACCGTGAGGAGCACCGCAGACAGTTTGCTGCCAAGTTAAAAGTAGATTGGCTGAGATCAGAGGGTCTGCATCAACACTAGAAACTTTACTCAACTTTCTTAGCTGAACCTGGCAGTGCAGCAAGTAGAATAGGAAGCAACATTGAGGTGAAAATCTTTGGTAGGTTATAGTACTGTCTTTATGGTTTGATGAGGCAGCCAGTAACAAGAATGTAGAGATTCATGTAAACCTACATTTAAAAAGTGGAGCTGTGCCCCTGCTAAAAGCCACCTCCTTCCTAAGACAGCAGAAAGCCGATACAAAAATGAGTATAAAGTGTAAAGTGAAGGAGCTATGGGGAAAGCTTTGAGAAACTTAAGCTTTACTCTACAAAGAAGGCGGTTAAGGGGACCTCACTGAAGTACAGCATATAAAACATTAATTATAATTACTTCCAAGTATGCTAAGAAAGTAGGGCTAGGCAAAGTTAGTGAAAAGTACATTTAAAATTACTCTCAAAAAACCTCTTTACTCAGACTGAATTTACAGGTACTAAAGGGAATGTAGCTGCAAGGACTGAGAAAGTAAAGAATCGTGGTAAATGGATGTTTTTTGCATTAGCAGGAAGTCGGTAGCAATGTCCCCGTGGGATCTGTGCTGGGCTCTCTTGTATTCCATTTATATAAAATGCTAATCTAGAGACACAAGAGAATATGAAAGTGTACCAATGATGCCAAATTAAAGGACAAATCCTGAGGAAAAAAGTAGGCCATTGAAGGAGGACCGGTCATCAGAATGGGCAGATAAACGGCGGATGCAGAGAAACGTAAAATAGTACATTTTAGGAAAAAGAGTTAAAGGCATTGGCAAGATTCTTTAGCAGAGTGAAGGGACAGGTTGATCTAGGGGAGTAGATACATAGAGGGAAAAATTCAGTTGGTTGCGCCACCCGTTAGCGCCTTAAGAGGGCGCTAAGTGGGGCACAAATCAACTAGCACCCGGGCGCGGCACTGCCCACGTCTCCCACCAAATTCAGCGGGAGGTTAGTTGTGGCGCTAACCGGTAGTGCTGCACCGCTGGCGATGACGTCATTGGTGTGCGCAGCGCCCCGCTCACGCCCCGGCCGCGATCTTCGAGAGCGCTCCCTGATTTACCGCTGGACGCTATGTCCTACAGGGTCAGGGTGGCGTACCTGCGGCTGGGGAGGCGCAATTTAAAGGGGAGGTGCGGGGCGGCCATTTTTGTTGCTGGCCGCCTGCCAGCACCTGCCTGCGCTCCCGTCGCCGGCCTCCTGAACAGCACCCCCCCAACCCACGGAGTGCCGGCTGCGCTCCAAGAGCCCAGCACTTCTCTTGAGTGCCAGGCTCTTTTGCCTGCACTCCTGATCCCTGGGGGCCCAGCTGGGCCCCAGGTCGCGCTGCACAAGGCCCCTCCCCTTTAAGAAGGGGAAGAAGGCCTGCAATACTGCAGCGCGACGTGCCGCAGCGTGTGGCGCTGCGGCACGTAGCACCACGATATTCACGCGCAGCACCCGAAGAGGGAGGCGGGGCACTTCCAGTAGCGCCCCGCTTCCCTCTTGGGGCGCAACCACTCAATTTCTGGCGCGGGGCCGCTAATTTTTCCGGGGCGCTACTTTTAGCGCCCGGGCGAAGTTAGCGCCTCAATTGGGGCGCTACTCAATTTTTAGCCCATAGATCCTTAAAGGTGAACTACAGGTAGAAAAGGCAATGGGATTCAGAGTTTTATACTTGGGGGATTGAATATAAAAGCAAGGAACTGATGTTGAACTTGTACAAGGCATTGGTTAGGCCAAGTTTGAATATTATGTGCAGTCCTGTGCACCACATTGCAGGAAGAAAATTTGAGCCATGTAAATGGTAGATTCATTAGAATGACACCTGTAATGAGAGCTTATGGTTCCGAAGAGTTACTTTGAAAATTTTTAGTTAAGACAGAGGTGGTTGACGGAGGTTTTAAAATTACAAAAGGTTTGAGAGAGTAAACAGTGAAAGATTGTTACTGATTTGCCAATCAGTGGAAACAAAGGGGTACAGATTCAGGATTAACACTGGAGGACTAAGAGGGAGGTTAGAATTTCTTTCACGTGGATATAGAATGCTTTAGCACAAGTGACTAGTAAAGGCAGGGGTTATATCATTTAAAAGGGATTGAGATAAGTATATGAAAAGGAATAATAAAAAGGTATAGGAAAGGTTCAGGAAAATTGGATTAGAGTAGCTTCAATTAAAGGGCTAGGACCAAGAGACAATGAACCAAAAGCCTCCCTCCGTGCTGTAATTTCAATGAAATATTTTGAATGATCAACCAAGCAAAAGCAAAGAAATGGGGTGGAGGGGCGAAGGGGTTATTCGAAATGTTGTGGCGACATGCCACCACTGGACACAATCCGCTCACGGCGGTACGGACAGTTTAAGCAGACGCCCCCAACCGGGGGCCCTTTCCTCCAGCAACTTGTTTCCCACAGGGACAGGCTGCCGGGAGCACTTCCTGTCTGGGGAGTATTTAAGTCAGGCGCGGGCTCTTCCAGTTCCTGTTTTGCCATGAGGCTGAAATAAAAAGCTATTCTGTTTTACTAGCTCTGGTCTCGACGCCCACGTTTGCCGCGGTATCTCAACAATGTTACATTTTATGTTGGTAGAGTGAATGGGCTCAATTTTAATGGACCTCAGAGGGCGGGCTTGGAGGCGGGTCTGTAGCGAAAATCGGAGAAAATGTTGTTTGGCTACGAACCCGCCTCCAACCCGCCCCCACGCTCCTGAACTGACCCATGAGCAAACTGCGGGACAGGCAGTTAAGGCAGTTAACAGCCTGTTAAGTGCCTTGCTAATCCTATTTTAATCTGCGATTCTGATTTTGGTGCTTTTGGCTCCTGTTTCCCGTCGTCCGAGAAACACGCCAGCCGCAATGAGTCGGGTTTCTCAAGGACATGATTTATTGTCAATTGCTGCAGCTGCTTAAAAGCACTCCTGCAACATGGCTGACATTCAAATGCCACAACTTTGTTGTTGGAGGTTTGGGATAAGATTTAGCAACTCTACTGTCCTTGTGACTGCAGCGTGACCTGATTGGAATAATCTCAGGCCACTTTGACTGTGCGCTTGCAAGTTTCTTGCCTCAACTGAAATCTATAGCAACAGTATGGGAACCATTTATATCCTCTCATCCTGGTCGTCAGATTCGGAGGAAGAGCAGCCGTGGCAGCACCACAACCAGCCACAAACTCAGCACCAGCACCAGGAGTGCCAACCTCCTCCTCAGCACCTGATGCTGCACAGGGCGGAGGGCGTCAGCGCAGAGTTGCACCTCGCCGCAGGAGATACCCCAACACAGGGTTTACAGGCAGAGGATCAGCTTCCTCAGCATGATTGAGCAGCAGTGCCAAAGGAGGCTGAGACTTTCAAGAGACGTAGTTGCTGACACCTGCACAATGCTGCACCAACACCTGGAGCCCAGAGGAGCGGGTGGACACCCATTACCAGTGGCTGTCAAAGTCACCACCGCACTCAACTTCTTTGCTTCAGGCTCCTTCCGGGGATCAGCTGCAGACATCAGCGGCATCTCCCAGTTGGCCGCACACACCTGCATCATGCAGGTCACTGATGCCCTCTTTGCAAACGTCCACAATTATATTCACTTCTCCACGGATGGCCCAAGTGTGATGGCACGTGCGGTTGACTTTGCCAGTATGGCAGGCTTGCCAATGGTACAGGGCATCATAGACTGCACACATGTAGCCATTACGGTCCCCTATGACAACCCAGCTATATTTGTCAACCGCAAGGGATTCCACTCCCTGAACGTCCAGCTGGTGTGTAACCACAGGAAGATCATCATGCATGTTTGCGCTAAGTACCCTTGCAGTTACCATGACTCCTTCATCCTGCGCCAGTCTACTGTGCCTCAGCTCTTCCATCCGCCAAACCAAATTTTCGGATGGCTACTTGGCGACAAGGGCTATCCCCTGAAAAAGGGGCTTATGACACTGATGAGGAGGCCAACAAACGAGGCTGAGGAGCATCATCGAGTAAACCATCAGCTTGCTCAAAATGCGCTTCCGATGCCTAGACAGATCTGGTGTAGCCCTGCAGCATGCACCAGCCAGGGTGTCCAGAATCATCATGGTCTGCTGTGCCCTGCACAACATTGCACAGCAGCGCGGCTTGTGCTGACGGACAAATAAGTGGCTCAGCAAACACATTCCTCGGAAGAAGAGGAAGAGGATGAGGAAGAGGATAAGGAAGAGGACGAGGAGGAGGACAAAGAGAAGGTTGAGGAGGAGGATGAGGAGGAGGATGAGGAGGAGGACGGGGAGCCACACATTGCGGGGCTGGATGTGGCCAATGCAACTACACGCGACCACATTGCTGGCCGTCTGGCAAGGGAAGCACTCATCCATGCCAGATTCGTGTAAGCTTATGCTTCAAACACAGGTGGCTGGCAGATGGAGATGAATATAAGGCCGACATTCTCAAAACCTCATGCATCATCTGTCCAATAAACGGTGGTGTCCGCTCACTCTCACCACAAGCATTATAAATGGAATTAGCCCTGAGCCCTCACTCTTGAACTTCCATTTCCCAGAACACATAGGCCAGAACGTCAACTCTTTGCCATCACTTTTGTCTATTTACATCACAAAAGGATGATACACGATATTGAACAACACTATAAGACACCCAAGTGACTACCCTTGTGACTATTAGTGCTTTAACATCCTCTTACGCGTGCTCCTACGTGGTGCTTCCCCTGTGGCTTCAGCAGATGTAGAGGCACCTTGCTCACTTTGCTGCTGCGCCTGCTTAGATGCCTTTGGCGGGCATCCTCTGGGTTTGGGAGCCTGGGAGGGCTCCTCCACAGTCTGCTGCTCCTGCGGCTGTGCAGGGGCTGAGACGGCCATCTCAGTTGTGTGAGGAACCTGGGGCTCTGACCGAGGTCTCCGCAGAGGCATGGCTGTGTGAGCACTTCCTTGTTGTCTGCCACCAACATCCCTCTCATGGGTCACCCACACTTCACTGCTAGCAAGTAGCTGAAGAGCACCTTGCTGCACATCAGGAGGACCATGAGGACCCATCTGTGCACTGGCAGTCCTCATAACGGAGACATCCATGTACCTCTGGTGTCTCTCCTCAATAGATGCACATCTATCCTCCATAGCAGATCATCTGTTTAGAAGAGTCACCATGCTCTGTTGAGTGTGGCGACTTATGTACTCCAAGGAGGTTGCCACCCTCTCCATGGTGGCACGTTCATGCGCCATTACCTCCATAAAGGCAGTGCTCATGTTAGAGATGGACTCCTCCATTCTCTCCACACTCGCAGTTACCCTGGATGCAAACTCTGTCAGAGCCTCCTGCACTTGTTCCTGAAGCTCCAGCACCGCTTTCTTTCTGGAAGACCCCAGAGGCACAACGTCTACATGCAGCAGAGCAGAGCTAGGAGAGTCCTGCGGCCTCCGACGAGGACTCTCCACTGCTGTCCCTTGTCTCCACCATCTGCTGATGCTCACTTGTGAGCTGTGATACACCAGGTGACAACACTGCTCTATGTCGCGAGCAACACACCAAGGTGTGCGCCTCTGCGCTGGTGTTGGGTGCGCTGAGTCCTGGTGATGCTGCGCCCTCAGAGGCACCAGGTTCCTCTGAAGATTCGTCTGGCTCTTCCTCCTGGACAGTGGAGAGGGGGCTCTCGATGGCCCTGTGGGAGAGCATGAGTTAGACATCAGATTTGGAGGTAGCAGACACATCCTATTGTGCAGATGATCAGAAGTCAATCTCTACGAGCAACATATGCCATTGCAGTCAATGAGGAATTGTAAAAGCGAGGGATGAAAATGCAATCTGTCACCTGCTTCTTCTAGTGCGCCCGTCTCTCCGTCCCCCACTTCCAGCTCCTTGCCACCTCCCATGATGCTGCGAGCAGCCTCCTCAGCCTGAGTTAATGTGGCGAGTGATGGTGTGCCTCCTCCTGTCTTGGCTCTCTCCCTCTTATTGTGGGCTATCTTTTCCTGCAAGGAAGGACGCAAGTGGAGTTTCAGTGAGAGTGATGGAGTGAGTGTGAAGAATCCATATGGTAGAATCTTAGACGGAGGGCAGGATGGAGTGAGGTGGCAAGAGGAAGGAGCCTCCCTGTGCATTGTTAGTTGTTGTCATTGCATAACCATGAGAGTGAATGTGAGGGTTGCATAGCAGGATGGTGAAGTGATTCAGTACAGAGAGAGAGATAGAAAGGTAAGGGTGCAAGGGAAGTAAGGGTAAGGTGGGATGTGGAGGAGCAGGCTGACAATGCAGAGTGCTGGTGATGAGATGAGAAGGAAAGCAGGGCGAAGGTAAGTGTGATGTGAAACTCACTTTTAATGTTCGGAAAAGATTATTGAAGCATTTGTGGCACTGGAGCCAGGTGCGTCCACACAGCAAACTTGCGCTGACCTCCTCAGTGTAGCATATACTCTTATTAAAAACCGAACAGGCTGTTTGGGGGGGAGCTGTGGAAAAACACTCAAGCTGAAGGTGGCTGACGTAAACAGGTTGCATTCGTATAGTAACGGACTGTCCTTGGGATCAATGGCCCGAGAGGCCCACTCCCAAGTCATGAATAACGAGGCTGGCGACTCATTGTTTCTGAAGAAGATTAGCTCGTTAAGTTAAATTGGCTGGGAGGTCGAAACGAGATCTAAGCCATCCAAACCTGGGAGGAGGCCTGGAAACCATTTCCCTGAGGCCACGTCTCCATTAAAACCACAGACAGCGGTCTGTGTATTGGAGGGGTATATCAGAGAGCTGTTTTGGAAACCTCTCTCTCTCTCCTGCCCTCTCCACAATGGAACATCAAGAGGAGCTGATCTTTGCTCTTCCAACTGAGATGGACTTCGACTCAGACTGGGACTCGCATGCCGCACGGCCGGTACGGAACCAGGTAGCCGAGATGTATGGGAGGAAGCTACAAGCATGATCAAGGGCAATCTAGGTGAGCATTGCCAAGCCTGCACACCCAAAAGATCACTTAGCTGTGTGAGGGGGTGCCTGTATGCTCCTACCAAACTAGAGGGGGTTTAGCATTGGAAGGGTCCTGTGATAGCTTAGTTTATGGGAGGGTGTTTTTAGGCCATGGTAAGTCAGCATGGCAGGGGCTTGTTGGACAAGTCAGGGTTGTACTGTTTTAAACTGTACTGTTGTGTTCACACTGCTCGTACTGTATGCGAGTGGAGTGGTTTTGTCAACCTTAAACACTGTACGGGTGAGCCCAAAAACGCTGTCCGTGTTCCAATCTGTCCTCAATAATCCCTATCATCCAGAACTTGTAGTAAGGGGGTTTGCATGCTCGCTACGGGCGGGGCGAAACCACTTACAATAATTGGCGATTGCGGCAGGGCCGATAGGAAATTGGCCATCGGTTACACCAGCTATCTCCAGCCATGCTGCCTTCGTCTGTTGACGAGGCTTCCTGCGAGCGTCGGCAGGGAACAGAATGTCCCTGCGCCCTCTTACTCCCTCTACAAGAGCTTGCAGGGAGTCGTCATTGAATCTAGGAGCAGCCTTCTTGCCTGTGGCAGCACTCATGGTGATCCTGGCCCTTCGCAGCAGCAGCAGCAGCATCAAGAAATGGGAGGCTGAGGCTACATGGAGCCCTTAAAAAGAAGTGCAGCAAAGACCTCATTAGTGCAGACCAGCAGACCCGTTGCAACTCATTGCAGGAGGCAGCATGCACGACGGGGCTAAGTGGACCAATTAAGTGAAAATGAAACACCGGGAGCAACTGAAACCAGCAGCAGGTCCGAAACCCGCCCACCAGGCGACCCGACTCCATCCCGCTTCCTCCATTAAAATTGGCTTCAATGGCCTATTCTCATACCTGACCTTTATGTTACTAGATGAAACATCCCATGGAGATCAAGGGGGAAAAATTCGGTTGATTTGCGCCTCCCGTTAGCACCCTAAGAGGCTAATGGGGCGCAAAGCAACTAGCGCCCGTGCACGGCGATGTTTGTGCCGCTCGCGAAATGGACCAGACATTTTGCGGTGGCGCTAAACACTACCGCCCGATCTCCTGCGCCCGCAGATCGTGACGTCAGTCGAGTGCGCAACACTCCAGTAGCGGCCCGGACCAGATATTGAATAGTGCCTCCTGCCTTACTGCCTGCCGCTAGCAACGACAGGTTGAGGAGAGCGTTTTGCAGTCGGGAAGGGACTGGGGGAGTGCTATTTATAGGCGACCGCTTCCTGCCTTTTTTTGTCAGCGACATTTTTGCACCACGCATTCAGAGAGAGAGAGAGACTTCTGGAGAGATTCAATGCTGTGTGAAGGAGTTTTGGGTACTGAGCAGCACTTTGCAGGTTCATTTTGATTTGACCTTCCTTGCATCGATTTAGAAGAGACTGTGAGGGCTGCACTCTGAGTTCTTTCTCTGGGCCTCTCCATTGTTCTTTCCAGCAGATTTGATGTACAGGTCTGTCCAGGCCGAGATTCAAGGCTGCAATGAGCAGGGTGTGGATGGAGAGCAAGATCGACCCTCCCCTTTAAGAACTGGCCGGCGCCATTGTGTCTGTGTTCCATTGCTGACTGACATCACATGAGCTTCGCCAGCGCTCTGAGGTAGCGCCTCGCTCCTCGGCGTTAGTGTCTTAAGAGAGGTGTGTAGCACCTGATTTAGTGCTCCAATCACCTCCAGGGGCAATAGAAGCCAAGTTTGCAGTTGGAGGTAAGAATTAGCGCCAGGCGCTAAACTTTGTGCCCGGCTGGTAATTGCACCCCAAACGGGGCGATACTGAATTTCTCCCCCCAAGTATTTCATTGCAGGTTGGGATAGGGAGGAAGATTAAAAAGTAGTTCCTCTTAACCTACTCAACATGAGTCAACCAGCAACCTGTGTCCATTGTGGCTTATTTTGAAGCAGGAACAGTTTTTTGCTATTGGGCGGGGGTGGGGGACAGAGATGAATTATGACAGAATCACAATATCACTTTTTCAGCTGTAAGCAAGAGCTAGAACGAGCTTGACATTGACTTTTTGACCATATATGGATATTTGATGTGTTACTCAGGCCTGATTCATCTGGTATAATGAATTCACAATTGCCACCCACAAGTACCTTAGCACATGAGCAAGATAATATCTGTATTTACCATCTATCCAAAACCACATAAGTTTTTAAATGGAATGTATTTCTCTGCCTCTGAGCCATGTTTCTCCCTCCACCCCTGTGGAGTCTTCTCTCTCTGCATGTAACTGGCCCTGTAAGTTTAGTGGAATCTTTTCAGTCCTCGGATGGCTCAGCAAGTTGAGACAGCGAGGAGTTGATCCACACATACCCAAAAGAGCCCAGGGTCAACCCCTGCCCGGCTGCGAGTGAACTGCTCTCACCCAAGGCTCAGGTAGTGGCGATACAATCCCTCAGGGTTCCCAATCTTCATCAACAGCTAGTGCAAGAACACATGTATGGATGCAGAAGTGGTGTAAAGGATGCCATGTTGCAGATGGTCAGTTTCAGAGCTGCAAAAACTGTTTGTTACTGCATTTGTAAGACAAATAGAGATTTCTTTAGCTTGCAAGTGTTTAGAGCCAACTGTGTAATCAGTGCCACCTCATTGGAACAACCTCTCTCACCATTGACAGATCGCTTCTGCAGTCTCACCTGCAGCTGCCATCTATTGCAGCAATATCAGTGCCCTTGGAAAAAACACACTTTGGTCCTCTGAATCCTTCCACGATCAGCCCCAACACCAACATCACCAGGCACACCAACATCACCAACAGCATCAACAACCTTCTCCGCCAACACCTGATGCCGCACAGGACACAGGGCATCAGCCCCTGACAACATTGCTGCCCGGGAGGCCAGCGATGGCATCACCATGGCTTGATTTAATTCACTTGACGCTGTAAACCCTGGCTGCCACATGATGCGCCAGGTTGACACCATCCCACACCAGCACTGTAAAGCATCCCTTTAATGTCCAAGCCATTCCATCCACACTCATCACTATAGCGGGAGCACCGTTACGTCTCAACATTCACTGGAAGTCAGTAAGACACTTCTCAAGGTGCGCACAGATCTGTCCAATAAGGTAAAGTGTTGAAAATATAGATTTCACTGTATGACAACACATTACCAGAAACTTCACACGAACATTGACTAAACCGCCCAAGTGCCTACCCTTGTGTGTTGTTAGTTGGTATGCTTGCAGTAAGATAAGGGTGAGTGTGAGTGTGAGGGGTGGCTCGTGAGATGGGCAAGTGATAATGTAGAGAGAGAGGGATGGGTGGAGGTGCAAGGTAAGTTGGTGTGAGTAAGGATGAGCAGGAGTAGGGTAGGGAAGGCAGAGTGATGGGGATGTGATGAGTGGCACAGCAGGGTGAGGTTGAGTATGGTATTGCAGTAATGTTTTGTGATCTGCTGAGATCATTGAAAGGTTGGGGCCGCTGCTGCCTGGTCCTCCTGATGGCATCCCTGCTTGTGTCCTCCTGTGCAACGTGCAACCAGACTGTGTTGGTCTCCTGGGGAAGAAACCGGCTGATGACATGTCATCAAATGATGTCATCAGACCCGCTTCCTGTTAATTGACTGGGCGGGCTTAACAACGCCAATCAAGGGAAAATCTTTTTGCGAGAGCGGCTGTGGATGTGAGTGGGACCGGAACCCACCATCCAGCTCTCCCGCCGCCATCCCGCCTCCGCAGGGAATATCCTGCCCTTTGTGTCCTCCTCATATATTGTACCCAAAATACTGCTAGACTTTTCCACACATATAAAGCTGGATGTGACCCACTTGGAAACAACCTAGTGCATCCTATCCCACCATGTAATGTCCTCCCTCAAATTAGATACTGCAGTCTGTTGCCCATTTCGGAATATCTCCCTGGTTATAATCTACATACACTTCACTTGGAATGTATGAGAGAACATTGAGCAACAGAAACTGTTACTCCGTCCAACTCCTTACTAGATAGGGAGATGACTCAACTAGTGATGGAAGATGCCCAGATAATGCTGTCAGTAATGAAAATTTCCTATGTCTCAGCAGGAGAAGGCTGCTTTTAACAGAAGGCAGGTCACCGATATCGGAAGTGGAGCTGCTACAGCTTGTACATGACCTGTGACCTTCGCAAAACCCAGAAATGAAAGCGTGGGTCATCATGATGTCAGCGCATGACAAAAAGGATCGATTCATTTGAATGCAAATCAGATAGATATTTTTCTGGAAACAGTATTTTGGGATACAATATATAATTAAGTATAGGAGTGTCAGCCACTGGCTCAGTTGATAGCACCCTCGCCTCTGAGTCAAGAAGGTTGTGAGTTTAATTCCTACTCCGGAGACTTGAGCACAATAAATCTAGGCTGCCGCTCCAGTGCAGTGCTGAGGGAGTGCTGCACTGTCGGAGGTGCCGTCCTTAGGATGAGACGTTAAACCAAGGCCCTGTCTGCCCTCTCAGGTGGAAGTAAAAGTTCCCATGGCACTATTTCAAAGAAGAGCAGGGGAGTTATCCCCGGTGTCCTGGCCTATATTTATCCCTCAACCAATGTCACTAAATCAGATTATCTGGTCATTATCACATTGCTGTTTCTGGGAGCTTGCTGTCTGCAAATTGGCTGCCGCGTTTCCTACATTACAACATTGACTAAACTTCAAAAAGTACTTCATTGGCCGTGAAGCGCTTTGGGACGTCCGGTGGTCGTGAAAGGTGCTGTATAAATGCAAGTCTTCCCTTTCTGTCTTTTAATTTGAGACATGACATGGTAAGTCTAGCATGCTTTGGGTGACTTTGGACTTCTGGGGTTAGAATGTGGGCCGTGTTGCGCCTATTTTACGCCCATAAAGAGGATGCAACGAGGCCCAATTTTGGGGACCAATGTCCTGGGCCCCAAGGATGCCTGAAAAAACATCCCATCCAAACTTGGGCCAAGCCATTTCGCGGTCGTCCCTGGTGTCCGCCTGAAACAGACAGTAAGCCCCATACGTATATAAGTGAGGGCAAGACAGTCGCTGGCAGCTCGCTCAGATTATTCAGATGAGGCCCGAGGACTAATGAGTTTGTAGCTGCAGTGCGGTGCAGCCCACATCCCCACCCACAATCAGAGCTAACAAAAACAGTAACAACAGAAAAAATGTTGGCAATACTTCTAAGTTTATTGTCTTTTTGTTTTTGCTGAGCTGCTGCAATCAAGAAATGAAAGTTCCCCCAAAAAAAGACAGAAAATACCTGGCATACACCAACAAGGTGAAATCACACTGCGTGATATTAGTAACAAACACAATGGGGATAATTGTCACCTTCACTCTCTGGGCGGGTAAAGTCCCGCCCGCCATTTCTGCAAATCGGGCAGGTTCTATAGCGAAGGGCAATGCTGTACGCCAATCTACCGCCCAAGCCGTGCAGGTGGAAATTCCCCACCATGTGTGCGCGTGAAGATCCTTTATCTGCTGCTTTAAGAGTGATTAACACGTCTGCTCATAATGGACAGAGGAATTTCATACAAACACATTCATGTGTTTTACTAACACCATACAGTGTGCTTTCCACCCACAAGTCTGGATTCACCACAGAGGCAAACACCTAAAATGGAGATGTCTTTTGACTCTGGAATGGATCATCGCTCATACAATCAATTGCACATAGCAGTGAAAGGTTCAGTCCAACGTTCAGGCAGGTCTTCAATTAGGGTTCTAGGCAAGAGAAAGGAGAAAAAAAGAGATGTCATTCTATTCAGAACACTCACCCTGTTTTGGCACTCTAGCGACTTATCACCTCCATGGAGGTTGCCATCCTTTCCATGGTGATGCGTTCATGCGCCAATGACTCCACTAAGGCTCTGCTCTTGTTCGCAATTGACTCCTCCGTTCGCTCCACACTCGCAGCGACCCTGGAGACAAAACCTGCCAGAGACTACTGCATCTGTGCATGGAGATCCATCACCTCTTCTCTTGCGGATGGACCCAGGGGCAGAGGGCCGACATGCAACTGAACCGAGCTGGCAGAGTCCTGCGCCCTCCGACGAGGACTCTCCACTGCTGTCCCTGTCTCCAGAATCTGCTGAGGCTCACTTGTGAGCTGTGATACACCAGGTGACAACACTACTCTATGTCCCGAAGGTCCCCCCGAGTTGTGAGTGTCTGCGCTGGTGCTGGGTGCGCTTACTTCTGCTGACGCTGCGCCCTCAGATGTTGGACCTTCCTCTGAGGAGTCTGGCTGCTCAGCCTCTTCCTCCTCCACAGTGGGGACGGGGGTTCTGGATGGTCCTGTGGAGGAGTAAAGGAAAGAGTTAGAGATGTGATGCCAAGGTTACATGCACATTGGATTTTGCAGATGGTCATAAGTCCAAATGATGTAGCTTCAGAATCATAACAGCGACTCATGCTATGTCAATGAGAGAGATGGAAAACTATTCTGTCACCAGCTTGTGGGACTGCCCCGTCTCTCCTTCCCCAGCTTCCGCAGCCACATCAGCCCCGACAATTTCCAGCACTCCTTCCCCCCAAGGGGTCAGGTGGGCTATTGAGCGTGGGCCTCCTCCAGTCCTGGCTCGCTCTCTGTTGTTGTGAGCTCTCTTTTCCTGCAATGAGAGAGACAAGTGGAGTTTGAGTGAGAATGAAGGAGTGAGTGTAGAGATTGCATAGCATAGATACTTAGAGGGAGACAAAGATGGTGTGAGGCTGCAAGACCAAGGGCCCTCCCTGTGTGTTGTCAGCTGTGTTCAAAGCATCAGAGTGAGAGGGAGTGTGAGGGCTGCATGGTGGAATAGTTATGTGAATGTGAGCATAGAGAGAGAGGGAATGGGTAAGGGTGCATGGGTGTGACTGTGAAGTGGGATGTGGAGGAAGAGGGTGCTAAAGCTGAGTGCTGGTGGGGAAAGGCAATGGGGATCAGTTTGAGGGTGATGGAAACTTCATACTTACTTTTCCTGTACGGTGAAGGTCATGGAATCGTTTCCGACACTGTATCCAGGTTCTTCTGGTGACTCCCAGTGAGTTGACATCTGCTGACACCTGCATCCATGCAGCCTTGGTCTCAGTGGGAGGCCTCTTCCTCCCTCACCTAGGGAAGAGGACCTTCCTATGGGCCCTAACCCCATCCAATAATGCCTGGAGTGAAGCCTCGTCGGATTTGGAGGCAGCTCGGGGTCTGGCACTGGCCACAGCCGCTGCAGGCTCCTCTGCCATCCTGTCTGGTTCATTTGGAAGCCTGCAGAGGAAGCAATGCTTGCTGTGGACCTTAAAAGCACCACGAATGATGACATCATACTGTGCAGCTTTCTGACTGGAAATAGTCAATTAGCAAGGGTTCCCACACGCTGGAAATGAATTGGCCAATTGAGGGAAAATTGCATCAATCTGGCAGACCCATTTAGATTCGTGTGGGAACCCCGACATTCAGGGAACCCGACAATTCCCCACACCTGCAGGAAAATCGAGCCCAAAGATTCAGAGGAAAGGAGAGGTTGGGTTTAGGGGGGGCGTTGTTGGGCTTGAAGAATTCACAGTGCTAGGAAGGGGCAAGGCCATGAAGAGATTTAAATCAAGGATGAGAACATTAAATTAGATGTGTCAATGTAGGCCAGCAAGGGCAGAGTGGTAGGTCTGTGGGACTTGGTGTGAAATAGGGCGTGGGCAGCGGAGTTTTAGATGAGCTGAAGTTTGTGCGATGTCGGACAAGCAGTATGATAACACTGAGGCAGTGGACAGGTTGAGAGTGGTGGTTGAGAGGTAGAGCTGAGTGTCATCAGCGTACAAGTGCAAGCTGATCACATGTCTGGGGATGATTTTGCCAAGGGGAGACATGTATATGAGGAAGAGGAGAGGGCCAAGAATCGATACTTGGGGGACTCTGGTTTCAATGGTTTGAGGAAGAGAAGCTATTGTTGCCGATTCTCTGGCTACCATTGGGTAGGTAAGAGTGGATCTAAGTATGAGTCTCATGGATCTGGACAACAGAAGAGAGTTGTTGGAGGAGGATGGTGTGATCGACTGTCTCAAAGGCTCCAGAGAGGACAATGCGGGATAATGCACTAGTCATGGAGGCTGTCATTTGTGACAGTTTGTTAGGGCAGTTTTAGTGCTGTGGCAGGGCGGAAACCTTTTGGGAATGTTTCAAATGGGGACTTGTGGGAAGGACGGACACTGATGTAGGAAGCAATATAACCTTTAAAAACTTTGGAGAGGAAAGCGAAATTGGAGGTGAGGTGATAGTTTGTAAGGACAAAGAAGTAAAGGGTAACAACAGCAGTTGGGGGTGGTATAGTATCTGAGGAGGGGGAAATGTTTACAATATCAGTTAGCATGAGGGCCAGGAAAGGATATTGGGTGGTCAGTTTAGTGGGAGTGGATTAAAGGAGTAGAAAGTGGATCTCACGGATGAGATGAGCTTGGAGAGGACATGAGGGGAGATGAGAGAGAAATGGGAGGAAAAACATAAGTTCAGGGTTAGGGCAGTGGCGGTGGGGGGGTGGGGGGTGGGGGGGGGAGCCTGGGGGAGATTTGGCTTGGTTGGCAAGGGGAAGGAAGGGGAAAGCATCGGAGGCAGCTGAATGGATGAGCTCCATCTAAATGACAAAGAAGATCATTGTTGCAATGTTGGAGGGGGGTAGGGGAGAGACAATTTTAAGGAGAAGGTTGGTAGTGCAGAAAGGGTGATCCAGGAGTAGTGAGTGGTTTTGGCAGAAGAAAGCACAGCCCGATAGCACTCAATGTGATCTAGCCAGATCTGGTGGTGGATGGCTAAACCAGTTGTGCACCAGATACACTGAAGTCTGCACTCCTTGGACTTAAGGGAGCAAAGACGGGGGCCGTATCAGGGAGGTTGACCAGGATGGATGAGAGTAAAGGTTTTGCTGTGAACAAGTGCATCAGATGTGGAGGTGTAGGAATTGATGGGGGTTTGGGGTTATTGCCTCTGGCCAGTCGGAAGTCTCTGAGCTGCTCCAGAGCCCCGTGCGGTTTCGAATCTCTCCCCTTTCCTTGTTCTGACTGCCGGACTTATTCAGCAGCAATGTAGACAAAACGAGACTCGTGGTTGGGTGCAAAACAGACCAGTATTTATTGAAATAAAAAGAAATAAATTGAAAATAATCAATACAGCACTCCTATGCTTAATACAACACTTATACTTAACACAGTACACTTTTTACTTACTACAGCACTCTTTTGCTTAGTACAACACTATTTTACTTAAATACAGCACTTTTCACTATTGCAGCACACCTTTAATACAGTACACTTTGCTTACTACAGCACCTTTGCTTAGTACAACACTCTTACTTAATAGGGGAGGAGAGAACGGATGCAACGAGGGAAAATTGACTAAAACCACAATTTAACAAAAATTCCCCTTAATTCCCACCCCTAAATACCTATCTAAGTTGCCTTGTGACAGGCCAGAAAATCTATGCTCACCAGAAACGCCTGCTCTGTGCCCTTGTGGTCTTAGATTCTTCACCACCCTGAAATGGAGATACCCCAGTGTTTAAAAGTAACTGCTGGTATTCCACTCCTTTGGGCGGGCTGTCGAGTTGTACTTCCTTGCAGGCAGAGCAAGGAGGTGAGGCGGCAGAGAGAGAGAGAGATGGCTTCCTGAGAAGCTATCTTTATACCCCATTTGGAGCCGAAATCTTCGCGCCCAAATCCGGATGTATCTGGGCTATACAAAAGGGAATCGATCTGTCCCCATTCATTGTGATGGGTTTTTGAATGTATCCCCATTCATTGTGATGGGTTTGGATAAAGCTGTCTCAGTTTGAAAAAAAATGTCTGTTTCCTTAATTGCTGGGTAAACAGCCCTTGGATGCTAGTGTAAACAAATCCGTTGTCCCCAACCGCAATTGATTGGCAGTCTCAAGTGCTTAATCTTTTGAGCCAACATTGTAGAGCGTTCATGTAAACAAAGTTCCTTTGTTCATGTTGACAATTTTGAGTCAACATTGTAGCAGTTTCCCAAACCACATTTGATTGACAGTTTAAATACCTCATTACTTCAGAGGCTGTTTTTAAAAAAAAATCCTTTGTCAGCCATCTTTGATTTTCCTTTCCACATGCATACAGGCTGTGTTGTGTCTTTTGCCATGAGGTCGGACAGCCATCTTTGATTTTCCTTTCCACATGCACACAGGCTGTGTTGTGTCTTTTGCCATGAGGTCGGACAGCCATCTTTGATTTTCCTTTCCACACACACACAGGCTGCCCCTTTTCTTCCTGCCACGAGGTCTGACGGCCATTTTGATCCCTGGATTTTTAAAGGTATATTCTACCCAGGTTTTCTTTAGTCAAAAAATAAATCTTCAGAGCTGAAGAGATTTTTGAAATTCTTGCAAAACCCTACAGTCCCCCATCGGATACTAAAACATGCTTGTAGTATCCTGTCCAAAGGTGAGCAATAATTTCTGACCCCCCACAAACAACCTTCCCTTATACTTATCTAGATCTATCTTTGATCCCCGACACCTCCATCTCCCCTACCCAGAGAGAATCACAGTACATGGCAGGCATCTATCGACAGAAAAACAAGATTAGTTAAATAATCAATACACGGCGGGGGTCCAATGCCCCTGCACCACTTGTATTCACAATAATTCAAGCATGGAGGGCCCAATGCCCCTGCACCACTTGTGACATAGTTTTATTTTTAACATGATACGACATCTTCAATGGGATTACCACCAAGCCAAAACATATCTGTTAAAAATATAAATGGAAGAAAATGAGCTTCCCCCCTTTTTTTAATTAAAATGCAATTGCCTGACACTTTATTTAATGGCACTATTTTTCAGCCATAAATGTATTTTAAATTTTCACAATCTGCAAACACAACAATTCATAGGCATATGCAATTTGTTCCAATTAACTCCAAACAAGTAGTACAATCTTACAGTTAGGAACTGTGGTAAACCACTTTTATCGTTCACTATCGTTACACTATGGTTATCACTGTTTATATCGTTACACTATGGTTATCACTGTTTACACTGTTGTATCACTACACAAGGTCACCTCTTGTCACGCTGTTATACCTGGGCTGACCACAGCTGACTCCGCCCATGGCTCCGTCTGCTTGCCCAGGTATAAAGGTGGTCGACTGGCTGGTATTCCTCCTTGTTGGATCCGATCACCCACGAGGGTGGGCTCTGTTATTTAGCCAATAAAAACCTATAGTTACTAACTTAACTCGTCGCTTTTCATGAACTGAATTGATAGGTATATCAATTTTATTGGCTAAATTTTGAAATGTCTACAACGGAGCAGCCAAACGACCAGTCAGACGTACAGCCTCAGCCAAACGGCCATCTACAACAGCCCCAGCAGCCGGCCTGGCTACGAGCCCTCCGGCCGCCATACCTGGATCTAAACCCACAGGCTGCGAATTCAGCCCTCGACTTCGAACACTGGCTGAGCTGCTTTGAAGCCTACCTGGGAGAATCCGGCATGCCTCCGGCATCCAAACTAAGAGTTCTGACCGCTCAGGTGAGCCCTAAAGTATTTGCACTCATCCGGGACATTGCCACATACGAGGACGCCCTCAACCTGCTAAAAGAACAGTATCGGAGCCCTGTAAACTCAATGTACGCCAGGCATCTCCTAAGATCCCGCTCGCAACAGCCAGGAGAGTCGGTTGATGATTTCTTACGGGCGCTGCAAATACTCGGCAGGGACTGTGACTTTAAAGCCGTAACAGCTGCAGAACATACAGATGGAAACATCCGAGATGCCTTCGTGAAAGGCCTTCGGTCAGACCACTCACGGCAAAGACTGCTGGAATCAAAGGACCTCGACCTGAAAACAGCTGCTACCCTCGATCGCTCCTTGGAAGTGGCCCATCGGGACCTTGAGGCATACTCCAGGTACTGTGCTGCGTGACCCTGGGACTCGGGCCCGACCCCGGCCTCAATACCCCTCGCACCGCCGCCTCTGGGACCTACCACAGCGTCGGTGTCCCGGAACCGATCGGGACCGCCACCCCCGGTACCGGCTGCGACATTGGAGCCCCGCGATCGGGCCGCCGGCTGCTTCTTCTGTGGCCAGGCGAAACACCCGAGGGCGCGCTGCCCTGCAAGAAACGCGACCTGCTCCGACTGCCACAAGAAAGGCCACTTCGCGAAGGCCTGCAGGGGGAAAGCCACAGACGCCAGCAGTGCCTCATGCGAGTTGTGGGGGCGGCCATCTTTCATCAAGGCCACAGATGCCAGTATCCCCTCGTGTGAGTCGTGGGGGCGGCCATCTTTGATCAAGGCCACCGACGCCGGCAGTGCCTCATGTGAGTTGTGGGGGCGGCCATCTTCTCCGCCATCTTATTCAACGTCGTGGGCGCCGCCATTTTGTTCACCACACTCGACCGCCACCTTGTCTCCAGACCCGACCACCGCCTCACCCGCAGACTACAGCAGCTCGCTCAGCCATACACTAGCCTCCGTCACACTTGACCAAGCTCGCCTGCATCACCTGTCCAAGTCCATGATGGACATCAAAGTAAACGGCCACGCCACGACCTGCCTGTTCGACAGCGGAAGCACGGAGAGTTTCATCCATCCAGACACGGTGAGCCACTACTCCCTCACTGTCCGGCCAACGCGCAACCGGATGTCGATGGCGTCGAGGTCCCATTCTACAGACATCAGCGGCTACTGTGTTGTGACCCTGTCGGTTAGGGGCACGGAGTATAAAAATTTTAAACTTCTCGTCCTGCCCCAGCTCTGCGCTGCCGTCCTACTCGGGCTGGATTTCCAATGCCACCTCCGGTGGACCCCTCCCCCCACTCACAGTCTACAACCAGCAGCTTTCAAACCGCCCACCGCGTACCACCTGCGGCCTATCCACCCTCAAGGTCCCGCCCCCCTCCCTGTTCGCTAACCTCACCCGTGACTGTAAACCTGTCGCTACCAAGAGCAGGCGGTACAGCGCTGGGGACAGAGCTTTTATTAGCTCTGAGGTGCAGCATCTCCTAAAGGAGGGCATCATCGAGGGGAGCACCAGCCCCTGGTGTGCCCAGGTCGTAGTCGTTAAGACCAGCAATAAAAACCGCCTGGTCATCGACTACAGCCAAACCATAAACCGGTACACCCAGCTGGACGCGTACCCACTTCCCCGCATATCTGATATGGTCAATCAGATTGCACAGTACCGGGTATTCTCTACCATTGACCTTAAGTCGGCCTATCACCAACTCCCTATCCGCCCTGAGGACCGCCAGTATACCGCCTTCGAGGCGAATGGCCGCCTCTACCACTTCCTTAGGGTTCCCTTTGGCGTCACCAACGGGGTTTCGGTCTTCCAAAGGGAGATGGACCGGATGGTTGACCAGAACGGGCTGCATGCCACGTTCCCTTATCTAGATAACGTCACCATCTGCGGCCGCGACCGGCAGGACCATGATGTTAATCTGGAGAGATTCCCCCGTACGGCCGAAAGGCTGAACCTCACCTACAATAATGAGAAATGTGTGTTTAACACCTCGCGTCTTGCCATCCTCGGCTGCGTAGTAGAGAACGGAGTCATCGGCCCCGACCCCGAAAGAATGCGCCCCCTCATGGAGCTTCCCCTCCCCCACTGTCCAAAGGCGCTGAAGAGAACCCTGGGGCTCTTCGCCTACTATGCCCAATGGGTGCCCAATTATGCGGACAAAGCCAGACCCCTCATGAAGTCCACCTCCTTCCCCCTGACGGCAGAAGCATGCGCAGCCTTCTCCCTCATAAAGGGAGACATTGCTAAGGCCACAATGCACGCGGTGGATGAGTCTATCCCTTTCCAAGTGGAGAGCGATGCATCCGACTTTGCCCTAGCTGCAACCCTTAACCAGGCGGGGAGACCTGTGGCCTTCTTCTCAAGGACCCTCCAGGGCCCTGAGATCCGACACTCTTCGGTCGAGAAGGAGGCCCAGGTGATCGTGGAGGCAGTACGACGCTGGAGGCATTACCTGGCAGGCAAACGATTTACCCTCCTCACCGACCAGCGTTCGGTCGCTTTTATGTTTAATAACAAGCTGAGGGGCAAAATCAAGAACGACAAGATCTTGAGGTGGAGAATCGAGCTCTCCACCTATGATTATGATATCTTGTACCGGCCTGGTAAGCTGAACGAACCCCCAGATGCTCTATCACGAAGTACATGCGCCAACGCGCAAATTGATAGACTGCAGACCCTCCACAACGACCTCTGCCACCCCGGGGTCACCAGACTTTACCACTTCATTAAGGCCTGCAACCTGCCCTACTCCATCGAGGAGGTCAGGACCATGACCAGGAACTGCCAAACCTGTGCCGAATGCAAACCGCATTTCTTTAGGCCGGACAGAGCAAGCCTGATCAAGGCCACCCGCCCCTTCGAGCGCTTGAGCATCGATTTTGAGGGGCCCCTCCCGTCCTCTGACCATAATGTGTACTTCCTCAACATTATTGCTGAGTACTCCCGTTTCCCCTTTGCCTTCCCCTGCCCAGACATGACCAGTACCACGGTCATCAAATGCCTGAACGACCTCTTCGCCTTGTTCGGGTTCCCGAACTATATACATAGCGACCGGGGCTCACCCTTCATGAGCGAGGAACTTCGCCAGTTCCTACTAGCGAGAGGTATTGCTGCAAGCAGGACCACCAGCTACAACCCCCGAGGGAACGGCCAGGTGGAAAGAGAGAACGCGACTGTCTGGAAGGCCGTTCTCTTAGCCTAAAAGTCTAAGGGCCTCCCAACCTCTCACTGGCAGGAAGTCCTCCCGGCAGCGCTGCATTCCATCCGGTCACTGCTTTGCACTGCCATTAACGCCACCCCCCATGAACGAATGTTTGTTTTCCCCAGGAAGTCGACTACGGGAACCTCGCTACCAACATGGCTGACTTCTCCGGGGCCCGTCTTGCTGCGAAAGCACGTGAGGGCCCATAAAATGGACCCCCTGGTCGAGAGGGTGGACCTCCTGCACACCAACCCCCAGTACGCCTATGTGGCATACCCAGACGGGCAGGAGGACACAGTCTCCTTACGAGACCTCGCACCCTCGGGCACCCCTGAGACACCACCGTTACCCCCCACCACCCCCCCAAATCCAGCCCAGGTAGACGGCATGCCGGAACCCCATGAGCCTTCGCCGACCACGCAGACACCAGCATTAACATCGGATACTGCAACACCGCCGCCGCTGCTGCGCCGATCAGAAAGGCTTACGAGGCCTCCGGACAGACTGACATACCCGAACTGGTAGTACACTTCACCCCGCCGGACTCAAATTTAAACAAGGGGTGAATGTGGTAAACCACTTTTATCGTTCACTATCGTTACACTATGGTTATCGCTGTTTATATCGTTACACTATGGTTATCACTGTTTACACTGTTGTATCACTACACAAGGTCACCTCTTGTCACGCTGTTATACCTGGGCTGACCACAGCTGACCCCGCCCATGGCTCCGCCCGCTTGCCCAGGTATAAAGGTGGTCGACTGGCTGGTATTCCTCCTTGTTGGATCCGATCACCCACGAGGGTGGGCTCTGTTATTTAGCCAATAAAAACCTATAGTTACTAACTTAACTCGTCGCTTTTCATGAACTGAATTGATAGGTATATCAGGAACTAAATTCACACATCATCTCCTTTGGAGTTGGGACCAGTACATAATACAAGATATATAAAATAATTAACAAGCTTTTGTAAACCATTAATCTTAATTGAATTTCCAATAACAGTTTAAATGTTGTGGGCATCTGCCTCCTGCAGACCCCTTCCTTCGTGGGCTAGGGGTGCTTCCCTTCCCGAATCACCCAAAAACACGATGGTCCTACGTACCTTCCGGAACTCTGAAAAAGACTAAAAAAAAACATCTAGCCAGGTCCCTTGGCTCGGGGGAGTGTGATCAGGTCCCGCGACCTCGACTCACATAAACACTCTGGAACGGTTCCATACTTAAAACTCATACACTAATAATTACCACTACTGAATTGCAATATAAAATTAAAATTAACACGTTCTAACCTTAATCCTTTATACAC
Source organism: Somniosus microcephalus (assembly GCF_052327205.1). NCBI lineage: Eukaryota > Metazoa > Chordata > Chondrichthyes > Squaliformes > Somniosidae > Somniosus > Somniosus microcephalus. The sequence goes on along the minus strand of NC_141004.1, from coordinate 21,426,674 downwards.
ATTACTTGAACAAGCTATATACAAGCACTGCCCGTCTCCGGGTGGCCAGCCTAATCCCTGTTTGGGCTGCCACAGGCTGCTCCCTGCGGCGTGGCTGGACTGATTCCAACTTCCGGTCCCTCACAGCTTATGGCTGCTGGTTGGGGACTTCTGCCTTTTGGCTTCTCCCTGACTCGGGAGTCCACCCTATTCCACTGGAAAGTGGGTGACTATACTTTCTTGGGCTGGGGTACCTGAAGAGATCTCCTAGGGAGTGTCGGTGGTGGGGCTACCCCGGCGAGCAGACCCTTAGCTTGGGTCACACTCCTTGCTGGCTGGGGACCTCTTCCTTTGGGTCCCTCCCTTCCCAAACCTGGGCTAGAAACAGGCAATCCTTGCCTCCAGCTGCCGGTGGCTGAGAGCCTTCCCCTTCAGGTCTAAAACCTGGTTCAGGCTCCTCCCCGGAGTCCCACAAGAGAGGCGGAATCGCTCGGGCCAAGTGCTGGGGAACTTCTCCTCTCACGCACGCGACTGCGCCTGTGTGTGCAGTCTGTGTGTATGTACGCGCTGCAGGCTGAGGCTTTCTAATCTCAGGTATAATCCCAGCTGCCTGTTTCCCTGCCCCCATCTCAAACAACCTGCATTGTTTGATATAACTGGCAGCCTGCCAGTAATCCTGTTCAAAATCCTTTTCCCTCACCAGGGCGGCCTTAAATGTGGAATCTTAGGCCTGGACCTGCTTTTGGTCCGGGGCCAAAACTATCCCCTGTGTGCCTCCCTTGTCCCGGATTGTTGCTACCGGGCCTGCCCTATAGGGGTCCCAGAACTCTCCTTCCCTGTCCCCCTGCTTGAACAACTTACACTGGTCATGAATGGCTCCTCCCCTAGCACAAGCCACAGCGCCTGCCTGTGCAGCATGTGAGCTTGTACCCGCCATGGGCTGGGGATTACTGACCTCAGGTTCACTCCCAGCTGCCTGTTTCCCTGTGGATCCCATTAAGGTAAATGGGACCTTGTTAGACCGGGGAGAATTGGTCAGGTCTTCCGAGTGGACCACCGTGCTGGAGACTCCAGTGCCCACTGAATATCTCCCCTGCCCCGTCTTCACCCCCATCTTAACATAGGGCCTGCTCCCCTCAGCATTTTCGCGGGGACACAGGTCAACAGGTTGTGCTGGCTCTAGTCATTGCCGGGAGAGAGGTGGGGCAGACGGGGTCAAAGCACCGGCGGTGGCTGCTACTCTCCCCTGGCCAGTCAGAAGAGACCGTAGGGACTGTAAAAATGACTCAATCGCTGCGGGAGGGATGTCTGGCCCTGCCTTATGGGCTGGGGCTGTGGGATCCTTTCCCTTGCTATCCTTCCAGGGATTCTTACAGTCTTTTCTCCAGTGACTATCTTTCCCGCACCCATAGCAATTTAACCTAGCCTGGGAGGGATGGTTCCCCTCCTGGTGCCACTCTTTCTTACTCTGGCTCCCAGGTTTAACCTCATGGACCCTTCCCTTGGGTGGGGTGCCTTGATACACCTTAGGATTCTAAAGGCTACTGTGAGCCGACGGATCACCGCTTCTTCGGTGGTCTGGGGGTTTCGGGGGTCAAACCAAGCCACGACCTGGGCTTGGATTTGGGGTAGGCTGTTTGTCATGAGACAACGGAGCCAGTGAGTCAATTGGACTGGGTCCAGTGCTGCCCGCCCTGGCATTCCCAGGCATGCGCTCCGGTAGACTGGCCACAGCCTGTCTGCGAATGCCTGCGGGGACTCCCCTGGGAGCTGGACTGTTCTTTCTACCCGGGTGAACGGGCTACCATCATTGAGCACCATGGCCTCCAATATCTCATTCTTCAGACCCTCATAATCCCTCTGCCCCCTTTTGCACTCGCCAGATAGGGCCTGGAGGAGATCACCTGCCAGGGACAACAGCAGCATTTTTGCTTGCTCTGCGTCATCGCAGTCATTTACACAAGTTGCCTGCTCTATCTCCCTGAAGTGTAGAGAGGGGTCTCCCTTTTTAGTGAGCTTGGGGATGTGATTAACCATGCCCCTGAGTTGGTGGGTGCCATACGGCAGCACAAACTGATTCTGGATGGCCCCTGGATCATCTTCATCAACGGGCGGACCGTACCTCCGTTGTCGGAGGGGGTACACTGGTCCTGGTCCCGGCCCATCTAGCGGGGTCTGCTGTGCTTCCTCTACCACCTCATCCTCCACCCCGCTTTGCTGCCAGAGCTCCTGAAAGCTCAGAGCCGTGGGTGGTGGTCGTGGGACCTCTGATTCCCTGACCAGCCTTTTCCTGGGTGTAGCCAGTGGGACGGTTTTATTTGGGTTGCCGGTAAAATCCGACTGACCTGCTTTCAGGCTGATCAGACATATCATCCCCTTTGCCCCCTTTAAAGCCATATTCAAGCTTTCTATCTCTTGCCTACAGGGGCCATGATCTGCTTCCTCAAACCCTTGCTCGCAGGCCAGCTTATATGCTGCCTTTACCTCCCTGACTTTTACCTCCTGCTCTTTTACTTCTTGTATGAGGCGGGCATTCTCCTCCCACACCCTCATCTCATTGCTCTTGGCCTCTGCAACTAGGCACTTCAGGTACTCTGACTCGTGCCTCGTGTGGCTTTTTGTTGAGTCTGTGTGTCCCAGTTATGTTTAGGATCAATCACTGGACACAGACAACAAGAATAACTTTTAACAGGTCTTTACTATTCGGAGGTCAGGGCTGAACTGCCCAGCAAATCCTTACACAACACTTATATACCGGTGTGGTCACTGTTAAGTATGTGTATTGTATTGAACAATTAACACAAAGACTTAAACGTATAACTCAAACAGGTCTTTACTGGTTGGAGGTAGGGACTATACATAGGTCTTTACTTCATGCCCACAGGCGGGAACTGAGGGGGATCAGTACCCACAGTACTATTTATACCCCTATGGCCAGGAGTGGTACTGCGTATCACTACGCCCAACAAGTAGTGCAGTCCTGTCCATAGGTTCAAAGTAGCACACATATTACATACACAACAGTCACCACCGGTATTACACTATACAGCAGCCAAGAGAAAGTAGTACATCTCTTAAAGTAGTTCTCTTAAGGTGGAACAAGTTGCATACACCACAATCCTCCCTTTTTAGCTTAACAGTTATATCCCCATTTAACATAACATAATAACATATGTACAACTTCATGCAAAACAGTTCAAAGATTCAGTCTCTGAGGAGGCCTCCTGATTCGAGTTGGATAACGCCTTTCAGGGGTCTCTGATTCTCGTTGTTGGGGTGACTCATCTAGTTGGTCTCTTATGGATTGGACATCATCATCAGGTACATTCACTTCTGAGGTAGATGCTTCAGGTTCACTAACTTCTTCCACGGTTGTCTCTGCCGTAACCATGGGTTCAACCCTTGTTCTCGATTCTACCAGTTGGTCAGCATGACGCCGTATTACATTTTCACCAACATCTACCGTGTACAACAGGGGTCCTTGTCTGGCCCGAATTGTTCCAGATTGCCATTTCTCGTTTTTATAATCCCGGGCTAACACTGGTTGTCCTATTTCGAAACTCCGAGTGGTCTTGTTATTTATATGCTGGAACTGTTTGTTTTCAACTTCCCTCCGCACATTTGGTTTTAACAAGTCCAACCTGGACCGCAACCTCCTGTTATAGAACATCATGGCAGGACTTTGGTTTGTCACTGCATGGGTGGCGTTTCGATATGCCAGTAGGAATTTGTCCACCTTGTGTTGTAGTGGAATCTGATCTTCGCTCATGGCCTTTATCGCTTTTTTGAACATTTGTACAAATCTCTCGGCCAACCCGTTTGTAGCCGGATGATATGGGGCAGAGGTATAATGTTTCACCCCATTCTTCTTCATGAATCTCTGGAATTCTTCTGACACGAATTGCGGTCCGTTGTCTGAACATATTTGTTCTGGCAATCCATTTCTTGCAAATATCGTTCTTAACACCGCGATCGTCTTTTCCGAGGTAGTGGTAGTCATCTTAATCACTTCTGGCCATTTAGAATGCGCGTCCACCGCAATTAAAAACATGGAGTCCATGAATGGACCAGCAAAGTCAATATGTACACGTTGCCATGGGGTTGAAGGCCATTCCCATGGATGCAGCGGTGCAATCGGAGGTGCATTTTGCACTTTTTGGCACCCTGAGCAGCTTTTCGTCAGATCCTCTATCTGTTGGTCGATACCCGGCCACCACACATAAGCCCTAGCAAGGATTTTCATCTTGACTCCCCCCAGATGACCTTCATGCAGTTCCTTTAGAACTCTCTCTCTTAACTTAGGAGGAATAATCACCCTTGTTCCATACATCAATGTTCCTTGACAGACGGACAGCTGTTCTCGTCTTGCTGAGAATGCCGGTAACAGTGGATCACCATGTGCTGGCCATCCCTTCACTGTCACTTCGTAGACCCTGGACAGTGTCGGGTCGTTCCTGGTTTCTCTTTCAATACTTGCATTGGTGACTGGTAAACATTCGATGATGGTCGAGTGAAATAACTCAACAGGGTCAACCGTCGGTGCCTCCTCCTCTGTAGGTAGTGGCAGGCGCGATAGCCCATCAGCATTACCATGCTGCTTTGTACCTTTGAATTCTATCTGATATTGATGTGCCCCTAGGAAAAGGGACCATCTCTGGAGTCTCTGTGCTGTCATCACCGAAACACCCTTCTTAGGGTTAAAAATGGATACCAACGGCTGGTGGTCTGTCAGAAGCGTAAACCTTTGGCCCTGCAGGTAATGATTAAACTTCTTTGCTCCCCACACAAGGCTGAGAGCCTCCCTATCTATCTGAGCATAGTTGCGCTCAGCGGAGGTCAATGATCTGGATGCGAACGCAACTGGCCTCTCCTCGCCATTTGGCAACTTGTGTGAGAGTACTGCCCCAATACCATATGGAGAAGCATCACAAGCCAAACGAATAGGTAGCGTTGGGTTGAAGTGAGCCAATACTTCCTCTGAGGTGATCAATGCCTTGCTTTCGCGAAAGGCCCTCTTACAGTCCTCGCTCCACTTCCATGGTACTCCCTTCTGCAAAAGAGCGTTCAGCGGGTGCAGCACCGTGGATAAATTTGGCAGAAACTTATGGTAATAGTTAATCAACCCTAGAAACGACCTCAATTGGGATACATTATCCGGAGCGGGAGCCTTCACAACAGCTTCGATCTTGTCAGGAGACTTATGAAGCCCCTCCTGGTCAATGATATGACCACAGTACGAGATCCGCTTCTGAAAGAATTCACATTTCTGGCGATTAACTCGAAGACCATATTCTTTCAATCTGGTGAGCACCAGTTCCAAGTTTGCAAGGTGTTCCTCGTCATCATCTCTTGTAATCAGAATATCGTCCAGGTAACATTGTGTACCTGGAATTCCCTGTAATACCTGCTCCATGGCCCTCTGCCAAATTGCCGGAGCCGATGCCACTCCAAAAACCAGTCTATTATACCGGTACAAGCCTCTATGCGTGTTGATCGTGAGATACTGGCGTGATTCTTCCTCAACTTCCATCTGTAAGTACGCCTGCACCAGGTCTATCTTGGTGAAGTGTTTCCCGCCAGACAACGAAGCGAAGATATCCTCAATCCGCGGAAGCGGATACTGCACCGTGTGAAGCACCGGATTAACAGTGACCTTGAAATCTCCACAGATGCGAACCTTCCCCGGTTCCCCCGGCTTGTTGATCGATGAACGCTTCATGACGGGGACAATGGGCGTGGCCCACTCACTCCAGTCTACCTTAGACAGTACTCCTGAACGTTCTAGCCCTTCCAGCTCAGCTTCCACAGCAGGTCGTATTGCATAAGGTACCGGTCTGGCTTTGAAAAATTTCGGGTTTGCATGTTCTTCAACCTTGATGTTTGCCATAATTCCTCTCAGTGTTCCCAGTCCCTGTTGGAACACCTCTTTAGCATCGTCCAATATTCTGGACAATCGTTTAAGTTTGACATCTTTTGTACCGGAATCTACCGTTAGTGCTTTTAAGGAATGCTAGTCCATATTCATTTTCCTAATCCACTCCCGTCCCAGTAGTGGTGGACCTCCCTCAGGTAGCACATATAAGTCCATTCCTCGGCTTTCTTTGCCCTTGTGGACCACCTTTACCTCTATCTTCCCGATGGGGTATACTCTTTGCCCCGTGTATGTTTTCAATACAATCTCCGTATCCCGTAGGGGAATATGTGGGAATAACCTTTTGTAATCTTTCTTATTCATGACCGTCAATGCCGATCCAGTGTCCAATTCTATCTTCACTTGGACTCCTGCTATCTGAAGTGTGACCCAAATTGTTTGGAGGTCTGCTTCCTTACCAACATTGTGTACTCTTAGACTACCCAGTTCATTACTGCTGGAGTCTGAATCTGACTTCTGTTCATTCGAACTGTTCTCTGGCACCTTGTGTACCTTTCTGTACTTTTCCTGCGGTGACTTTTTGTTGCTGGTCTTCTTTCCTGACCGGCATACTTTAGCTATGTGACCAAGCCTGCCACATTTTCTGCATTCCTGATTTTTGAACCAGCACTGGTTCTGATCGTGCGTTGTCTTTCCACAACGATAACATTTTACTGTACTCAAGACCATTTGATTGGTGCTGAGTTCCGGTGACCGTAGCTGCATTTCCGCAGTGCCTCTCGCTGCGGCTTCGTGCGATGTTGCAATAGCGACAGCTTTATCAAGCGTAAGCTCATTCTCCTCAAGCAGTCGCTTTTGTGTTCCTTCTTTTAACAATCCACACACAAATTTATCTCTCAGCGCATCTGCTAGTCCTGTTCCAAACTGACAGTACTTTGCTAGCTTACGCAGTTCAATTAAAAATTCAGCGTTGCTTTCGTCTTTCAGCTGCGTTCTTCTGTAAAATTTAAATCGTTCCGCTATCATCAGCGGCGTGGGGTTTAAATGATCTTTCAGGACAGTAACAATATTCGTGAAAGTCTGATCCGCCAGTTTATTTGGTGATAGAAGGTGCTTCAATAGCCCGTATGTTTTCGCACCCATTGAGCTTAATAAGGTTAGTGCTTTCTCATCATTTGGCACCTTATTTGCTTTACAATACACTTCCATGCATTCTACATACGTGGTCCAATCTTCGATATCGCTATCAAAGGTATTAATGCTCCCATGTTTAGGCATCCTTGCAATTTTTTTTAAAATTTTTCTTTTTCTCAAAATGGCGGCTTCCTGCGCTTGTCTTCTTCCCCCGCCTACTAAAATGGCAGCTTCCCGCACTTGGCGGTCTTTCCCGCGCTCGTCTTCTTCCCCCGCCGACTACAATGGCGGATTCCCGCGTTTGCCTTCTTCCCCCCGCTGGCTGCAATGGCGATTGCCTTGCTGCTGCCGTTCTCGCCTCCCCAGCGGTTCTCACTCCCCGACGCTGCATTGCCTCGCAGCCCCGCTTGCAGCCCGGTCCTGTACACCGGCTGCGTTTGAGTTCTCCGTGGCTCTCTAGCCTTAAGCTGCCCCAGTCGCTGCGCCTCTTGGCCTCGATTGCAGCCCGGCCCTTTCTACCGGCCGTGGTCGAGCTCTCCGCCCTTATTCCTCCGTTTTCCCTCCCCTACTCCACAGCCAACGCGGCCGACTTTCTGCTCGTGTCGCTGATCGGCTTACCCACCACCGTGGTAGAAGGGATGATCACTGCCTGTCGCTGATGGAGGGCTTCGTGGTCAGAATTCTTTTTCTTTTTAACCCGGGTTCTCGATGCCTTCCGTGCGATGGTGCTCAGCAGGATGATGAGGGCGGATGCCTCTTCTCGACGCCCGTTCCGAGGACGAAGCTGCCTTGGATGTAAAACTGCCGCAGGGTAAGACCCCATCCTCGTCGCCACTGTTGAGTCTGTGTGTCCCAGTTATGTTTAGGATCAATCACTGGACACAGACAACAAGAATAACTTTTAACAGGTCTTTACTATTCGGAGGTCAGGGCTGAACTGCCCAGCAAATGCTTACACAACACTTATATACCGGTGTGGTCACCACCGGTATTACAGTATACAGCAGCCAAGAGAAAGTAGTACATCTCTTAAAGTAGTTCTCTTAAGGTGGAACAGGTTACATACACCACACTTTTGCCCTCACTAAACTGGACCACCAGGCGCTCCATCTTGGCCTGGTATTCTTCAACCTCCCTTTCCCTATCCCAACTCTCTGCTATAGATTCCCTAAGCCTGTGGGTAACTTCCCCAAGCCTGCGGGCACCTAACCACAAACAGATCAGTGGGGTGATAAAAAGAAAAACCATAACTGCTGCTCTGTCCAGTCCGAAACCACCGTCTGCTACATCGCATACCGTTGCCGACGGTCCTGCCACGGTCGCCATTTTGTAGGAATTGATGGGGGTTTGGGGTTATTGCCTCTGGCCAGTCAGAAGTCTCTGAGCTGCTCCAGAGCCCCGTGCGGTTTCGAATCACTCCCTTTTCCTGGTTCTGACCGCCAGACTTATTCAGCAGCGATGTAGACAAAACGAGACTCGTGGTTGGGTGCAAAACAGATCAGTATTTATTGAAATAAAAAGAAATAAATTGAAAATAATCAATACAGCACTCCTATGCTTAATACAACACTTATACTTAACACAGTACACTTTTTACTTACTACAGCACTCTTTGGCTTAGGACAACACTCTTTTACTTAAATACAGCACTTTAACTAGTGCAGCACAACTTTAATACAGTACACTTTGCTTACTACAGCACCTTTGCTTAGTACAACACTCTTACTTAATAGGGGAGGAGAGAACGGATGCAACGAGGGAAAATTGACTAAAATCACAATTTAACAAAAATTCCCCTTAATTCCCACCCCTAAATACCTATCTAAGTTGCCTTGTGATGGGCCAGGAAATCTATGCTCACCAGAGAACGCCTGCTCCAGTTCCATGCCCTTGTGGTCTTAGATTCTTCACCACAACTGAAATGGAGATACCCCAATGTTTAAAAGTAACTGCTGGTATTCCACTCCTTTGGGCGGGCTGTCGAGTTGTTCTTCCTTGCAGGCAGAGCATGGAGGCGAGGCGGCAGAGAGAGAGAGAGAGATAGCTTCCTGAGAAGCTATCTTTATACCCCATTTGGAGCCGAAATCTTCGCGGCCAAATCCGGATGTATCTGGGCTATACAAAAGGGAATCGATCTGTCCCCATTCATTGTGATGGGTTTTTGAAGGTATCCCCATTCATTGTGATGGGTTTGGATAAAGCTGTCTCAGTTTGAAAAAAAATGTCTGTTTCCTTAATTGCTGGGTAAACAGCCCTTGGATGTCAGTGTAAACAAATCCATTGTCCCCAAACGCAATTGGTTGGCAGTCTCAAGTGCTTAATCTTTTGAGTCAACATTGTAGAGCATTCATGTAAACAAAGTTCCTTTGTTCATGTTGACAGTCTCAAGCACTTAATCTTTTGAGTCAACATCGTAGCAGTTCCCCAAACCGCATTTGATTGACAGTTTAAATACCTCATTACTTCAGAGGCTGTTTTAAAAAAAAAATCCTTTGTCAGCCATCTTTGATTTTCCTTTCCACATGCACACAGGCTGTGTTGTGTCTTTTGCCACGAGGTCGGACAGCCATCTTTGATTTTCCTTTCCACACACACACAGGCTGCCCCTTTTCTTCCTGCCATGAGGTCTGATGGCCATTTTGATCCCTGGATTTTTAAAGGTATATTCTACCCAGGTTTTCTTTAGTCAAAAAATAAATCTTCAGAGCTGTAGAGATTTTTGAAATTCTTGCGAAACCCTACAGTCCCCCATCGGATACTAAAACTTGCTTGTAGTATCCTGTCCAAAGGTGAGCAATAATTTCTGACCCCCCACAAACAACCTTCCCTTATACTTATCTAGATCTATCTTTGATCCCCCGACACCTCCATCACCCCTACCCAGAGAATCGCAGTACATGGTAGGCATCTAACGACAGAAAAACAAGATTAGTTAAATAATCAATACACGGCGGGGGTCCAATGCCCCTGCACCACTTGTATTGTTCTGGACTGATGGGCCATTTTATATGCAGATAGCACCCTCTGGTGGTGGTTATGTGTTAGCAGTGTTTGTGTGCCGCAGAGGTCATTTGACCTTTCTACCTTTCTTCCTGTGTGAGAGGTCATTTGACCTTTCTACCTTTCTTCCTGTGTGACCCAGGAAGTAGAATCCCAGGAAGTAGTATTTCAGGAAGTAGAATTCCAGTAAGAACCTGGCTTGAGTAATGGAGAATTCCATGCGGGATTCACAATCCAATGTAATCTGATCGTCTATGTTAGGCCAAGCGCAATATCTGTGAGTATCTTTGTTTGTTAGCATAATAGCAACGTTGTCAGAGTAGTATTTTGAAAACACTATGTTTATAAAAGGTTAATATTTGATAGTTACAGCAGTTAGTCCAAATGTTAGTTAGTTATACAATTAGTCTATTCTACTGTTGTAAATATGTTTATATCTTATGCAATATCGAATGTATAGTACTCAGTTCATGTACAAAACATACTTTGTCTTTGTTTACAGTTTCACAAATTTGTTCAAGTAAAGCTTCAAAACAGCAAACGGCTTCACGAGGAATTATTTTGAATAAGTGTTTAAACTTGCTGGATAACTAGATAGGAGCACATCTAGCAAGGCCAGTACATGTATTCACTATAATTCAAGCATGGAGGGGGTCCAATGCCCCTGCACCACTTGTGACATCATTTTTTTTTTAACATGATACGACATCTTCAATGGGATTACCACCAAGCCAAAACATATCTGTTGAAAATATAAATGGAAGAAAATGAGCTTCCCCCCTTTTTTTTATTAAAATGCGATTGCCTGACACTTTATTAAATGGCACTATTCTTCAGCCATAAATGTATTTTAAATTTTCATAATCTGCAAACACAACAATTCATAGGCATATGCAATTTGTTCCAATTAACTCCAAACAAGTAGTACCATCTTACAGTTAGGAACTAAATTCACACATTATCTCCTTTGGAGTTGGGACCAGTACATAATACAAGATATATAAAATAATTAACAAGCTTTTGTAAACCATTAATCTTAATTGAATTTCCAATAACAGTTTAAATGTTGTGGGCATCTGCCTCCTGCAGACCCCTTCCTTCGTGGGCTAGGGGTGCTTCCCTTCCCGAATCACCCAAAAATACGATGGTCCTATGTACCTTCCGGAACTCTGAAAAAGACTAAGTCCAGTAGATGTGGTGTATTTGGACTTTCTGAAGACTTTCGATAAGGTCCCGCATAAGAGGTTAGCGTGCAAAATTAAGGCACATGGGATTGGGGGCAAGGTATTGACTTGGATAGAGAACTGGTTGGCGGACAGAAAGCAAAGAGTTGGAATAAACGGGTCATTTTCCGAGTGGCAGGCAGTGACTAGTGGGGTACCGCAAGGATCGGTCCTTGGACCCCAGCTGTTCACAATATATATTAATGATCTGGACGAGGGAATTGGATATAATATCTCCAAATTTGCAGACGACACAAAGCTGGGTGGGAGGGTATGCTGTGAGGAGGATGTCATGAAACTCCAGTACGATTTGGACAGGTTGGGTGATTGGGCAAAAACATGGCAAATGCACCATAATGTGGATAAATGTGAGGTTATCCACTTTGGTGGCAAAAACAGGAAGGCAGATTATTATTTGAATGGCAATAGATTGGGAGAAGGGGAAGTGCAAAGAGACCTGGGTGTTCTTGTGCACCAGTCGCTGAAGGTAAGCATGCAGGTGCAGCAGGTGGTTAAGAAGGCAAATGGTATGTTGGCCTTCGTAGCAAGAGGGTTCGAGTACAAGAACAAGGATGTCTTGCTGCAGTTGTACAGGGCCTTGGTGAGACCGCACCTTGAGTATTGTATGCAGTTTTGGTCACCTTACCTGAGGAAGGACGTTCTTGCCATGGAAGGAGTGCAGCGAAGATTCACCAGGCTGATACCTGGGATGGCAGGAATGACGTATGAGGAGAGATTGTGTCAATTGGGCTTGTACTCACTGGAGTTTAGAAGATTGAGAGGGTATCTCATCGAAACCTATAAAATTCTGTCAGGTCTGGACAGACTAGATGCAGATAGGATGTTTCTGATGGCCGGAGAGTCCAGAACCAGGGGTCATAGTCTAAGGATAAGGGGTAAGCCATTTAGGACTGAAATGAGGAGGAATTTCTTCACCCAGAGAGTGGTGAACCTGTGGAATTCTCTGCCACAGAGGGCGGTGGAGGCCAGTTCATTAAATATATTCAAGAAAGAGTTGGATATATTTCTTGAGGCTAAAGGGATCAAGGGATATGGGGAGAAGGCAGGGACAGGGTACTGAATTTGGATGATCAGCCATGATCTCATTGAATGGCGGAGCAGGCTCGAAGGGCCGAAGGGCCGAGTGGCCTACTCCTGCTCCTATCTTCTATGTTTCTATGTTTCTATGTAAAACATCTAGCCAGGTCCCCTGGCTCGGGGGAGTGTGATCAGGTCCCGTGACCTCGACTCACATAGACACTCTGGAACGGTTCCATACTTAAAACTTATACATTAATAATTACCACTACTGAATTGCAATATAAAATTAAAATTAACACGTTCTAACCTTAATCCTTTATACACATTACTTGAACAAGCTATATACAAGCACCGCCCGTCTCCGGTCGGCCAGCCTAATCCCTGTTTGGGCTGCCACAGGCTGCTCCCTGCGGCATGGCTGGAATGCTTCCAACTTCTACTGCCTCACAGCTTATGGCCGCTGGTTGGGGACTTCTGCCTTTTGGCTTCTCCCTGACTCGGGAGTCCACCCTATTCCACTGGAAAGTGGGTGACCATACTTTCTTGGGCTGGGGTACCTGAAGAGATCTCCTAGGGAGTGTCGCTGGTGGGGCTACCCCAGCGAGCAGACCCTTAGCTTGGGTCACACTCCTTGCTGGCTGGGGACCTCCTCCTTTGGGTCCCCTCCTGGTGCCACTCTTTCTATCTCTTCCCTACAGGGGCCATGATCTGCTTCCTCAAACCCTTGCTCGCAGGCCAGCTTTTATGCTGCCTTTACCTCCCTGACCTTTTCCTCCTGCTCTTTTACTTCTTGTATGAGGCGGGCGTTCTCTTCCTGCACCCTCATCTCATTGCTCTTGACCTCTGCAACTAGGCACTTCAGGTACTCTGACTCGTGCCTCGTGTGGCTTTTGCCCTCACTAAACTGGACCACCAGGTGCTCCATCTTGGCCAGGTATTCTTCAACCTCCCTTTACCGATCCCAACTCCCTGCTCTAGGTTCCCTAAGCCTGTGGGTAACTTCCCCAAGCCTGCGGGCACCTAACCACAAACAGATCAGTGGGGTGATAAAAAGAAAAACCATAACTGCTGCTCTGTCCAGACCCAAACCACCGTCTGCTACATCGCATACCGTTGCCGACGGTCCTGCCGCGGTCGCCATTTTGTAGGGATTGATGGGGTTTTGGGGTTATTGCCTCTGGCCAGTCAGAAGTCTCTGAGCTGCTCCAGAGCCCCGTGCAGTTTCGAATCGCTCCCCTTTCCTGGTTCTGACCACTGGACTTATTCAGTAGCAATGTAGACAAAACGAGACTCGTGGTTGGGTGCAAAACAGACCAGTATTTATTGAAATAAAAAGAAATAACTTGAAATTCTTGTGAAACCCTACAGAGATGAAGGTGAAGTTGAGGGAGTGGCTGAGCAAATGGACAAAGCTGTAGAAGCATTGTGGTGAATGGAATGCCAGAAGCTTGACAGTAGGGAGTTTGAAAGTGAAGCTGTAAATAACTTGGAGAAGAGTTTTTTCCCCCAAGGATGGGCGCAGAAGGAAGTAGTGGTGGAAGGGAGTAAAAGTACAGGTGAAATGCCCCCTTCTACTGTCCGTGAAACGCAAGATTTATTTCTACGGCCTTTGTTTCTTTGTAGTGCTGTAATTAAGTCTGAAGAGGCAAGTGGCTTTGCTCATTTGCTGGGGTTTAAAGTTCCTGCTGTTGTGTGTGTCACTTTTCTGATGTCGTCATACTCCCACCCATATGTTATTTGTAGGATCGATTCCTCCCCCCCATCGGTAAAAATATTGGACTATAGAAACATAGAAGATAGGAGCAGGAGTAGGCCATTCGGCCCCTCGAGCCCGCTCCGCCATTCGACGAGACCATGGCTGATCATCCAAACTCAGTACCCCGTACCTGCCTTCTCCCCATATCCCTTGATACCTTTAGCTCTAAGAAATATATCAAACTCCTTCTTGAATATATTTAAAGACTTGGCCTCAACCGCCTTCTGTGGTAGAGAATTTCACAGGTTCACCACTCTCTGGGTGAAGAAATTCTTCCTCATCTCTGTCCTAAATGGCTTACCCCTTATCCTTAGACTATGACCCCTGGTTCTGGACTCTCCGACCATCGGGATCATTCTACCTGCATCTAGTTTGTCCAGACCTGTCAGAATTTTATAAGTTTCGATGAGATCCCCTCTCATTCTTCTAAACTCCAGCGAGTATAAGCCCAATCGACCCAATCTCTCCTCATGAAATATAAAAACCCAGAACTGCAGAGTCCGCAAAAAGGGCTCGGCAATAAGGGGTTAATTCAAACATTGCAGCCGAAACTACGAATCTAAAATCTGAACAAGAACATCCGCATATTCCTGTACCTTAAGGGGTTACATTGTTCACCTTAGACCATGGCCCTGAATAACTAGTTTCACTGTGGGCCGAGACAATGGGCCGGGCCTCGAACCTTTTGAATACGAATGCTAACAGAAACCAACAACTTCGCACATGCAGTCACTTTGGGAAGGTTGCATTGTCAGAAAGGTATCTCAAATCAATGGGCAATACCAGGGACAATTCACACATTTTGAAATGAATCGTATGCTCAGGAGGGGGCCAGGAGATACTGCAAGTTGGTTTTGGTTTAAAGTAAGAGCACTTTGAAGACAGTGGTGTGGGAAGTCGACGGCAGAACAGCGAACAGAAAGATTCGGGCCTACAATCAACTCCAAGAGACAGCTGATCGGGAGTGGTGATTGTATGTTTCAGTCAATTTATGATTGAGTCTGAGTAAGTTTGTGAGTTTCAGTCAGATCACAATAAGGGTTTTGTGATTGAGTCTGGGTAACTTTATATTTAACGGTCAAATCGCGGACGGGTTTAACTGTGTCATATTGTGTCGATACAAATGACCCTTGTGTAGGGGTTTGTATTTTGGGGTTGTTAGCCTGACATAAATCGTAGGGATTTATACTGGAGAAGTAATTGTGTGTGTGTGTTCAATAAACGAACGAATCAAAGGTTGAGCCAAAACCCTGTGCCGTGTGTATTTTATTTTTATAAATAAATCCTGATGTCCAAGAACTGTGTGTAACGGGGGACCAGTATTGGAGAAAACCCCTTTTTCATTGATCTGTCCTGGGTTTTGTTTCTGTAGAGTACATGATTCCTCCCACTGGGGATAAACTGACTAGTGCATCCCATATTTCATGTATGTGAGGTATCCATGCTGGTGTGACTCTTGGTGTAATCAAACAATTACATTACTATTGAATTTCTTGGAAAGGCCCAGTGATTAACCACTTGCCTCTTTCGAATGTGAAAAGGTTAGTGGTGGAGGAATAAATGGGGAACAGAATACCTGGAAAGAGTTTGGAATAGTTTGTCGGTGTGAGCATGCAGTTCAATTTGCTGAAGTTAAGCTGAGTGCTCATGACTTTGTTTTCAGCCCCTGGTTTCGCTGTGCTAGGATTTCCAAATGGATTCCCTTGTTACCCACCAATAGGCGATGGCTCCTCTCACCCGTCAACTCGACATCCTTCCATAGGACGCACGCTATGCTCTTATGGACAGGCTCGAGGGGTGAATGGCCTACTAGAGTTCCTATAAGCTGGAAGATAAGCAAGCCACTTTACATGGCGATACTCTGTTCAGCCACTAGATGGGGAAAATGCATTACACAATTGCAATCATTTAGTGATCAGAATCTAGTACCGAACTCTACTGCAGCAATAAACTCTCGAGAGGTTTGACCCAGCGACGAAGAAGGAACGGCAATATATATTTCCAAGTCAGGATGGCGCGTGACTTGGAGGGGAACTTGCAGGTATGTCCAGTTAAGTATCTGTTCAATGGTGATGCCCATGATGTTGATGGTGGGAGATTTGATAATGGTAACCCCTACTGTTATTGTGCTAGTTAAGTTGCCCAAGGGAAACCGAGAGGTATCCCCGAGACACAAACGAGAACAGCTTGTAAAAGAAGCCCGCAATCAGCGGGGCTGGTGGAACGTAAAAACGAGGAAGTAAAAAAGCTATTGGTCAAACTGTTGAGAATCAGGGGGAATAAGTGGACCACCGTCATTCCGGAGGGGCAGCTATTGTTTTGATTTCTTTTTGGGTTCAATAAAGACTCATTTCTGAAAGAGAATGTTGTTTAATCTAAAGTCTTGTTCAAGACTTTCTACAGCTTTTTACAGAACACACTATGCTGTGATGCATCTAGAATGAAACTGAAAGTAAAACTCCTCTGAACTGCTTGTCTCTCACATGACCTCTGCTGGTCAGGCACAAGTAATCAATAACACAGACAAATATGCTGTAAGGCATAAGTAATCAAACACAGACAAATATCATCACTATTTGCTGATATCATTACATCTCCCTTTCTTAAAACAAAAGTATTTTACTTTTAACTAACAACATTTAATGAACTTACATTATCATTATCATGATCAAGTTTTTTTACCCTTGCTTTGTGTGTTCACATGAAATATGTCAATACACTAGAACTTGAAGAAAGAATAAGATAACATTACTTCCTTCTTTAACAATAGTCCTTAAATTTGCTCAATGAGTCTCTCAGGAGGCTTCACGTGTCTTGAGGATTTTCTGATTGATTGTCCTTGAATCTGAGTTGTTGCCTCAGATGATTGGTTCTCAGCTGTGTGATCAGGTTGTTCACCAGTATCAGTCTCTTGACCTGCTGTGGCTGGTCCCATGAGAAGATCTCGACGATTTCTTCTCAGAACAGCACCCTCATCTGTCTGAATGGTGTATGATCTTGGTTGAACTTCACTCAGGACAGTTCCCTTCTGAGTCCATGTGTTTGTTTTGTCTTTCAACCTTACTTGGTCACCAGTGTGGAGTTCAGGTAGGTTTTGTGTTCCTCTGTCATAGTAGTACTTTTGCTTTTCTTTCTGTTGCTCTTTGAACTTCCTCACTTTCTCCCCCTCTTTTGTTTTCAGGAGGTTCTCCGGGATGGGTAGGTTTGACCTTAGCCGACGTCCCATCAGGAGTTGGGCTGGTGACATACCACACTCGAGCGGCGTTGTGCGGTATACATGCATGCTTTGGTAGAAGTCAGTTCCACTGTCTTTTGCCTTGTACATGTCTTTTCACTGTCTGGACCGATTTTTCCACTAGTCCATTGGACTGTGGATAGTGAGGACTTGACGTTGTGTGGACAAAGTCCCACTCTTTGGCAAAGTGTCGGAAATTTGCATTGTTAAACTGGGGTCCGTTGTCTGTGAAGACCTCGCTTGCCACGCCATGTCTGGAGAATATGGCTTTCATACTTCTTATCACAGCTTCTGCAGTGGTGGTGTACAGTCTACAAACCTCTGGATACAGGGAGTAATAGTCTGTGACGACAAGATAGTCCTTCCCTTGACATACGAATAGGTCAGCGCCTACCTTCTGGTAAGGTCTGTCTGGTGCTGGGTGTGGCTTTAGTGGTTCTACCGGATTGCTTACTCGATATTTCAGGCATATTGTGCAGTTTGACACCTCATTTGTCACATCTTGGTTGATTCGTGGCCAGTACATCACCTCTCGTGCTCTTTTCTTACACTTTTCGATTCCCAGATGTCCTCCATGGATCTTTTTTAGCATCTCTCTTCTCAGACTCTTTGGGATAACTATTTTACTTCCTTTGTAGATGATGTCTTCGACCACTGATAGTTCCGCCCTGCAGTTCCAGTACTCTGCTATATCAGGTGAGCAGTCTTGCTTCATGTTGGGCCATCCATCCAAGATGCTTTTTCTCAGTCGTCTCATTGTTTCATCTTTGTTTGTCTCAGTCTTTATGAGCTCCATTTTTGCATCTGCTATGGGCAGTGCACTTGTGATCATGTCCACGTAGGCGTTCACTTTTTCATCCATTGTGGTGTTTGTGGGCTCACTTGGGTCAACAGCTCTGGACAACGTGTCTGCTGTATACATCAGCTTACCCGGTGTGTACGCAACATTCAGTGTATAGCGTTGCAGCCTGATCATCATTCTTTGTATTCTAAGCGGACAGCTATTCAGTGGCTTTTGGAACAATGCAATCAAGGGCTTATGGTCAGTCTCTACACTGATTGCTTGTCCTGCCACAAACTGGTGAAATCTTTCACAGGCGTATGTGATGCTGAGCAGCTCCTTTTCTATTTGAGCATATCGCGTCTCCGCGTCTGTCATTGAGCGCGATGCATATGCAATAGGTTGCCAGTAGTCATATTGTTGCAGAAGAACGGCACCGAGCCCACTCTGTGATGCATCTGATGATATCTTGATGGGTCTCGCTGGGTCATAAAACCTCAGAACTGGTTCCTCTGTGAGCAGTTTCTTTAGATCGCTCCATGACTTCTCATGCTCATGATTCCATTCCCATTCTATGTTCTTTTCAGTTAGTCTTCTCAGTGGCGCTATTTTTTCTGAGAGGTTGGATATGAATTTACCCATGTAGTTGATCATTCCATTAAACCTCTGCACGTCCTTTTTGCATTGTGGCCTTGGCATATTCTCAATGGCAGACACCTTTCTGGGATCTGGTCTGATGCCCTCACTGCTAAGGATATCTCCCACGAATGTCAGTTCTGTCACCCCGAGCTGGCATTTCTCTCTATTCAGCTTCAGGTTTGTTTTCCTTGTTGCTTCCAGCACTTTTTTCAGTCTCTCGTCATGCTCAGTTCTCGTGGTTCCCCATACTATGATGTCATCCACTGATGTATCAACTCCCTCCAGGTGCTCATAGATCATATGGATAGTCTTGTGATACACTTCAGGAGCTGAGGCAATGCCAAATGGTAACCTTAGGAATCTGTATCTGCCAAATGGAGTGTTGAACGTGCACAGTCTTGAACTTGCTTCGTCCAGCTTCATCTGCCAAAATCCTGAGGACGCATCTAACTTGCTGAAATATTTTGCATTTGCAAACTGTGCCATGATTTCCTCACGTGTAGGAAGCTTGAAGTGCTCTCTCTTTATTGCTCTGTTTAGATCTCTTGGATCCAGGCAAATTCTGAGCTTTCCATTCTTTTTGTCCACTACGACGAGGGAACTCACCCACTCAGTTGGCTCATCTATCTTCTGAATCACGTTCAGGCTTTCCATCGTGTCCAACTCTGCCTTCAGTTGCTTTTGAAGAGCAAACAGAACTTTTCTGCATGGATGTATGACCGGTGTCATACTTTTATCTACTCTGATCGTGTGTTCTCCTGGAATGCAGCCTAGACCCTTAAATAGGTCTTTGTACTCTTTCATGAGTTCATCATAGACTGTCTCTCCTTCGCTTTCCACAACGAGGACTCTCTTTACCAGGTTCAGTCTCTCACAGGCTTTTAACCCTAGTATGGCTTGCACATCCTTTGGCACCACGATTAATGCTAGCGTGTGCTCTCTGTCCTTGTGTGTTACTTTGACAATGCATTTTCCTTTCACTGGTATATCAGTACCTGAGTATCCGGTCACTTTCACTTGTATTCCATGTAACTTTGGTCTGGGTCTAATTCTCTTAAAATCGGTCTCTGATATCACATTAACTTGTGCTCCAGTATCCAATTTAAATGGAATGTGTATGTCATTCACTTTTAGTGTCAACATCCAATCTCTTTCTTTTTTGTTTTCAGACACAACATCTACATTGAATTCCTCTATCTCGCTTTCATCTACTGTATGGACCTTGCTTTGTTGCGCTTGGTTCTTACAGCAACGGGCATAATGGTTGTTTTTGTTGCATCTATTGCATGTTTTACCATATGCTGGACACTTTCTTGGTGGATGCTGTGTACCGCATCGACTACATGACTTCCGATTGTCTCTTTCATTTTCGTTTGCTGGCCACGTCTCTTTTTTCACATTGGCGCTCTCTTTGTTAAACGGTTTGTATCCGTTCTTTCTCACTGCATCCACGTTGCAGCTACTGTCACTGAACAGCTCCTTTGCCTGCAACTTCACAGTCTCTGTAGCCCTACACAATGCTATGGCTTTTCCCAGGTCTAGATCTTGCTCGCTTAGCAGCCTTTCCCTTAGACCATTATCTGGAATACCACACACCAGTCTGTCTTTTATCAGCGAGTCTGTGAGTCCCCCAAATTCACACGATTTGCTCCGGTTTCTCAGTTCAGTCACATACTGATCAATAGTCGCGCCGATTTTCTGTACACATGTGAAAAATTTGTGCCTCTCAAAGGTCACGTTGCGTTTAGGTATGCAGTAGGCCTCAAACTGTTCCATTATTTTATCTAGCTTCATTTTGTCTCCATCAACAGCAAATATGAAATTATTATATACCTCCAGCGCTGCATCACCCATGACATGTAAGAACACGGACGATTTTTGTTTATCACTTTTCTCGTCAGCTCCGATTGCCGCTAAATACAACTCTAAACGTTGTTTGAACCTTCTCCAATTTTCAGCTACATTACCTGTCAATTGAAGCATCGCTGGTGGGAGTAAACCTTCCATTTTTTCACTTCGTTAGCTATTCTCTAATGGTAAGCAACGATGTTCTCTTCTGGCTTGCTAATATGTGGAGAGCTGATTTCGCTTACTTGCCACAACTGCTTTCACTGTCCCATCAAGTTGCTAACTTCAGATTTTTTCTCTTTCAGCCACTTCTGACATCATGTTTTGATTTCTTTTTGGGTTCAATAAAGACTCATTTCTGAAAGAGAATGTTGTTTAATCTAAAGTCTTGTTCAAGACTTTCTACAGCTTTTTACAGAACACACTATGCTGTGATGCATCTAGAATGAAACTGAAAGTAAAACTCCTCTGGACTGCTTGTCTCTCACATGACCTCTGCTGGTCAGGCACAAGTAATCAAAAACACAGACAAATATGCTGTAAGGCATAAGTAATCAAACACAGACAAATATCATCACTATTTGCTGATATCATTACAGCTATCACTTAATAATGTGCCCACATCTGCATCAGGGACAGTGTCCCCTAAAACTCCATATTAACTGATGTATGGGGCTGAGATGCATACACTGCTTACCCATAGTTCTTTTATTGCCTGTACACTCTCTGAGTCCTTGACCCGACAGTGACAGTTAGATTTTAAAAAAGAAGTAACAGAGGAGATTCATCAAATTGATCAAAGGATAAGGGAGGCAAATAGGCAGAAAAAATTGACAAACAAAGCATGGCAACCCCTAGCAGGAGAATGGGTACAGGAAAAGAAGTTCGAGCAAAAAGCTGGTTTAAGACCCAAGTGGAAAAAACCTGTTCAAATACATTCTGTTATTAACGAAAGAACTGTTAAAATACATATTAACCAGCCGAACGGCAAGCATATTCTTAAAACTGTCTCCATAGACAATCTCAAAAGTTGTCCTGCGGGATACCGAAATGGAGGAACAATACAAGGTGCAGTCGTACACTGTTTTTCAAGCTTGGAGCACGACACAGGAAATGGATGCGATCGAATTACTGACGATGGTCAGTCAGCAGTCAGACGTTGTCGCCGACTCCTCCACATGATGCTTGGCAATGCCTCAGGAATTGGATTCGCGAAAAGCAACAACCGAAACAAGTAAAGATCAACAAGTTACTTCAATGAAGGAGGAAAACACTGCAGATGAAGACGGAATCAACTGAGCTCCTGGACCAGGAGAGTACCGAGGCGGCAGTTAAAAGGAGGAGCGAGGCGAGGCCCGACCAGATCGGACCAGGAGAGCACCGAGGCGGCAGTTAAAAGGAGGAGCGAGGCGAGGCCCGACCAGATCGGACCAGGAGAGCACCGAGGCGGCAGTTAAAAGGAGGAGCGAGGCGAGGCCCGACCAGATCGGACCAGGAGAGCACCGAGGCGGCAGTTAAAAGGAGGAGCGAGGCGAGGCCCGACCAGATCGGACCAGGAGAGCACCGAGGCGGCAGTTAAAAGGAGGAGCGAGGCGAGGCTTACCAACTCAGCAGCGGGGAGAGAGGTAAAAAGTAATCAGAGTGTGACGTCACCAGGGAGCAGGTAAGTGATTGGTTGGTGAGTATTTCTCTTTTTTAACCTTTAACTCTGTGGTTTATAGTTGCTAAGGTCTTTTCTGGTGTAGCGGGGACTGTTGGTAAACCATACAAGCGCCTTAGAGTTTATCTTTAATTGGTGATAGTGAATTAATTTAAATTAATTAAAGGGTAAGTCATGCCGGGAGAGCCCAGCCCCGTGTTATGCTCCTCTTGCTCTATGTGGGAATTCAGGGACACTGCCGGTGTCCCTGATGACCACCTGTGCCAGAAATGCATCCAGCTGCGGCTACTAGCAGACCGCATTGCGGCGCTGGAGCTGCGGATGGATGGGCTTTGGAGCATTCACGATGCTGAGAGGGTCGTGGATAACACGTTTGATGAGGTGGTCACACCACAGGTAAGGGCTGCACAGGCAGAAGGGAAATGGGTGACCATCAGGCAGAGCAGTAGAGGCAGGCAGGTAGTGCAGGGGACACCTGTGGCCATCCCCCTCTCAAACAGGTATACCGATTTGGATACTGTTGAGGGGGATGACTTACCAGAGGAAGGCAGCAGCAGCCAACTTCCCAGCACCAGGGGTGCTTCTGCTGCTCAGGAAGGGAGGAAAAAGAGTGGGAGAGCAACAGTGGTAGGGGATTCTATCGTAAGGGGAACAGATAGGCATTTCTGTGGCCGTAGACATGACTCCAGGATGGTTTGTTGCCTCCCTGGTGCCAGGGTCAAGGATGTCACTGAACGGCTGCAGGGCATTCTGAAGGGGGAGGGTGAACAGGCAGAGGTCGTGGTTCACATTGGGACCAATGACATAGGTAGGAAGAGGGATGAGGTCCTGCAGCAAGAATTTAGGGAGCTAGGTAGCAGATTAAAGAGCAGGACCTCAAAGGTTGTAATTTCTGGATTACTCCTGGTGCCACGTGCCAGTGAGTATAGGAATAGGAGGATAGAGCAGATGAATGCGTGGCTAATGAGTTGGTGCAGGAGGGAGGGCTTTAGTTTCCTGGATCACTGGGCCTGCTTCTGGGGAAGGTTGGACTTGTACAAGTCGGACGGGTTGCACCTGAACCAGAGCGGGACAAATATCCTTGCGGGGAGGTTTGCTAGCACTGTTCGGGGGGGTTTAAATTAAAATGGCAGGGGGTTGGGAACCTGAGCAGGGAGACAGAGGAAAGGGAAACAGGGATAAAAGCAAAAGATAGGAAGGAGAAAAACAAAAGTGGCAGTCAGAGAAATCAACGGTTTAAATCAAACGTGGCCACAGTAAATAATAATTCTAATAGGTCTAAGAGCATTAAAAAAACAAGCTTGAAGGCTTTGTGTCTTAATGCGAGGAGCATTTGTAATAAGGTGGACGAATTGTCTGTGCAAATAGAGGTAAACGAATATGATTTGGTTGGGATTACGGAAACGTGGCTCAAGGATGGCCAAGACTGGGAACTCAACATCCAGGGGTATTCAATATTCAGGAAAGATAGGCAAAAAGAAAAGGGAGGTGGGGTAGCATTACTGGTTAAAGAAGGGATTAATACAATTGTAATGAAGGATATTAGCTATGATGATGTGGAATCTGTATGGGTAGAATTGAGAAATACTAAGGGGAAAAAAACATTAGCGGGAGTGGTATATAGACCTCCCAACAGTAAGGCGGAGTTTGGGGATGGCATGAAAAGGGAAATTAAAGAAGCGTGCAATAAGGGAACAGCAGTCATCATGGGTGACTTTAATCTACATATAGATTGGGCCAACCATATTAGTAACAATACTGTGGAGGAGTAATTCCTGGAGTGTTTACGGGATGGTTTCCTGGACCAATATGTCGAGGAACCAACCAGAGATCAGGCCATCTTAGACTGGGTATTATGTAACGAGAAAGGATTAATTAGCAATCTTGTTGTACGAGGCCCCTTGGGTCTGAGCGATCATAATATGATCGAATTCTTCATTAAGATGGAGAATGAAGTAGTTGACTCAGAGACTAGGGTCCTCAATTTAAATAAAGGAAACTACGATGGTCTGAGGAGCGAGTTGGGTAGGATTGATTGGGGAATGGCACTCAAAGGGTTGACGGTGGATAGGCAATGGCAAATATTCAAAGACCGAATTGATGAACTACAGAATTTGTTCATCCCAGTTTGACATAAAAATAAAACAAAAAAGGTGACTCAACCGTGGCTAACAAGGGAAATTAGGGATAGCATAAGATCCAAGGAGACGACATATAAATTGGCCAGAAAAAGCAATAATCCTGAGGATTGGGAGCAGTTTAGGATTCAACAAAGGAGGACAAAGGTATTAATTAAGAAAGGGAAAATAGAATATGAGAGTAAGCTAGCAGGGAACATAAAAACTGACTGTAAAGGCTTTTATAGATATGTGAAGAGAAAAAGATTGGTGAAGTCAAGCGTAGGTCCCTTGCAGTCAGAATCAGGGGAATTTATAATAGGAAACAAAGAAATGGCAGACCAACTAAATTCATACTTTGGTTCTGTCTTCACAAAGGAGGACACAAATAACCTCCCAGAGATGCCGGGGAACATAGGGCCTGATGAAAGGGTGGAACTGAAAGAAATCAGTATTTGTAGGGAAATGGTGTTAGGAAAATTGATGGGACTGAAGGCCGATAAATCCCCAGGGCCTGATAGTCTACATCCCAGGGTACTTAAGGAAGTGGCCTTAGAAATAGTAGATGCATTGCTGGTCATCTTCCAGAACTCGATAGACTCTGGAACAGTACCCATGGATTAGAGGGTAGCTAATGTTACCCCACTATTCAAAAAAGGTGGTAGAGAAAAAGCGGGGAATTATAGACCGGTAAGCCTGACATCGGTAGTGGGGAAAATGCTAGAATCTATTATAAAAGATGTAATAGCAGAGCACTTGGTAAGCAGCGACAGGATCGGACAAAGTCAACATGGATTTACAAAAGGTAAATCATGCTTGACTAATCTACTGGAATTTTTTGAGGATGTAACTGGTAAAATAGTTAAGGGAGAACCAGTGGATGTGGTGTATTTGGACTTTCAGAAGGCTTTCGATAAGGTCCCACATAAGAGATTAGCGTGCAAAATTAAGGCACATGGGATTGGGGGCAAGCTATTGACTTGGATAGAGAACTGGTTGGCGGACAGAAGGCAGAGAGTTGGAACAAACGGGTCATTTTCCGAGTGGCAGGCAGTGACTGGTGGGGTACCGCAAGGATCCGCCCTAGGACCCCAGCTGTTCATAATATATATTAATGATCTGGACGAGGGAATTGGATGTAATATCTCCAAATTTGCAGATGACACAAAGCTGGGTGGGAGGGTAAGCTGTGAGGAGGATGTCGTGAAACTCCAGTACGATTTGGACAGATTGGGTGATTGGGCAGAAACATGGCAAATGCACTATAATGTGGATAAATGTGAGGTTATCCACTTTGGTGGCAAAAACAGGAAGGCAGATTATTATTTGAATGGCAATAGATTGGGAGAAGGGGAAGTGCAAAGAGATCTGGGTGTTCTTGTGCACCAGTCGCTGAAGGTAAGCATGCAGGTGCAGCAGGCGGTTAAGAAGGCAAATAGTATGTTGGCCTTCGTAGCAAGAGGGTTCGAGTACAGGAACAAGGATGTCTTGCTACAGCTGTACAGGGCCTTGGTGAGACCGCACCTTGAGTATTGTGTGCAGTTTTGGTCGCCTTACCTGAGGAAGGACGTTCTTGCCATGGAAGGAGTACAGCGAAGATTCACCAGGCTGATACCTGGGATGGCAGGAATGACGTATGAGGAGAGATTGTGTCGATTGGGCTTATACTCACTGGAGTTTAGAAGATTGAGAGGGGATCTCATCGAAACCTATAAAATTCTGTCAGGCCTGGACAGACTAGATGCAGGAAGGATGTTTATGATGGCCGGGGAGTCCAGAACCAGGGGTCATAGTATAAGGATAAGGGGTAAGCCATTTAGGACTGAAATGAGGAGGAATTTCTTCACCCAGAGAGTGGTGAACCTGTGGAATTCTCTGCCATAGAGGGTGGCGGAGGCCAGTTCATTAAATATATTCAAAAAGGAGTTGGATATATTTCTTAAGGCTAAAGGGATCAAGGGATATGGGGAGAAGGCAGGGACAGGGTACTGAATTTGGATGATCAGCCATGATCTCATTGAATGGCGGAGCAGGCTCGAAGGGCCGAATGGCCTACTCCTGCTCCTATCTTCTATGTTTCTGTGTAAGGCCTTTACGAAAACAAGAATCTGTCCACACGCTGGATCGAAGGAACAGCGTGTCAAGCTTCAGCTAGTTCCAAATGACGTCTCCTTGACTCGTATGAATAACTCACTTCTACGGAATGTACATCTACCAATTGGACATTCTAAGTGCATGTTGTTTCGCTAATTGCATGACTATCTACCTATCATCCTTTTAAATTGTGTTCAATTTAAAATAAGGCAAATCATTGTTTTAGGATGACTTAAAAGGAATTTTCATGTAGCACATGATTTTGAATCTCGTGAAATTGATGTGCTATTGTAACCTTATTAGTAATATTGACCAAACTCTGTCTTGATGCTTCAGTTCCTTTTTTGGTCAAGAGGGAGGTGTGAAGGAATAAGCAATATATCTATTCAGAAGATACACCATCCTAGTATTGTGCTAGTTAGGTTATCCAAGGGAAACCGAGAAGTACCCCTGAGACAAACGAGTACCACAAATGAGAACAGCTTGTAAAATAAGCTCACGAGGGCATAGGTCAAACACATTGTGGTGACAGAACAATATTCTGCAAATTGACTCCCTTATATTGGTGGCCAGGCATGCTTAAGGCCTGTAAAACGTACGTGGCAAATTGTGACACATGCAATTTAACCAATAAGTCATCACTAATTAATTCACCACCATTGGCTCCTGTGAAAGCTGATGAACCAATGGGAAAATTCTTTATTGACTTCGTTGGACCACTTCCCCCATCTTTGGGATATGGACATGTTCTCGTTTGTGTTGATGGATGCACTTCTTTCTGCTGGCTGGTCCCCACAAAAACTGTTTCAGAAAACGCACTTACCAATGCTATTACTGATATAATTACTGTAGCTGGTGCACCCAAAATCTTACACTCCGATCAAGGCGGAGCCTTTGTCTCCAAGGTCTTCAATGACTACTGCGAACAAAGGGGGATTGGGTTAGAGCACAGCACGCCAAGTCATCTGCAATCAGCAGGGCTGGTGGAATGTAAAAACGAAGATGTAAAAAAGCTATTGGTCAAACTGTTGAGAATCAGGGGAAATAAGTGGACCACCGTCATACCGGAGGTGCAGCTATCACTTAATAATGTGCCCGCATCTGCATCAGGGACAGTGTCCCCTAAAACTCCATATTATCTAATGTATGGGGCTGAGACGCATACACCGCTAACCCATGGTTCTTTTATTGCCTCTACACTCTGATTCCTTGACCCGACAGCAACAGTTAGATTTAAAAAAAGAAGTAACAGAGGAGATACATCAAATTGATTAGAGGACAAGGGAGACAAATAGGCAGAAAAAATTGACAAACAAAGCGTGGCAACCCCTAGCAGGAGATTGGGTGCAGGAAAAGAAGTTCAAGCAAAAACCTGGTTTAAGACCCAAGTGGAAAAAACCTGTTCAAATACGTTCCGTTGTAAGGGGTTTTAGATCGCAGAGGTTTCTCTCTCTAGAGGCCTCTCTCTCTTGCACAGTAAAACCTTGAGTGGTTCGACCCACTCGCCCCTTAGATTCTGTACTCTGGACTTTGGGGCAGGAACTACAATGTAGAGAAAACTCTTATAGACCAAGTTTGATGAAACAAAATGAAATTTTATTGCATATGGTAAAACAAATCAAATGCAAGCAAATAAGAGAGAACATGGGAGGGAAAAACACAAACAAATCATAACGACACAATACTAACTAAGGCAAATACAGGCATATTATACTCTACAAAGATCATCATGAAATAGGGAAACACACGGAACATCGAGGGACAACAACTCATGTTAATTACACCCTTAAATATCCACCCCCTTAAACCTATCTAGATCTGATTATGGAGGGCCAGAAACATGCTCACCAATCCAACTAGGAAGTGCAAGGTTTTGAAACAGGTCTGCGTTTTGGTTCCTTCAGGCGTCCTGTCTCCTCGTGGATCGTGGAGCCCCAGCGAGCTGCGCCACACCTCTCTCCTGAGGTGGGGGTCGGGGACAGCTGGACACCGGCTGGTCTGGATGTAGGCGGGGTCGGGGATCGTTTGCTCGACCCCGGTCAGAGGAGCCTTGGGCTGGCCCCTATCTTGGAAGGTTCCTTCTGTAGTTTATTTTTATCTCTTCACCCGAGCCAGAGCCGGTCGATGGCCTCTCGTTTCGTCAACGGCCGGGGGTTGGTTGATGATCTCCCAATGTTTTACCCCGGGGCGGGATGCCGGCTCGAACCTTCTTCCTCTCCGATGATGGCCGCTCTGTTTATGGCTTCCTCCCATTTTTCCACGATGCTTCCCTCGATGACCTCTTTCTACCTCTGGGTTCCCAGATATACTTCTCACCAGAAGCCCTTATCTCGCGCCAAATCAGGTTAGTCTTTTGTTTTAACTTTTGGCGGGCTTGTTGCACAACGGGGTAGTTATTATATTTTAAAATACTTGAGATGGCCGGTAAAGGGCCATCTCTGGTCTGGAATGACCTTCATTGTTTTTAATGTCCTGGTGATGTCTTTACCGGGTCCTTGATGCTCTTCTCATGAATATGAAACTGTTCCCTTTTGTCTGGGACAACATTTAGATGGCCTTTATCTACAGGCCGATCTTGACTGGATCTGCATCCAATCTATATGTATATGTGGGTGTCTGGTTTCGTTCTCTCAGAAATGGCTTCCAGAACTTACTTTGGGCTGAATCCACAAAGCTGTCTGAGGATTTGCAGGAACCATTTTAAAGTGTCCCAATAAGTTGATCACGGGGTCTGGTGGCCATTTTGTATGCCCCTTTTTCTGGGCTTCTTTTAAAATAGTCTTTAAAAATCATGGCCTCTACTGCCATTCGACCCCTTATAATATAAAGTCCAATTTTGTGAATCCTACACCGTTATTAACGAAAGAACTGTTGAAATACATATTAAACTGCCGAATGGCAAGTACATTCCTAAAACTGTCTCCGTAGGCAATCTCAAAAGATATCCTGCGGGATACCGAAATGGAGGAACGATACAAGGTGCAGTTGTACACTTGTCTTCCAAGACCCAGCTTGGAGCATGACACAGGAAATGGATGCGATCGAACTACTGACAACGGTCAGCCAGACAGTGTCACCGACTCCTCCACATGATGCTTGGCAACGCCTCAGGAATTGGTTTCGCAAAAGGAAAGATCAACGAGTTACTTCAATGAAGGAGGAAAACATGGTGGATGGAGAAGGAATCAACTGAACTTCTGGCAAGGCCTTTACGAAAACAAGAATCTGTCCTCACGCTGGATCAACGGAACAGCGTGTCAAGCTTCAGCCAGCTCCAAATGACGTCTCCTTGACTCGTATAAATAACTCACCTCTACGGAACGTACATCTGCAAATTGGACATTCTAATTACATGTTCCTTTAAGTCAGCCCAGGACAATGTTTTGCCTTATTTTAAATTGAACAGAAATTAAAAGAATGTTAGGTACATTGTCATGCAATTAGCGAAACAATATGTAATGGGGTTGGGGGTAATATAGTAGCATGGATTGAGGATGGGTTAACGGACAGAAAACAGAGGACGCGGTCTTGCCAGCCCTGGAGAGGTGGGTTTGGAGGCGGGACTTCTGGGAAAATGGCAGACTCTGGGGGCGGGTGCCCAACCGCCTCCGTGCCATCTTGCCAGGAGGCGGGTAGCCGACTCGCGCCGGGTCCCGTCTCCTTGGAGGCGGGAAGGGTATTACAGCCACTTAACTGCCTGTTAACAGGTAGTTAACAGACAGATAAGAGGATTATCCCCATTTTACCCACACAAGTGCAGGCTTCCCGAAGGCTGCGAACCCTGCCAGTGTCAGCGAGGCAAGCAGTGGGTCTGCGGGGTGCAAAAGTGCGCTGCGAAGGTCAGTGATGGGTGCAAGTGTGGAGAGGTAAGTATGTGAGCTGAGTGGAAAGTGGTAGAAAATGTTTACTTACCTTTGTTTCTTCCTGCAGGCTTCAAACATTGGGGATGCGGAGACTCTCGCATCTCACTGGCAGAGATGACAGACGGCTGCTGCATTCTCCGATGCAACAACTATCTAATTTCTGCTCACAATAGAGGTTTGATGAGTCTTGAATACAAGAACTCATCAAACAACAGAGAATGTCAGTGTTTGAAGCTTCACAGAGCTGTCAAACGATGACAATTCATCTGTCAAATTTTTTTGACAGATGACACATCATACGCTGACGTTCTCTGTAACCGGCTTCCCCTTAATTGGCTGGGTGGGCTTAACAAGGTCAATTAAGGGAAAATAGCGTGGGTTGGCCAGAAGTTGATGGAGGCGGGACTAAAACCCGACAAGTGGGAGTCCCGCCTCCAAAAGCTCCCCATTGGCAAAATCCAGCCCTCAGTCTCCTCCCTCCCAACTAATTTCTAACCCAAGTCAAAAGGCTACCTCCAATTGCGTGCTAATTATGGTTTAGGAATAGTAGGCCATTCAGTCCCTCAAGCCTGTTCGCCATTCAATTAGCTAATGACTGATTTATATCTTAATTCCATCCATTCGACTTGGTTCCGTAACCCTCAGTACCCTTGCCAAACCAACATGTATCAATCTCAGTTTTGAACTATTCAATTGACCCCCAGCACCAACAGATTTTGGGGGGAGAGCGTTTCAGATTTCCACGACCCTTTGTGCGATGAAGGTCTTCCTGACATCACCCCTGAACGGCCTGGCTCTCATTTTAAGGTTCTGCCCCCTTGTTCTGGACTCTCCCACCAGAGGAAGTAGTTTCTCTCTATTGACCCTATCAAATCCTTTAATCATCTTAAACACCTCGATTGGATTACCCCTTAATCTTCCATATTCAAGGGAATAGAAGCCTAGTCTATGCAACCTGTCCTCATAATCGAACCCTTTTAGCCCAGGTATCATTCTGATGAATATTGGCCTCCAATATATTCTTCCTGAGGTGCGGTGCCCAGAACATAAGAACACAAGAAATAGGAGCAGGAGTAGGCCAATCGGCCCCTCGAGCCTGCTCCGCCATTCAATAAGATCATGGCTGATCTGATCCTAACCTCAAATCTACTATCACTCTACATCCCACCTGAACCCATGTGATCTCCCGGGAGAGGCGAAAAACCAGATAAAAAACCCAATGCACCAATTTGGGGGAAAAAATCGGGGAAATTCCTCTCCGACCCATCTAGGCGATCGAAACTCGTCCAGGAGATCACTCTGTCCCTGTATTTCCTACAGTACTTACCTTCTGTAAGAGGTGATCTCCACCCCAGCCAGGAACAGGCCCAATTTACTCTTGAGAGACTCCTAGCTGGAAGCCTGTTCCCAAGGTCTCCACTAATCCCTGTGAATAGAACCATCTCCTGAAATCTAACACAGAATTAGAACACAAGATGTTGGAGCAGGACCAGGCTACACGGCCCCTGGGCCCGCTCTGCCACCCACAGGGCCATGACCGATCCAACCTAGCCTCATGTCCGATTTCCTGCCCGCTCCCCGTAACCCCTAATTCCCTTTATTTCTAGGAAACTATCTATTTCTGTTTTAAATTTATTTAATGATGTAGCTTCCACAGCTCCCTGGGGCAGCAAATTCCACAGACCTACCACCCTCTGAGTGAAGAAGTTTCTCCTCATCTCAGTTTTGAAAGAGCAGCCCCTTATTCTAAGATTATGCCCCCTAGTTCTAGTTTCACCCATCATTGGGAACATCCTCACCGCATCCACCCGATCAAGCCCCTTCACAATCTTATATGTTTCAGTAAGATCGCCTCTCATTCTTCTGAACTCCAATGAGTAGAGTCCCAATCTACTCAACCTCTCCTCATATGTCAACCCCCTCATCCCCGGGACTAACCGAGTGAACCTTCTTTGTACTGCCTCGAGAGCAAGTATGTCTTTTCTTAAGTATGGACACCAAAACTGTATGCAGTATTCCAGGTGTGGTCTCACCAATACCTTGTACAACTGCAGCAATACCTCCCTGTTTTTATATTCCATCCCCCTAGCAATAAAAGCCAACATTCCATTGGCCTTCTTGATCACCTGCTGCACCTGCATACTAACTTTTTGTGTTTCGTGCACCAGGACCCCCAGATCCCTTTGTACCGCAGTACTTTCCAGTTTCTTGCCATTAAGGTAATAACTTTCTCTATGATTTTTCCTGCCAAAGTGCATAACCTCACACTTTCCAGTATTATATTCCATCTGCCAAATCTCTGCCCACTTACTTAGCCTGTCTATGTCCCTTTGCAGGTTTTTTATGTCCTCCTCACTCACTACTTTCCCTCCCATGAACTGAATGCAGCCCTCCAGATGGGGTCTAACTAGAGCTCTGTACACTGTAATATAACATCCGCAGTTTGTTCAGCTCAATCCTACCTTCACGCGACGGTGTATTTTTCTTTTAACTCCCGAAGGTTATTTATGGCAGACCCCCCGAAACCCTCTCGTGGACCCCTAGGGGGCTGCGGACTCCGGTTGAGAATCCCTGGTTTATTAGTTATGAAAATATTAGAGATCGGTGGGGGGGAGGATAAAGGCTGTTTGAGTGACAATCAAGCTGAGAACTGGGACCGGCGGACGTGCCGGGAACGGTTGGCGAGGGAGTCGGGGGTTTTGGGGGAAAGAGGGGGAGGGGAGGGTAGGTGATTGGGGCTCATGTGGAGGGAAAGAGGGAGCGGGGTGGGCGTGGGGACCTGCATTTTCTGCGGTGCCGGTTAGTGGGAGCAGCGCAGAGAGAATTTTTAGGCGGAAAAAATCCGCGTGTTCTGTTACGGGGGATCCGTGGAATTTTTTGAACACAGGAGGGGGGCCTCAGAAGCAAAAAGGTTGAGAACCCCAGTGATAAATGAAAGTAAGGGCCTGGGCTTGGCGGCAGCAGCCGCTGTCATCTCACAGACGTTCGGGAGGGGGTGGACAGAGGTCCGTGTTGGGGCCGGAGCCGCAAGTTTGCTCAGCTCGATCCCACCTTTACATGACGGTGTATTTTTTTTTTTTTTAACTCCCGGAGATTATTTATGGCGGGCCCCCTGAAACCCTCTCGTGGACCCCTGGGGGTGCGGACCCCCGGTTGAGAACCCCTGCATTAGCTTTCTGTGATTTCTGTACTTGGGCCCCGAAATCTCTCTGCTCGCCCACAGTTCCCAGCTTCTCGCCATTTAGAAAATACTCTGATCGATCTTTCTTAGATCCAAAATGGATGGCCTCACACTTTCCCACATTGAACTCCTTCTGCCTCAGTTTTACCCACTCACTTAATCTATCAATGCCCCTTTGCAACTTTCTGCTCCCATCTATACTATTTACTGTGCCCCCTAACTTAGTGTCGTCAGCAAAGTAGCATTTTTGCCATTAATCCCTTAGAATGGCTTCTGGAAGTCTTTATAGATAACATCCATAGTCACTCCCTTATCTACCTTATTAATGACCACCTCAAAAATTTCAACTAGATTAGTCAGACATGACTTACCCTAAAGCCTGATCTCTGACCAGCTCATCTGACGATGCTAAATTTACAACTTTATTTTACAATTTTCAAAGTAGTTCCTAATTTTTCCTTTTGATGAACTCCAATTGTTTGCTATCCCCAACATGGATGCCTGATACGGAGCCCTTTCTACTGTTTTCAACATAGCCCTATCCTCTCTTCAAAATGATTACCACACCTCTCCCGCCAATCAACCCAAAACTATGTGATTTACTTTTTCCCACAGATCTGAATGTCTCATTTACTCGGTCAGTCGTAGCCCAGAGGATCAATGTGGGTTCAGAGGGAATAAATCTGTTAATTTTTTATTATTACTCTACATCTATATTTCAGAAGGGTATTGGATATATACTTGAAAAGGAAACATTTGCAGGGCTATGGGGAAAAGGCAGGGGAGTGGGACTAATTGGAGAGCTCTTTCAAAGAGCCAGCACAGGCACGATGTAGGAATGGCCTCCTTCTGTGCTGTCTCTCTAATCCTGACTTGAGGAAAGTAAAATACTGCAGAGGCTGGCAATTTGAACCGCCAATGGTGGAGCGATTAAAATCGGGGATGCGCAAGAGGCCTTAATAGGAGGAACGCAGAGATCGCGGAGGGTTGTAGGGCTGGAGGAGGTTACAGAGAGGCCACAGTGGTGAGGCCATGGAGGGATTTAAAAACAAGGATGAGAATTTTAAAATCGAGGCATTGCTGGACTGGGAGCCAATGTAGGTCACAAGAAGTAAAAGGAAACCACTTGGGTGTAACATGAAAAAACATACTTTAACATCAGAGAATGATTGGAATATAAAATCTGTCGGTTTACAGTGAATATAGGTGCTTGTCTATCACTGACAAATCCTTGAACGCACATCAACAAGACAAGAATCAGACAAACCAGGGTTAGTATTTTGCAATGCTTTGATAGTATTTATTGTTTACTCACAAGAACATATGGTAACATTCAGGGGAAAATCAAATAAAGGATGAAATATTTCAGTGAACAGGTGTGGCAGAAACTAGGTAAAATCGAGGCCAACCCAGGTAATATTAGCAGAAAACCCCATTTACCACAATAGGCATTTAAAGTGAATTGGCTGTAATCAGTCTATTAAGGAAGATCATTTATGTCAAGACAGGGCATCACTTGGAGAAGATACAGCTTTACTTCGAGAGATAGTGAAGTAAGTTAGAAGGTTCACAGCTTAGGCAGCTTTAGCGAATCCCATTCTATTATTCCCTCTATCGTAAATAGAATAGAACTCTCTCAGGAAGACGTCACCCAAGATCCAGAATGGTCCATCTCGGGTAGGCGGATACAGGTAGGTTGACTGAATCGCAGCAAAACAAAAGCCATTACTCTGCAAAATGTGAGATAATGACACTCCGTTAGATTCATGAGCATAAATCCTCAAAGTTTCAGCACAAGTTTAATTACTTCATCTATTAGACTAAAAACCTGCGGAAATACTTTCAGTTTACACTTTTCTAGCCTCATAATAGGGCCGACAACAGAAAGATTACTTTTTAAGAGTTAAGAGCTGGGGGAAAAATTCAGCTGATTCGCAAAGCAACTAGCGCCCGGGCACAGCACCACTAATGCCTTCCGTGAAATTCAGCGGGAGGTTAGCGTTCAGTGATAACCATTAGCACGCCGTGATGCTGCACCTCCTGCGATGACGTCATCACTGTGCGCAGCGCCCCGCTCGCAACCCAGCCATGATCTTCGGTAGTGCCTTATTGCCGGAGGCTATATCCGACAGAGTCAGGGGGGGGGCCTACCTGCGGCCGGGGCTGCGCAAATTAAAGGGGAGGTGCCGGGCAGCCATTTTTGTTGCTGGCCACCTGCCAGCACCTGCCCCCGTTGCTGTCTCCGGCCTCCTGTGAAGCCCCCCCACCATGGGGTGTCGGCTGCGCTCCGTGAGCCCGGCACTTCTCAAGTACCAGGCATAAGATTTTTAAAGGTTTTCTGCGGGCGGAGGGTGTGCAGAAAGCGGACCTCTCCCCCCCGCCCCCGCAGAGGCCCTTCTCCCGGTCAGGCAGAGGATCTGTCAAGAGGATTTTTGACAGATCGGAAGTGCCGGTTTTAAGCGCATGCACTTCGCACGCCTGAAACCGGTACTTTCGCGGCCCCTACGGGTGTGTACGCAGCTCGTGCACTCCCGTAGGGATCGGAAAATATGGGCCATTAATAGGTTAAAGAGATTAATGTTAATGTCCACATTTATGGATTTTTTATTTACTTTATTTTATATGGCGGTCAGGTATCTCTGACAGTCAGGTTTTTGACTCCCATTGGAATAGCTCAAGTTGAGTCTCCATATCTTCAGCCATTTGAAAATGGGAATTTGAGAATTCCTCCACCAGTATGTAGAATGTGTGAGGTGACAGTGAACTCCACTGGAGGAAGGGGAGGGCAGGGAAGGGAAGGGGAAAATATCTCCCAGTGGATCTATATTCTGCCCCACACAATTGGCCTCCTGTTAGATGATAATAGCTTCATTAAAAGTGGTCATAGAGAAATTTATAACACAACCCCTCACTGAAAGGTGACATTATGAAGAGAGAGCGAATGGAAGTTAGATTATAAAACCGACATCCTGTTTTGCCCTCCCCTCAAATAATAACATTTTCCTTGTGCACTGTGTGCAACAAAAATCATAAAACATCTTCTTTATAAAGGGTTTGTGATTTTATTACAACTAGCGCACAAAGGAAATCTTTGCCTAATATTTCTAAGGTTTCACAGTTAACAAAACAGACAGATTCTCCAGTCAATGTTGCAGCTATTCTGACTAAACTGAGTCACGTTGCGCATTGGTTTTAAAAAAAAAGACAGTATCTGTCGTACACACCTGTCTGATGTAGGCCGAGGCTGGAATAGTGAGTTTAGCGTCGTTGATGAAAAAGGTCAATGAAGGCATGCTTGCAATAGAGTCACAGTTGACAACGTACTATTGAATAAAGAAGAAAACATTCAGTAGATCTGCATGTGTAGCTCGAACGGAAGATGCACAGCAAGGAATTGTTGGAGACGTTACTAATTCCACAGATAACCTATTTCACACAGCTTGATTTCCACTGGAGGAGAGAACCACAAGAAGAGATTGAATCGAGGCTTTTATAATCAAGGCCTTTGGTAGAGTGAATTGGACAAGAGAATTTCCTCCAGCTCGGGAGTCAAAGACAACGGGTCATCAATTTAAAATTCTTACTAAGAGAGTTAGGAGAGGGATTAGGGGAAATTTCTTTACTCAGGGAGTTGTTATAACTTGGAGTGCTTTGCCACAGAGGCGAGGGCCTTACTCTGTATTTTGTTATATTGAATTAAACAATCACACAAATCACTGAAAGTAGCGACACACATTAGCAAGGCCATAAAAAAAGGCAAACCAAGCACTCGGGTTTATTTCTTGAGGGATTGAATGTAAAAGTAGAGAAGTTATGCTAAACTTGTATTGAACCTTGGTTAGACCACACTTGGAGTACTGCGTACAGTTCTGGTCACCATATTACAAAAAGGATATAGAGGCACTGGAGAGGGTGTAAAAAAGATTTACAAGGATGATACCAGAAATGTGAGGGTATACATATCAGGAAAGGATGAACAGGCTGGGTCTCTTTTCTCTTGAAAAGAGAAGGCTGAGGGGTGACCTAATAGAGGGCTTTAAAATGATGAAAGGTTTAGATAGAGTGGATACAGAGAGAGTGTTTCCACTTGTGGGGAAGAGCAAAACTAGAGGCCATCAATATAAGATAGTCACCAAGAAATCAAATAGGGAATTCAGAAGGAACTTCTTTACCCAGAGAGTGGTGAGAATGTGGAACTCACTACCACAGGGAGTGGTTGAAGTGAATAGTATAGATGCATTTAAGGGGAGGCTAGATAAGCATATGAGGGAGAAGGGAATAGAGGGTTATGCTGATAGGTTTAGATGAGGGAAGACTGGAGGCGGCTCGAGTGGAGCATAAATGCTGGCATGGACTGGTTGGGCCGAATGGCCTGTTTCTGTGCCGTATATCCTATGTAATCCTATGTAAACTCTCTTCTAAAATGTCCCAGTATCACAGGGCCCTATGAAGGCTAAAATGGCTTTGTAAAGCCAAATGTTGTTCAATGTTTTCTTTGATAAGGACCACGTGCAATCACACAGCACAATACTAGTAACATGTTCTGATGAAATTCCTTTGTTTTAAGAAAGATGTCGATCCATTTATTTTAAATGTGTTGACACGTTTGTTGCGCATATCACACGACGCGGCTTCAGGACATCATTTTGTGCCTTAGGAGCAGCCGTGTCAGAGACCTGGGAAAGAGGTCCCTTTCCTGCCCTTTGGCTGTGGGACAGTGTTTGGCATCGAGGGACTCAAACAAGTATTATAGTCCAGGATAAAGACATATTCAAAATTGATATTGGGTCCAACCAGCATTTGTAGTCAGTGGCTATCTGCAAAATGATGATCATGTGTAAATCATGGTATAAAGGGCATGATTTGAAATTCTGCCATCTTTTAAGATAATTGGCAAAAGAACCAGGGGGATGACAAGAATTGATTTTTACACAGCAAGTTGTTATGATCTGGAATGCACTGCCTGAAAGGGTGGTGGATCCAGATTCAATAGAAACTTTCCAAAGGGAATTGGATAAATACTTGAAAAGGAGAAACATTTGCAGGGCTATGGGGAAGGAGCAGTGGAGTGGGACTAATTGGATAGTTCTTTCAAAGAGCCGGCACAGACACAACGGGTCAAATGGCCTCCTTTTGTGCTGTATGATTCTATGATTGATCATGGCAGTTTACCAAACATTGAACATTTCGTCTCACTGTACAAGAGCAATTGGTATGGGAAACAGAATTCTAGAAACTATAAGCAGATCTATAGAGTTGAAGTCCAAAGAGTTTCTACTGATACTATAAACCTTTGGTGAACCTACACTTCAATGTATTGTCTCGTTTTGGTAACTGTACAAAAAGACACAAAAGGTATTGCAAAGGGTTTGAAGGTGGACAAAGAGAGTGATACCAGCCCTTCAATCAAAATCCGATGAGGAGAAGGTGGTAAGTGAACTAATTCCGCTTTCACTTAGAAAAGGATTACGAGAAACAAGATCCAATCTTTTAAAATCATGAAGCGGTGACATGAAGCAATTGGTGCTCAACCAAGAGAGAGACACTCGGCAATCTAAAGCCAGGAACCATGGACTTTAATTACACAAATCAACTAGCACAGCAAATGAGAACTCAAATGAAGCAATCAAAGAAGAAATGGACAGATCTGTGCTTCAACAGGGAGCAGAGAGAAACATTCTTGGTAACAAGGCAGAAGGGAAATCAAATTAATCTTCATAAAGGTTTTCCTCAATCCAAGCTTTTTCTGCTCATTGTATGGGGTGATAATATAATTTTGAAGCCTTTATTTTGCACAAAACCAGCAAAATGAGGCTGTCTAGTGCTGGGACAGCGACATTTTATTTTTGCACCAAACACTCCCTTGTCATAGGCAGTAGAAGTTAAATGCCCCTACACTGCCCCAACAATGTCTATCAAGCGCAGTCTGAAAAGAGCAGGCATTACTGTACTGGTAGGACAATTTCATTTTCCACACCAGCTATCCTTGTGACCCCTCCAAATAAGAGTACAAATTTTGTGCGAATTAGCTAAGACTTAAATCCATTAATGATTCGATGGAGACAATTAAATTAATTTTACTTAGGATTCTTACAGAAATCAGATAGAGGAGACGGTCATCCACCACGATCAGTTGTATCAAACCCAAGTCCCAGAGCTGAAGGGACGGTCTTGTCAACGTAGTTCCACTTTAGTGACCAATAACTGTCACTAAAGCCTTACTGCTGGTACAGTCACAGAATCTGTATCAGTTAGCACTTGTTACAAAAACTTACCGCACCATACTCATCCTGGCTTGCGCCAATGTACTGCATCAGTTCTCCGAGCTCCTGATCTGGTACAGTGAGGTACGAAGTCCCAGTGTCAACCATAGCTTGACATCCTCGGGTACAGAAGGTAAGATTGTCATTGAGAAACACACTGAAAGACAGAATTACATTGATAGTTATTTATCTTTTTGTTAAATAGTAATTTAGAACCATAATAGCAGTTTCCCAACATTTTTTTTGCTTATGGTTATATCTATTTTTAATTTCCCTACTTTTTCACCTCTTAATTAAGAAGTTCTGGTTTTTACAAACATTTTAGATTTCTGAGTTTAGCATTTTGTCTTCATCTTTCACTTTCAGTATTCTCTACTCATGACCAATTTTCCCTCTAACTTCTTCCCCCTGTGCGGGCCCTTTAAATTTGCGTATCTCTTCCAGCAGCAGCATCTGGTGAGCGGCCTGCGTGGGACCTTACGATTGGCGCGCGGTGATGTGGCCAGTCACCTTA
Source organism: Somniosus microcephalus (assembly GCF_052327205.1). Lineage (NCBI taxonomy): Eukaryota > Metazoa > Chordata > Chondrichthyes > Squaliformes > Somniosidae > Somniosus > Somniosus microcephalus. The sequence goes on along the minus strand of NC_141004.1, from coordinate 21,386,474 downwards.
GGAGGAACATTGCTCATGACTCTCATGTTTTTTAAACCTTCCTCCCTTTTAAATTATTCTTTAATTTTTGTTCTGCTAATGTCTGTCTATGTTTTTCTCCTTTTGCTCATTCTAACAAGTGTCTCTTCTAACTTGCTGGAATCTCATTGAGGTCATTACCCACTGTTGCCTGGCAGTATTTTTCACTCTATGGGATAGATGCAGGCAGCAATCAGATCAGATCTGAGGCACTGCCACCTACACAGCAGGATATGTCCGAGACCACACTCAACATAAAGGGGGAGAAATTCAGTGTCGCCCCGTTTGGGGCGCCTTTATCAGCTGTGCGCAAAGTTTAGCGCCTGGCGCTAATTATCGCCTCCGACGGCAAACGTGGCTTTTATCGCCCCTGGAGGTGAATGGAGCGCTAAATCAGGCGCTTCACACCTGCCTTAAGGCACAGAGGCCGAGCAGCGAGGCGCTACCTCAGAGCGCTGGCGAAGCAAGGAAGGGCAAATCAAAATAAACCTGCAAAGTGGTGCTCAGTACCCAAAATCGCTTCACACAGCGTTGAATCTCTCCAGAAGTCTCTCTCGCTCTCAGAATGCATGGTGCAAAAATGTCACCAACAAAAAAAGGCAGGAAGCGGTCACTTTTAAATAGCGCTCCCCCAGTCCCTTTCTGACAGCAAAACGCTCCCCTGAACCTGTTGTTGCTAGCGGCAGGCGGTAAGGCAGGGGGCGCCACTCAATATCCGGTCCCGGGCGCTACCAGGGCGTTGCGCACTCGACTGACGTCATGATCTGCCGGCGCAGGAGATCGTGGCGGTAGTGTTTAGCGCCGCCGCAAAATGTCTAGTTAATTTTGCGAGCGGCGCAAATATTGCCGCGCCCGGGCGCTAGTTGCTTTGCGCCCCATTAGTGCCCTCTTAACAACTGAATTTTCCCCCCAAGATGTTAAAGACCATCGATGCCAGTACCATATCCAATATATACCAACAATTCTGGAATTTATCTGATAATAATATACTGAGTGAAATAGAAATGGTTAATCTTGATCACCATTTCAAGTTACCTCCTATTTACAGCACAGAAACAGGTCATTCTGCCCAACAGGTCTACGATGGTGTTTATGCTCCACACAAGCCTCCTCCCACCCTTCTTCACCTAACCGCATCCACATATCCTTCTATACCTTTCTCCCTCATGTGTTTATCTAGTTTCCCCTTAAATGCATCTATGCGAGTCGCCTCAACTACTCCTTGTGGTATTGCGTTCCACATTCTAACCAATTTCTGTGTAAAGAAGTTTTCTTGAATTCCCTATTGGATGTATTAGTGACAAGCTTATATTTATGGCCCCTAGTTCTGGTTTCTCCGCAAGTGAAAACATCTTCTCTATGTCTACCCTATCAAACACTTTCACAATCTTAAAGACTTCTATAAGGTCATCCCTCAGTCTTCTCTTTTCTAGAGAAAAGAGCCCCAGCCCGCTCAATCTTTCCTGATAGGTATAACCTCGCAGTTTGGTATCATCCTAGTAAATCTTTTTTGCACCTTCTCCAGTTAAAACATGACTGCAGCACAAGAGGACACAGGTAGAAACTGATAAAAGGTACAATGTCACAAGGCAGTTCTTCACACTAAAAGTGATTCATACCTCAAATGTTCTTCCAGACAGGATAATGGTGGCAAAAATCTCTGGAGTCATATAAACAGCAATTAGACACTGTGAGGTAGTGATGAAAAGTTTCTGTTGAAGGTGAACTGGACGGGCCAAATGGCCTCCTGCCTCTGCACATCTCTTTTTAAGCAAGATTGAAAGTATCTATGCACAGAGCTTCAGGTTTGTATTGTGTATGTCACTAGGATTTGTGTTTTGTAGACTTTTACTTTTTTTACTCATTCATGGGATGTGGGCGTTGCTGGCAAGGCCAGCATTTATTGCCCATCCCTAATTGCCCTCAAGAAGGTGGTGGTGAGCCGCCTTCTTGAATACAACTGAGCGGCTTGCTAGGCTATTTCAGAGGGCAGTTAAGAGTCAACCACATTGCTGTGGGTCCGGCGTCACATATAGGCCAGACCAGGTAAGGACGGCAGATTTCCTTCCCTATAAGACAATAATGAACCAGATGGGTTTTTACGACAATCTGGTAGTTTCATGGTCAGCATTACTGATAATAATTGTTTTATTCCAGATTTATTTTAATTGAATTTAAATTCCCCAGCTGCCATGGTGGGATTTGAACTCATGTCTGCTCTAATTCATTGTATTTATATAACTTAGTCCTCAAGGTGATCTGTGGCCAGTACCAGCCCGCTGGGTAAGCAATCACTCATTATCCATTTTACTGTTCTTCCTTTCTTACTTACCCTTGCATGTAGATAAGCCAGTACATTTCCTGAAGAACAGGGACCCAGGTAATTTCACCAGTATACAGCTTATTGTCAATTCCTCCAAATGTCACTTCACCACCGTCTTGACTATTTGGAACCCTGGAATGAAGAAATATATTCAGCTTTACTAATGTTTCAATTAGTCCTTCAGCAATTTGACATAATTTGTCCTCATCTAGCTTCAAGTTACTGACAGAAACATGAGTCCCACTAACTCCTCCACCCACTGGGATAGTCCTGTAACTGGTTTAGGCAAAATATATTGCCTTAGATTCTGCATCACAGTTAGCATCAAGCAATCTATGACCAACAGTATTTAACTATAAAAGGTTCATCATTATTTTGAATTATAGTATAGGTTCATATTACTCGCACATGACACTGCTCCATACAAACATGAACTATGGCTTAGTAACTCCAGATTATATACTGGTCTTGTACAAAAATGTACTGTAGTGATGTCCCGCTTTCAACACCTGGCTCAGCTTCAGTTGTGGCTCAGTGGGTAGCACTCTCACCACTGAGTCAGAAGGCTGGGTGTTCAAGTCCCACTCCAGAAAATGATGCACAAAATCTAGGCTGTTACTCCAGTGTAATACTGAGGGAGCGCTGCACTGTCGGAGGTGCTGTCTTTCGGATGAGACATTACACCAAGGCCCCGTCTGCTCTCTCAGGTGGGTATAAACGATCCCATGGCACTATTTTGAAGAAGAGCTTGGGAGTTCTACTGGTGGCCTGGCCAATATTTATCCCTCAACCAACATCATTAAAAAAACAGATTATCTCGTCATTATCACATTGCTGATTGTGGGACTTTGCTGTGCACAAATTGGTTGCCATGTTTCCTGCATTACAATAGTGACTACACTTAATATGTAGTTTTACTCAGTTTCTCCATCTCCGCCGCATCTGCTCTGACGATGCCACCTTCCACACCAGTGCTTCCGACATGTCTTCCTTTTTCCTCAACCGAGGATTCCCCTCTACTGTGGTTGACACGGCCCTCGACCGTGTCCGTTCTATCTCCTCCACTTCTGTCCTCACCCCTGCCCCTCCCTCCCGGAACCACGATAGGGTTCCCCTTGTCTTCACCTTTCACCCCACCAGCCTCCACATTCAACAGATCATCCTCCGCCATTTCCGCCACCTCCAGCGTGATCCCACCACCAAACGCATCTTCCCCTCCCCTCCCCTTTCAGCATTCCGTAGGGACCACACCCTCCGAGACACCCTAGTCCACTCCTCTATCACCCCCAGCACCCCTTCCCCTTCGCCCGGCACCTTCCCATGCAAGTGCAGGAGATGCAACACCTGCCCTTATACCTCCCCCCTTCCCACTGCCCAGGGCCCCAAACACCCCTTCCAGGTAAAACAGCGATTTACTTGTACTTCTTGCAATCTAGTATACTGTATCCGCTGCTCACGATGTGGTCTCCTCTACATTGGGGAGACCAAACGCAGATTGGGTGACTGTTTTGTGGAACACCTCTGTTCAGTCCGTAAGGGTGACCCCGAGCTTCCGGTCACCTGTCACTTTAATTCACTGCCCCATTCCCACTCAGACCTCACCGTACTCGGGCTCTTGCATTGTTCCACGGAAACCCAGCGTCAGCTCGAGGAACAGCACCTCATCTTCCGATTAGGCACTTTACAGCCTTCCGGACTCAATATCGAGTTCAACAATTTCAGATCATAACCTCGGCCCCTATTACATTTTTATATATATATTTTATCCACTCCTTTGTTTTGTGCCCTTCCCCTTTTTTTCTCTCCCACATGGCAGCTGTCTCATTCTGACAGCGCATTTCACACCTAATCTAGAGCCGTCTTTTGTCTCTTTACTAGTCCTATCACCATCTCGTCTGGTTTTGAATACCTCTTAATGTCTCTTCACTTCTGTTTTATTCTTTCATCCCCATTTCCCAGCCTCCAAACTGGCCTTTTAATCTGTTTCATTTCCTATGTTTTTTCAGTCCTGACGAAGGGTTTTGACCTGAAACGTTGAATCTATTTCTCTCTCCACGGATGTTGCCTGGCCTGCTGAGTTTTTCCAGCATTTTCTGTTGTTATTTCTTAATATGTAGTTAATTGGCTGTAAAGTGCTTTGGAATATCCTGAGGACATGGAAGTCTTTCTTTAATCACCTATTTGAGCACCAGACTATAGGATTCCCATGGTTTCTTATGAAACTTCTCTCTCTGCTTTGAACAAATCCCATCAGTTAAATACTGGCAGCCGTTTGGCTCATTTCAATATTTCAGTATGATCCCATACTCTTACCTGCCCAGATATATAGAAAACAGATGCTCTGACACCAGATTGTCGCTCATCATGCTATCAAACACTGTTGTGGCGCCCCCTGCTGAAAGTGATGGGTATGCAAGACCGAGGATTCCGTCAAACTTTGAATAATAAAAGGCCGACCCAGGTTCACTCTCACTGAGGCCAAACTCCTGCTTTGGAATAGATATGCCTGCAACCTTGGGTGGGGAGACAAAAAGAGAACCAGAAAATATTACACTAAGTTTAGAAACAAGACAACATTGAGCTGACAGACGATTCCAATGCCTTGGCCATTGATTGATTAATCCTAACCCAACAACTGTGCTCCGAATACAGATTCTTTCAAAATCAGCAGAAGGCTTCTATTCCTTTAGGTCATTTTGTTCAAATACCAGACTGGGCACAATCCCACCTCAGACTGAGGGAGCTGCCACCAAACCCCTCCTGTGCCGTAGTAACGCTACTCTACAACCCACCAACTGGAGCAAGACAGAGGAGGCAGTTCTATGTCGCTGTTTGCCCTTTTTTTAGGGCAGTGCCTCACCTTCCTTCAAGCTCCTCTCTGGTTTTGTTTGGGAAGATGGAGCGTGTGGGGAATCTCAGGCCTCAATCTGAGTCCCACAAGTGACATTGTAATTGCTCACAAGGCTGGCGACAGAAACAAAGTGTTCTTAGTACAGGTTTCACTTGAGCTCGTGCCTTTTGGAAATCAAGTACGCTAACATTACACTTTGAGTTTACTGCAACAATATATAGAGATTAATGAATATTACAAATGAGTTATTATAAAGGTAGCGATCAGTTCAACTGATGACATCATAAACCTTTGAAGAAAAATGCAAGCAGCACGAGATGAGATTCTGGCTTTAAAGTCATTCCCTGGTACCTGCAATTGTTGATAATATGTAGGCTACTCCTCTAATTCAAAATCGCTGAATTAAAATTATCTGATAATCTGATTTTTATTAATAAATTATCACTTTGCCGTGTTATTTCCATTGCTTGATTAAAATTCATGGATCAATTATTAAACTTTTTTTTCATTCATTCACATGATGTGGGCATTGCTCGTAAGGCGAGCATTTATTGCCCATCCCTAATTGCCCTCGAGAAGGTGGTGGTCAGCTGCCTTTTTGACAACTGAGTGGCTTGCTGGGCCATTGCAGAGGGCAGTTAAGAGTCAGCCACATTGCTGTGGGTCTGAAAGTCACATACAGGCCAGACCAGGTAAGGACGGCAGATTTCCTTCCCTAAAGGGCATTAGTGAACCAGATGGGTTTTTACAACAATCCGATAGTTTCATGGTCACCATTACTGATACTAGCTTTTTATTCCAAATTTATTTAACTGAATTTAAATCCCCACGTTGCCATGGTGGGATTTAGAACACATGTCTCTGGGTCATCAGTACAGGCATTTGGATTACTAGTCCAGTAACATAATGCTAATGTTCCCATTAATAAATGACTGAACTGCCAGGAGTAGACTGTATCCTGCTTCAGTTTTATGTGGACTTTTTACAGTTTTGGTCAGGCAATGGCCAGCCATGCAGGTCAGTAATACCGTGCATCGCTGGTGTGTGCTGACTAACCCAAACACGAGAAAATGACTGTCATATCATCATTGTAAGAAACAGTGCGCAGTTAATATCTAGGAACCAATCTGCAATGGCTGAGGCTTTCTGTCTCACACCCACCAATACTTTGGCAGATCCAGGCTGGGTGTGAAGCAGAAAGCAACTTGGGGACGCCTTCCGCTGTGTCCCTGACTCCCTGCCAATTCCCACTGGGGATCTGGTCGAGGGAAAGTGTGCCCGTCCACATGTGGGCCGGCACATGTTAAATACCCATGGGTTTGTGCTCTTTGAACGCTGGGCACAGGTGCCTGGGGTCCAGCATTCAGAAATCAGCAGAGACGGCCCGAGGGCCCAAATTGAAAAGCGAGGAATTACTTATTATCTGTTTCGTCAAAGGCTGGAGAAAGGTATTTGATCATTCGATGATCAAAAAAATTGGAGAAATAGTCATTTCACGGTAGGCCTGGCCCAGTACGTCTCTGCCCCCATTGTGGTATAACCCCCTGGCAAACCTCATATACCCTGGTATAACCCCACCTTCTGCATGTAAACGACCCTGGGGTTACAGGAGCAGGAGTAGGCCATTCGGTTGGAAGTACAGCTGGAATCAGCAGGGCACCTGTAGGATTGTGGAGGTCCCGCCCTGCCAATCAATGAGGCGTGGAAAGCCTTTAGCTGTGACTCAGTTGGTAGCATTCTCACCTCTGAGTCAGAATGTTGTGGGTTCAAGTCTTACTCCAGGGATTTGAGCACAAATTCTAGGCTGACACTTTTGTGCAGTACTGAGGGAGTGCTGCACTGTCGGAGGTGCCGTCTTTCAGATGAGGCATTAAAGCTGAGGCCCCACCTGCCCTCTCAGGTGGACGTAAACCTATCCCATGGCACTATTTCGAAGAAGAGCAGGGCCAATATTTATCCCTCAACTAACATCATTAAAAACAGATTACCTGGTCATTATCTCATTGCTGTTTATGGGACCTTGCTGAGCCCAAATTGGTTGCCACGTCTCCTACATTAAAACTGTGACTATATTTCAAAAATACTTCATTGGCTGTAAAGTGCATTGGGAGGTCCTGAGGCCACAGAAGGCATTATATAAATGCAAGGTCAATGACTGGTACCTTTTTGGTCATTACCATATAATACTTACATTCACTGTATCGTATCCAAAATAGCCACTCAAACTACCAGAGCCGTAAGCTATGCTGAAGCTTTGTTTTTTTGTGGTGAATGTTGAGGATTTAGTTGGATTGTATCTGGTGTGATCCACTGAAAAGAGAGGAATAAATCATGATCTCTTCCTGAAAGGCTGTGGGGAGTTAGTTGACCATACAATGACAAAATAAACTGGGGAAACAATCACTTGCGTGAGTTATACTTACTACATGTTGGGCTGTTACAGTAGATGGATGGGAGCCAAAGGTTGGATGAACCAGTGTCGAACAGAACTGTGAAACTCTGGGGTGGGGTACCAACAGTAATGGGTCCATAGTAGAAGTTCTGGTGCAAGTTTGAAAACGGAAATTAGAATTGATAATTTTTACACTGGGTAACTGTGTCATTAATCAAAAAGGCTAATGGAATGCTGGCCTTTATATCTAGAGGACTAGAATACAAGGGGGTAGAAGTTATGCTGCAGCTATACAAAGCCCTGGTTAGACCACACCTGGAGTACTGTGAGCAGTTCTGGGCACCACACCTTAGGAAGGATATATTGGTCTTGGAGAGAGTGCAGCGTAGGTTTACCAGAATGATACCCAGACTCCAAGGGTTAAGTTACGAGGAGAGATTACACAAACTAGGGTGGTATTCCCTAGAATTTAGAAATTTAAGGGGTGATCTGATCGAAGTTTTCAAGATATTAAGGGGAACAGATAGGGTAGAGTGAGGGAAACTATTTCCGCTGGTTGGGGATTCTAGGACTAGGAGGCATTGTGTAAAAATTAGAACCAGACCTTTCAGGAGTGAAATTAGGAAATATTTCTTCACACAAAGGGTGGAAGAAGTTTCGAACTCTCTTCCGCAAATGACAATTGATGCTAGATCAATTGTTAATTTTAAATCGGAGATTGATAACTTTCTGTTAACCACAGGTATTAAGGGATATGGGCCAGAGGCGGGTAGATGGAGTTAGATCGCAGATCAGCCATGATCTCATTGAATGGCGGAACAGGCTCGAGGGGCTGAACGGCCTCCTCCTATTCCTATCAGTAGAGGAGCCCAAAATGTCACAATTTATTTTAGTGATGAGTCATTAAAAGTAGAAGAGCTCCACTAGTGTTTAAAGGGAGAATAACTCGGAAACGAAAGCTTGAGGAAAGGTTCAGTGATTGGCTTAAATAAAAACAGAAAATGCTGGAAATACTCAGCAGGTCAGGCAGCATCTGTGGAGAGAGAAACAGAGTTAACGTTTCAGGTCGATAACCCTTCGTCAGAACTGGAAAGAGTTAGAGATGGAACAGGTTTTTAAGCAAGTGCAGAAGCAAGAAAAGGGGGGCGGGGAGCTTACGTTGAGCTTCATTGAAACAGTGTAAGAGACTCAGGACAGAGAGGTCAGAGTGGGAGTAGAGCGGATAATTAAAGTGACAGGCCACCGCAAGCTTGGGGGTCACGCTTGCAGACTGAACGGAGGTGTTCCGCAATGTGGTCACCCAATCTGCGTTTGGTCTCCCCAATGTAGAGGAGACCGCATCGTGAGCAGCAAATGCAGTATACTAAATTGAAAGAAATACAAGTCAATCGCTGTTTCACCTGGAAGGAGTGTTTGGGGCCCTGGACGATGGGAAGGGCGGAGGTAAAAGGGCAGGTGTTGTATCTCCTGCGCTTGCACGGGAAGGTGCCATGGGAACAGGAGGGGGTGTTGGGGGTGATTGAGGAGTGGACCAGGGTGTTGCGGAGGGAACGGTTATTAGCTTGTTGCGTTGGGGCATTCCCATGCTCTTCTCCTTAGTAAGTTGGCAGCTACCGAAGGAATTACTCTGAAAACCCAATAGTGAACTGAGAAATGAAAGTGCTGGCAGAGTTTACAATCACCAGCCTGTCTGCTCATTGTACCTGCTGATATGTGAACTGGAAACTCAAACCCAAAGCAGCAGCCCGTTAACCCGGCCTCACTTGACTACATTGAGTTGGTTTCCCTTTTTACTTACATCGATGTAATTCAGGAGCGGCTCATTTGCATCCTCCGACTGGTATCCGGGGAAGAGATGGCGGTACTTCAAGGCGGGATCACACTTGTGAGTTTCTAAGAACTGTTTCAGCTCCCCGCGCTCCTTCAGGATCTCGCGCACAGATTTGCATCTGTGCAAAGGCACTCTGAGATGATAAAAACCCATTATCAGCGATCAAATAATTGTGAGCGGAGCAAGCTTTGTTTAAAAATGGAAATCATGAACCGCACTGTCATTCCAAGATTCAACAAGGGTTCAAATCAAAACAGTTCAGGTCCCCACGAGAACTGAGTGGGGAAATGAGGACCTTTCTCAAACTATTAATCTTGATTTATTTCTGGATTTCATGCATAGTGACTTGTTTAGAATCAAAGCGCATTCCTGCAGACTTTATACAAGCTTGTGCTGATCCCCCCAAAAAATCTGTGAATAATGACCTTTTGTCAAACCTTATGATGGACTCTATGGGGGAAAAATTGGGTTGCTTTGCGCCTCCCCAAGGGGGCGCTAACAGGGCACATAGCACCGAGTGCCTGCGCGCGGCACCACTAACGCCTCCCACGAAATTCAGCGGAAGGTTAACGGCGGCGGTAGCTGGTAGCACCCCGCAGTGCTGCGCATCCGGTGATGACATCATCGTCATGCGCAGCACCCCGCTCGTGCCCCGCTCGCTAACTTGGCTCGCGCCCCCTGACCTACCACCGGGCGTTATGCCCGACAGCGTCAGGGTGGTGTTTCAGTGGCCGCGGTGGCACAAATTAAAGGGCGGGCGCCCGTTTTTCTTGAGCCTCCTGCCAGCACCAGCCTCCTTTCGCCTCGTCCTGCAGGGTGCCGGCCGCGATCAGTCATCCCGGTACTCCTCTTGAGTGCCGGGCTCTTCTGCCGGCACCCCGCTCCCCGGTGGTCCAGCATGGCCCCAGTGCACGCTGTGCTAGGCCCCTCCCCTTTAATCAGGGGAGGGAGGCCTGTAACACCGCGGCGCTACGTGCCAACGCATGCGGCGCTGTTGCACGTAACGCCGCGAAAATTGAATGGGAGTGCCCCAAGAGGGAGGGGGAGCGCTTCCAGTAGCGCCCCGCCTCCTGTTTGGGGCACTTCGATTCAATTTGCGGTGTTGGGGCGATAATTTTTTGGGGGCGCTAAAAGCAGCGCCCCGGCGAAGTTAGTGCCCCAAAGGGGGCGTGACCCAATTTTTCCTCCGTGGTACACATTTAATCTCTTGGAAGGAAGTTTGAAAAATTTATCCCAGAATTTCTGTCCCTCCCCACAGTGTACCACGATCCAGCCCAGAAGGGTACCTTGACACAGATGGCAATGCCTTAGTCCCAGTAGTACAGGAACCATGGTGTTCCATTAATTATTGCTCATCTCTCCCCAAAGTTATCCCTACAGCCTTCAGTCTCCCTCTTAATTAGATGCTCATCCAACTCTTTTGTTTGAATTATTTAAGTGACACAGCCTGGCTTACTTGGTAGCACTCTGATGAGTCAATCAGAAGGCTGTGGGATCATGAGCCAACACTTTAGTACAGTGCTGAGGGAGTGCTGCATTTCTCAGAGGTGCCTTTTTTGGACGAGACGTTAAATTAAGGACCTGCCTGTGTGTTTAGGCAGATCTTCAAGCTGTAATGGGCAGATGACAGGGTTGGTATTCTGGACAGGTGAGATCAAATTGGACGAGGAGCCTTCTTCATCCAAACTGATCTAAGCAACTGTGGGAAATAATTTCCTTCTTGCCTTAAACTTGTTAATTTTATACTCGCATCCTCTAGTTCTACATTGTCATTCATTTTGGCAAGTATGGCAATAATCAACCTTTTTGTCCATCCACTTCTAATACGTGTGACTGCAAATGAAGCTCAGCTATCAGGCAGAATTAACTAGCGCCTCTTTTCCCTTTAAACAAGCATCCCTATTAACAGAATATTCACCAACTAGCATATAATCTGGTGAAAATTTCAAGTGGTACAAAGTTATTCAATTGTTTAATGACTTACTTGTAGAAACACTCAGAGAGCTGGATACAGACCAGGGCAAAGATTAACCACTTCATTCTGTTCCTTGGTGTGGTGTCCCGGAATGCTGGTGCCAACAGAGGTCCACACAATTCCTTGAATTGTGCTGGAGATTGGAGCAGTCTGGGTGCCTTTATACTTGCGAGTAAACAGGCGATTTGTTTTTCAACTTCACTAATGAAGGTCATTTTATCTCAAACTATATTATTCCATTGTTCTTTTTTTAATACAAACAAAGTAACCTTAAAATACTTCAACCTTCGTCAACCTTGAACAAAATTTCATGGTCAGGAGACTCGCATCTGAAAACAAGCCAACAACGAACCATTCTGATAATAATTGGATTGTTGCAGTAAAATATGTTTTAATTCTATAATTAGGAGGGAAACTGAGCTATTCCACTCAGTAAGTAACTGTGCATGTATTTATATTGTTCACAAAAAGAAAAACTTGCATTTATATAGCGCCATTCACAACCTCAGGACATCCCAAAGCGCTTTACAGCCAATGAAGTACTTCATGAAGTATCGTCACTGTTGTAATGTAGGGAAAGCTGCAGCCAATTTGTGCACAGCAAGCTCCCACAAACGGCAATGAAATATATGACCAGATAATCTGTTTTAGTGATGTTAGTTGAGGGATAAATATTGGCCAGATCACTGGGGAGAACACCCCTGCTCTTCTTCAAATAGTGCCGTGGGATCTTTTACATTCACCTGAGAGGGCAGACGGGGCCTCAAATTTAACATTTCTTCCAAAAGGCGACACCGCTGACAGTGCAGCACTCCCTCAGTACTGCACTGGAGTGTCAGCCTAGATTTTTGTGCTCAAGTCTCTGGAGTGGGACTTGAACCCACTTGAATTCAGGCGAGGGTACTACCCACTGAACCATGGCTGGCACCTCACAAATCATTATTCCTAAAAATTAAATTACCTTCTGTTTACAATTATTTAATAAAACTCCAATTATTTTTAAAAATGTACTTATATAGTTATGCAGCCATGCATAAAACAATAAAACCATAAATGTTTACAGCACTGGAGGAGGCCATTCAGCACATTGTGTCTGTATCAGCTCTTTGGTACAGTAATCCAAAACTAATCACACTGCCCCACTCTCTCGCCATTGCCCTGTATGATCCTCTGTTTCAAATATTTATCCACTTTTCTCTTCAAAGTTGAAATGGTGTCTGCCTCAACCATTCTCTGTGGTAAAGCACTCCAAGCTCCAACAACCCACTGCGTAAAGAAAATTCGCCAAACCTCTCTACTCATTCCCTCAGAGATAATTTTAAATTGATGACCCCCTTGTCATTCACTCCCCTATTAAATCTTTTCTTGGCCATCTCTGCTCTAGTCTAAATTAGCTCGGTATCTCAAGCCTCTCCTCATAACTATAGCTCCCCTCTCTGGCACCATCTGGGTGAATCTACACTGTGTGCTCTTTATGGCTTTTATGTGGTCTATAGTTGGGTGCTCGAAACTCCACACAGTACTCTAACTGGAGCCTAACAAATATTTTGTGTGAATTCATGACTAATTCTGTACTCTTATTTATAAAGCCCTAAATTCTGTTGGCCTGTTTTATGGGTTTAACTACCTAAACCTGCACTTTGAGGGAATTATGCATTTGAGTCCCATGGTGTTTCTGTTCATCCACACCTTTTGGTGTCTTTCCATTGAGTGCATATCCCCGTCCTTGCTTTTTCTGCCAAAGTGCACCATCTCACACTTAGCCACATCTGACACCTGTCTGCCTGTTCCACTAACCTGTCTACGTCTTCTTGAAGTCTTTCACAGACCTCTGTGCTGTTTGCCTATCCCCTTCCTTTTGTGTCACCAAATTTCGACATGGCTGACCACCACCAAGAATGTGTATTCCAGGAACCCTTTAGTTTGCCAAATTCGATAAAGTATTGCCTGCAGCTCCTCAAGCTCAGAAACGTTGAGCTTCAACACAAGCAGTTGGATATGCTTGTTGCACGAGTTCAATGCAATTGCACAATGCATCCAGTACCTCCTACATCGCACAGGTTCCACACATTACAAGCTTCCACTGTCCCCTTGTATTAAACAAAATTGGCTGCTCTTAAGAATGAAACCAAACAGTAAGGGTGACCCTGAGCTTCCGGTCGCCTGTCACTTTAATTCTCCACTCCACTCGAACTCTGACCTCTCTGTCCTCGGCCTCTTACACTGTTCCAATGAAGCTCAACGTAAGCTCGAGGAACAGCACCTCATCTTTCGATTAGGTACTTTACAGCTTTCTGGACTCAAGATCGAGTTCAACAATTTCAGACCATAACCTCTGCCCCTATCTTTTTTTTCATTATTTTTCTCTCTCTCTCACATGGCAGCTGTTGATGATTCTGCCATTGCCATTTACACTTCATCTAAAGCCATCTTTTGTTTCTTAACGTGTCCCATTAACATCTCCTTTTGCCTTGCACCATCATCCCTTTTATCTCTTAATCTCTCCTGCCTTTCACCCTATCACAGACCTTCCCTTTGTTCTTTCCTCCCCTCCCCCCTTTCCCTGCCCCTACACTTGCTTAAAAACCTGTTCCATCTCCAACGTTTTCCAGTTCTGACGAAGGGTCATCGACCCAAAACGTTAACTCTGTTTCTCTCTCCACAGATGCTGCCTGACCTGCTGAGTATTTCCAGCATTTTCTGTTTTTATTTCAGATTTCCAGCATCCGCAGTGTTTTGCTTTTGTATTAGTGTCATTTAGTGGTTGAACCCCTGAAGTCTTTATTTCACTGCAGAAGTGAAAATTTCAATACGTGATGCATCATTTACTCCCGCTGAGGTTAAATTCCACTGTCCCTTGGCCTTTCACATGCCCCTGGCCTTGTGCAGGTCAAGAGTCAGAGTTCCACAGTTTGTGTGTTTGTCTTTCAGATGAGACGTTAAACTGAGGCCCCGCCTGCTCTCTCAGGTGGACGTAAAAGATCGCAGGGCACTATTTTGAAGAAGAGCAGGGGAGTTCTCCCTGGTGTCCTGGGGCCAATATTTATCCCTCAATCAACATCACTAAAAAACAGATTATCTGGTCATTATCACATTGCTGTTTGTGGGAGCTTGCTGTGTGCAAATTGGCTGCCGTGTTTCCTACATTACAACAGTGACTACACTTCAAAAGTACTTAATTGACTGTAAAGCATGTTGGGATGTTCCGAGATTATGAAAGGCGCTATATAAATGCAAGTTTTTCTTTCTGTATTTTCAGAACTTTGCTGCCACAATTTACATTACTATATAATGTCCTTACACAATGTATCGATATAAATACAGGCCTTAAATCAACAAGTGATCCTAGAACCAGGGAGATGAACCTCATATTTTTATACCGCAGACAACACAATGAGGCAGTGACTTGGTAAACAGAATACTTAGCACAAATCTTCAACCAGCCTTACCTGATAGATTGGAGGTAAAGTCAGATTCAATCTCTGGTCTATGCTGAGTTAGCTCTCAGTCAGGCACTGATAGTGGTACTACGATTAGTCAAAGCACTCCTGGGCAAGGAAAGGGAAACATTGGACTTGATGTAGAGCAAACCTGCTGGAAGAGTGGATGCTGGGCAGTGACATGTTTGATTTGGGCCATAATTACTTCCTCACTTTGTTAACCTTGTGTCACTCGCAATCAAGTTTCGCACATGAATAATTGATACTTGGTGGAGATATCAGGGAGTGGCTGCCATTTATGAAACTGTACCCCAACAAGAAGAAACAACAACAACTTGCATTTATATAGCGCCTTTAATGCAGTAAAACCTCCCAAGGTGCTTCGCAGGAGCATAATCAGACAAAATTTGACACCGAGCTACATAAGGAGATATTCGGACAGATGACCAAAAGCTTGGTCAAAGACGTAGGTTTTATGGAGCGTCTTAAAGGAGGAAAGAGAGGTAGAGAGGTTTAGAGATTAAAATCGAGGATGCGTAAGAGGCCAGAACAAGAGAGCCAGAGCCTGCAGCAGATGAGTGGAAGGAAAAGAAAACTCTGTCTAAGCACTCGCCTGACTCAAACGGAACAGATCTCGGGAAACTAATTATACGTTTAGCCATGTGCAGTGCATAGTTTGCACTTACTTTATGTTAGATGGTGAAATGTTTGTCACGTTCCTGGTAGATGGCACTGTTGCTGATCTTTAGCAGAAATATATGGGGCCACGAGTCCCAGAATATACTATAGGTTTCCTGAAAATCGTGCTTGGATGGTAACTTGTTGACGCTCACTGTCTAGGCCCACACATCAAGAGCGGCCACTTTGGTGAGCGAGGAGCTGCCAGCACTCATGAGACTACACCCCAGGAAGAATCAGCACCTTGAGAGGGAGAGAAACCAGGAAAGAAAAAACCCAGGTGCCATGGTCTTCTAAGAAAAGAAAGATTTGCATTTCTATAGCGCCTTTCACAACCAACGGACGCCTCAAAGCGCTTCACAGCCAATGAAGTACTTTTTGAGTGTAGGAATGTAGGAAACCCAGCAGCCAATTTGCACACAAAAACCTCCCACAAACAGCAATGTGATAATGACCAGATAATCTGTTTTTGTTATGTTGATTGAGGGATAATTATTGACCAGGACTCCCCTGCTCTTCTTCAAAATAGTGCCATGGGATCTTTTATGTCCACTTGAGAGAGCAGACAGGGCCTTGGTTTAATGTCTCATCTGAAAGATGGCACCTCCGGCAGTGCAGCACTCCCTCAGCACTGCACCGCATTTTCAGTTTCAGCCCAGATTTTATGTGCTCAAGTTATCCTGGAGCGGGATTTGAACCCACAAACTTCTGACTCAGAGCCGAGAGTGCTACCCACTTTTTTTTTTAATATACTTTATTGAACATGAGGAACATTTACAACATCGTGATCATTTCATTGTATCATACAAATCAATTCCGCCGCTCTGCACAGCAATTCCGCCATCACATTTTAACATCAAAACCTGAAGTTTAATTTGTCTCCTGTAATATATATTAATCGATTGAACTTTAAAAATTGATTGTAAATTACTATCTTTAAATTCCTTCTGAACGTTTGGAAAGGAGCCCCCACTTCCTTGATGTCTGCCACCAACTTCCCTCTCATGGGTCAGGTCCCCCTCAGCGCTTGCAAGTGGCTGGAGAGCACCTTGCTGCACATCAGGGGGGACACGGGACCCGTATCTGCACTGGCAGTCCTACTCAGAAGGACTTCCATGAAGGTCTGGTTTCTCTGTTCAATAGATGACCATCGCTCCTCCAGAGATGTCATTCTATTCAGAACGCTCACCATGTTTAGGCACTCTGGCGACTTATCACCTCCATGGAGGTTGCCATCCTTTCCATGGTGATGCGTTCATGCACCAATGCCTCCACAAAGGCTCTGCTCATGTTCGCAATGGACTCCTCCATTCGCTCTACACTCACAGCGACCCTGGAGACAAAACCTACAAAAGACTCCTGCATCTGTTCCTGGAGTTCCAGCACCGGTGATCTTGTGGATGGACCCGGAGGCAGAGGGTCGACATGCAGCAGACCTGAGCTGGCAGAGTCCTGCGCCCTCCGACGAGGACTCTCCACTGCTGTCCCTGTGTCCACCATCTGCTGATGCTCACTTGTGAGCTGTGATACACCAGGTGACAACACTACTCTATGTCCTGAAGGTCCCACCGAGGTGTGAGTGTCTGCGCTGGTGCTGGGTGCGCTGAATTCTGCTGACGCTGCGCCCTCAGAGGTTGCAGCTTCCTCTGAGGAGTCTGGATGCTCAGGCTCTTCCTCCTGGCTAGTGGGGTGGGTGCTTGTGATGGTCCTGTGGGGGAGTAAAGGAAAGAGTCAGAGATGTGATGCCAACGTTACATGCACACTGCATATTGCAGATGATCATAAGTCCATCTGTTAGAGCATCAGAATCATTATCAGTGACTCAAGCAATGTCAATGAGAGAGATGGAAAACTATTCTGTCACTGGCTTGCTGTGATGCAACCGCCTGTCCGTCCCCCACTTGCGCATCGTCCTCCACACCCACGATTTTCAGGACCGCATCCTCCCAGGGGGTGAGGTGGGCTACTGAGGGTGGCCCTCCTCCTGTCCTCGCTCTTTCTCTCTTATTGTGAGCTCTCCTTTCCTGCAATGAGGGGGACAAGTGGAGGTTGAGTGAGAATGAAGGAGTTAGTGTAGAGATTCCATAGCATAGATGCTTAGAAGGAGACAAAGATGGAGTGAGGTGGCAAGACCAAGGGCCCTCCCTGTGTGCTGTAAGTTGTTTTCATAGCATCACAGTGATAGGGAGTGTGAGGGCTGCATAGTCAAATAGTTAGGTGAATGTGACCATAGAGAGAGAGGGAATGGTTAAGGGTGCATGGATGTCAGTGTCAGGTGGGATGTGGAGGAAGAGATTGCTAAAGCTGAGTGCTGGTGAGGAGAGGCAATGGGGATCAGATTGAGGGTGATGGGAAATTTATACTCACTTTTCCAGTGCGCAGAAAGTCATGAAACCTCTTCCTGCACTGAAGCCAGGTTCTGCGGGTTACTGACAAAGAGTAGACCTCCTCTGCCACCTGGATCCACACTGCCTTGGTTTGCTGGGGAGGCTTCTTCCTCCCTGAAGAAGGGAAGAGCACCTCTTTATGTGCTCTTGCTCCCTCTACTAAAGCCTGCAGGGCAACGTCATCGAAGTGGGGTGCAGACCTAGGTCTCCGGCTGGCCATTCTTCCTGCAGGTGCCTCTCAGTGCAAAGGCCAAAAGGTTGGCAGTCTGCAGAAGAAGCAAGGCTTGTTGCAGACCTTAAATGCAGCAGCAATGATGACATCATCGGAGGCGACTTTCAGACTGGAAAAACCCTTTGGCTATGGGTTTCCACATGTTGGAACTCAATTGGCCAATTAAGTTAAAATCGCATCATTCTCCCACATCAATTTAGATTCGGGTGGATAACACGAAATGCGGGTTACACGACCCCAGCCCGCCCCAGTATCAAAATCCAGCCCAATGGTTCTGCTACCAATGTGTACAACAATGGGGACAGGGGACAACCCTGTCTCACTGATCTCTGTATTGGAAAATATTTGGATAAAAAACCATTACATTTAACACAGCTAAATATGTTTGAATAAAAAATACTTATCCAATCAATGAAATTTTCTCCGAAACCAAATGCTTACAAAACCTTCAATAAAAACTCATGAGAGACCCTATCAAAGGCTTTCTCTTGATCTATCTTTAATACGTAAGCCTCCCTCCTGCTCTTTTCCATGAGCTCTATCGCATCTCGGATTGGGACCACAAAGTCTGCGAAGTTCCGGCCTATGACTCCATAGGACCGAGAGGGCAAAACTATCTGCGGCAACAACTCCTTCATACGATTTGCCATAACCCTCGCCAAGATCTTATAATCCACATTTAATAATGTGATGGGCCTCCAATTCTTCAGGTCCCTTCTATCCCCTTTATTTTTATAAGCTAAGCTTATGACACCTCTCCTCATAGATGGGGCCAGGCTTCCCTCAATTTTAATTTCTGTAAAAACTCCGAAGAGCAATGGACTTAAAATCTCAAAAAATTATTTATAAAATTCTGCACTTAGTCCATCGGACCCTGGGCTTTTCCCCCTTCATTCCACTTATTGCTACTTTTATTTCCACTAATCCTACTTCTTTGTCACACATGCTTCTCTCATCCTCCTTTAAACCCTTTTCAATAAAAGCAGTAACCACCTCCATCGCCAAATTGGAAATGTCTTCTTTTGTATATAACTCTTGATAAAAGCTGCTAGCCGCCTCTAAAATCTCCCCACTTTCATGAATGATCTTCTCCCCGACCTTCAACTCTCCAATTAATGATAATTTTTGTCACAGCTTCTCTTGCTCTAGAAAATATCTAGTGCATCTTTCATCCTCCAATGCATCTTTAGCCTTTGCACGGAGAATGGCCCCCTTGCATTTTTCAGCTTGGATAATTCCCACTCTTCCTTTAGCACCCGGAACTTAGTCTCAGCTCCCTTATCCCCTCCGTCAACTGCTTTACAGAAATCCGTAAACCTTTTGTTTATATTCTCTTCTCGACACTGGTTAGCTGCCGTTCTCTTTTTCCCATAACATAGCGAAAAAAATTTACCTCATTTTTGAAATTGTCCCACCAAACTCTTCTTTCTTTCAAGAACAAAGGTTCCTTCCGAGCATCCTTTATTATATTTATAATCCCTTCTTTATAAGCAATTTCTTTCAGGTATTGGTTGTTTAAAATCCACACCCCTGAACTGATCTTAACTCTGCTGTTCCTAATTCTAAGAACCAAAGCCGAGTGGTCACTAAAAAATACTTTTTATAATAAATCTCCACCACCTCAGAACTTATCCCTTCCCGCATTAACACAAAATTTATTTGTTTCTGTTTTAAAACATCACCCACCCAACCTGTTCTGGAGAACTCCTTTTTTATGGGGTTCCGGTCCCTCCATAAGTCTCTCAAATTTAAATTTGCCATCATTTTTACAATCATCCCTCTGGAGTTATCATCCTTAATAGTCATCTGGGCTGAAATGTCCATCTGAGATAAAAATACATTAATACCCCCCACTATACAAGGATTTTCCACCTCTGCCACTTCAGTGAATAACCCCCGAAAAAACTCGCGACGCTTGCAATGGTCGTTCGGTGCAAAGATATTAAAGAGATCGCAATTAAATTCCTCCATTTTTACCCATAGCCGTAAAAATCTCCCCTCAGTGTCCTTGTCCACCAAGGCAACGTTCTCTTTTATGGATGGACTCACCAAAACAGCCACCCCTCTATGGTTATTGTTTGCAAAACTTGCAAACACCTCTCCCTTCCAAAGCTTCTGAACTCTTTCTAGGATATCCTCATCCCAAAAGGTTTCTTGCAGACACAAGTATGTGCCTTTAAAACATTGCAACAACTGCTGCAATTTCTTCTCACCCCTCAGTCCGTTCACACTAATCGAGACCAATATAATCATGGCTCCGAAGAAGGGAAGTATGCCTGATAATCTCCCCATCATTTAATCTCTGGCCCTTCCCTCCTCCGATGCTCCTTTCCAACTTTTCGGACAGCTGTTGCTTTTTCCTGCAGCCTCCGACTCTTTTTCACCTCCTGTTTGAACCTTCCCTGCTGTTTCAGCCTCTTCCTTGCATTAAGTTTGGGCCAAGGAGCTGCCCTTTCTCCCTCCTTCTGCCCCTCACTAACCTTTCCCTTTCCACATGATTCCACCCCACCCCCCACTTCCATGTCTCTGTCCCCCTCTAATTCCTCACTGTCAAGCTCTTCTGTAACTCTCTGTGCCTGCTCCCCGTCAGATACATAATCCTGCTCCCCGTCAGATACATCATCTCCCATAGAGAGTCTTCCTGCTATTGCGGTTTCTCCAACAGTGCCGCTCCTTTTGTCCTCATCTCCACCTCTGATCCTTGCTCCCTGATCCTTCTCTCTCTGGGACAATAGCACACCTATATTGCTCCCTTCTGCTGTCTTTGTCTCACTGCTCCTGTCCTGCTGCCTCTTTAAGGCTCCTGCCTCTTGCACTCTCTCCATGTCTTACCCCCTCCTGCTCACCGAGATGTCCGACTCCCCGTCTTTCTTTGGAGTACTTACATTTACCACGCACCCCGCTCCCGCCACCTCTCCCCCAATGGACACCAGATTTGTTAGGGAGAGCTGAACTGTATTAAGTCTGCACTCGACCCTTGCTGCCCTCTGCTCTGTCTTTGTTCTTTTCCACTGTACTTGGTGTGTTTTTCACCATCTCCAACCTGTTCTCTGCTCCACAATTTTCTGCCTCTCCCTGTGCTCTTTTCTCCTTCAATTTACCAGCTGTGTCCTCCGACTGCTCCGCTCCTCCGGCCGTTCCACTCACACCTCCTGCTCCTTCTCCCATCTCCTCGTCACTCATAGAGCTTCCTTCTGCCTCACACTTACGGCGGGTGGGGCCTTTGTGACACAACCCACAGCTCTCCACTTTGCAGCTCCGAGCGATGTGTCCAGACTCACTGCAATTATAACAGTACAAGTCTGGACAGTTTCTTACAAGATGGTTGTGTCCAAGACAATAATAACCAACCTTCACTTGGTTATCATGCAGTACCCGGAAGTACTGCACTCCTTCCATTGTCTCGAATTTCATGCTGTACGGTAATGTCTTCACCCCCTCAGGGAACTGCACCTTTACACAACGGGTTCCATCTGCTACCCGTGTTCCTGGATAGTATCTCCTCTTTATGGCTGAGCAAATTTTAATGTCCCACGACTCCAACTTTTTGATTAGCACATCGTCCTCAATATAAACCGGCAAGTTTAAGAATGAGATCACCACCTCTTCCAAATATAGCAGAGATACCTCCAAGAACTTATCGCCAACTTTCAAACTGAGTAAAAGTCTTTCCATTTCCTCTCGGCCACTGACCGTCACCCCGAACCCAACATTCGGCTTTGGTCGGCAGGCAAAGCAGCTTCCCTCACCACAGTCCTCCTGTACCGCTTGGATAATATCCCAAGCTCATATCTCCTTATCCTCACACTGAACCACCACCGTGTTTTCTTTTCCAAACCTCCTGGGGTCCTGGCCCAAATATTTGGGCCTTTTTCTTTCCCTTCCAACCACAGTTTCTCCCCTAATTAAATTCATCTTGGGAACACTGTCCTCTGAGGGAACTGGCACTCCAGCCCCTCAGCAGCCATTTGTCTGTTGTTTATGGGCCAAAAAGGCCCTAAAACCTGAAAAAAAAACACCAACATTTTACAAACTCACTCCAACTCCCTGCAGCAATCAGGCAACCAGTAACACCTGCTCACTCCTAGCCCCTCTCTCCTAGAGGGTGCTACCCACTGAGCCACAGCTGACACTGTAAAGGTCAATCAAACTGTCATGCATGCCTATTAATCAGTAAAATTGTAAAAAATTACAATCACGTTTAATTTAAAACATTTCTATCTATACTCCCTTCCCAAAGACTATTCAGAAAATTATATTTGGAAAGGTACTTTTTATGCTTCAAAATTTGGAGCCTCCATTGTTGAGGTTTCTATTAGTCTACAAGTCCAGCCCAGCACTTTATACAGGCTGCACGAGGACACTCAAAAATAGCCACTGTAAATTAAAGTGCCACAGATACAATGCCTATCTACAGCAACAAATAAAACACAATGATTAACTAGTTGAGGCTTTGTTATTGATGTTTTGGAACGACACCAGACCACTGTGTGATAACCAATTCACACAAACGAGGCTGATAATCAGTGGAAAACAGATAAGTCAAGGTGATACCTTTCGATAAACTCTTCATATTTACTGTACTTAGATAACAGAAGCAGTTTGACTTTACAGGGGTTTCACATTTATATTTTTCAAAATGATAATTTGCACCAAATTATAACCGGGTTCATGTTCCTGGAGAACTGTAAACTAGGTTTACCAACTGAATGGGTAAAAGCTCCAGGACATGAGTCGAATCAACCAGCATTCCAACAACTGAAGGAGAAAACTGAGGTTTGGTTGGCGAAACAAATGAGTAAAGTGGTTTGAACTGTACATCGTTAAATGTGGAATGTGTTGCAAGAAGTTTCCATTTACAATATGTTGTGGACAGATTGAAGACATTCAGCTTTAAAACTGAAAATACCCAAGAGATTTTCATTGGCAGTGCAGGTGAATCTTTATGGGCTGTATGGACAAGCAAAGAGTGCTGCAAGAGTTGAGGGAGATTTAACGGTGAATCCTCACCGCTCGACCAGTTTGCCCGTGCTGCTTATTTTCCCAACCTCATCGGGTTTATGAGCCAACAAACTTCGAAAGAACTGGTCAATGAAGAGTCATCAACAATACAAGATCTGGCAACGTTATATAGCATTATAAACTGAAATAGAGGATGGCTAAAGCAGATGAATCAGTAAAGACACAAAGGACAGAGGTTAACGCTGAATTTCAAAGTTCAATAAACCAAGCAAGCAACAACAGAAAATCCAAGCTGCAGGAAAAGTGATAAATTTAAAATTCTACATTAAAGGGGTGATAAATACCCAAGATCATAATGGTAATATTTAAAGGGACGTATAAAAGTGAGGGAAGGGGTAAAGGGAAATATGAATATCCTCAAGAATAAGGTTGAAATAAAGAAACCATATAGCAGAGATATAGTAGACAAGGGAGCAAGTGGTGGAGGAGGAAGAAGGTGTGTGTGTCAAATATAACCGTGAGGAGCACCGCAGACAGTTTGCTGCCAAGTTAAAAGTAGATTGGCTGAGATCAGAGGGTCTGCATCAACACTAGAAACTTTACTCAACTTTCTTAGCTGAACCTGGCAGTGCAGCAAGTAGAATAGGAAGCAACATTGAGGTGAAAATCTTTGGTAGGTTATAGTACTGTCTTTATGGTTTGATGAGGCAGCCAGTAACAAGAATGTAGAGATTCATGTAAACCTACATTTAAAAAGTGGAGCTGTGCCCCTGCTAAAAGCCACCTCCTTCCTAAGACAGCAGAAAGCCGATACAAAAATGAGTATAAAGTGTAAAGTGAAGGAGCTATGGGGAAAGCTTTGAGAAACTTAAGCTTTACTCTACAAAGAAGGCGGTTAAGGGGACCTCACTGAAGTACAGCATATAAAACATTAATTATAATTACTTCCAAGTATGCTAAGAAAGTAGGGCTAGGCAAAGTTAGTGAAAAGTACATTTAAAATTACTCTCAAAAAACCTCTTTACTCAGACTGAATTTACAGGTACTAAAGGGAATGTAGCTGCAAGGACTGAGAAAGTAAAGAATCGTGGTAAATGGATGTTTTTTGCATTAGCAGGAAGTCGGTAGCAATGTCCCCGTGGGATCTGTGCTGGGCTCTCTTGTATTCCATTTATATAAAATGCTAATCTAGAGACACAAGAGAATATGAAAGTGTACCAATGATGCCAAATTAAAGGACAAAGCCTGAGGAAAAAAGTAGGCCATTGAAGGAGGACCGGTCATCAGAATGGGCAGATAAACGGCGGATGCAGAGAAACGTAAAATAGTACATTTTAGGAAAAAGAGTTAAAGGCATTGGCAAGATTCTTTAGCAGAGTGAAGGGACAGGTTGATCTAGGGGAGTAGATACATAGAGGGAAAAATTCAGTTGGTTGCGCCACCCGTTAGCGCCTTAAGAGGGCGCTAAGTGGGGCACAAATCAACTAGCACCCGGGCGCGGCACTGCCCACGTCTCCCACCAAATTCAGCGGGAGGTTAGTTGTGGCGCTAACCGGTAGTGCTGCACCGCTGGCGATGACGTCATTGGTGTGCGCAGCGCCCCGCTCACGCCCCGGCCGCGATCTTCGAGAGCGCTCCCTGATTTACCGCTGGACGCTATGTCCTACAGGGTCAGGGTGGCGTACCTGCGGCTGGGGAGGCGCAATTTAAAGGGGAGGTGCGGGGCGGCCATTTTTGTTGCTGGCCGCCTGCCAGCACCTGCCTGCGCTCCCGTCGCCGGCCTCCTGAACAGCACCCCCCCAACCCACGGAGTGCCGGCTGCGCTCCAAGAGCCCAGCACTTCTCTTGAGTGCCAGGCTCTTTTGCCTGCACTCCTGATCCCTGGGGGCCCAGCTGGGCCCCAGGTCGCGCTGCACAAGGCCCCTCCCCTTTAAGAAGGGGAAGAAGGCCTGCAATACTGCAGCGCGACGTGCCGCAGCGTGTGGCGCTGCGGCACGTAGCACCACGATATTCACGCGCAGCACCCGAAGAGGGAGGCGGGGCACTTCCAGTAGCGCCCCGCTTCCCTCTTGGGGCGCAACCACTCAATTTCTGGCGCGGGGCCGCTAATTTTTCCGGGGCGCTACTTTTAGCGCCCGGGCGAAGTTAGCGCCTCAATTGGGGCGCTACTCAATTTTTAGCCCATAGATCCTTAAAGGTGAACTACAGGTAGAAAAGGCAATGGGATTCAGAGTTTTATACTTGGGGGATTGAATATAAAAGCAAGGAACTGATGTTGAACTTGTACAAGGCATTGGTTAGGCCAAGTTTGAATATTATGTGCAGTCCTGTGCACCACATTGCAGGAAGAAAATTTGAGCCATGTAAATGGTAGATTCATTAGAATGACACCTGTAATGAGAGCTTATGGTTCCGAAGAGTTACTTTGAAAATTTTTAGTTAAGACAGAGGTGGTTGACGGAGGTTTTAAAATTACAAAAGGTTTGAGAGAGTAAACAGTGAAAGATTGTTACTGATTTGCCAATCAGTGGAAACAAAGGGGTACAGATTCAGGATTAACACTGGAGGACTAAGAGGGAGGTTAGAATTTCTTTCACGTGGATATAGAATGCTTTAGCACAAGTGACTAGTAAAGGCAGGGGTTATATCATTTAAAAGGGATTGAGATAAGTATATGAAAAGGAATAATAAAAAGGTATAGGAAAGGTTCAGGAAAATTGGATTAGAGTAGCTTCAATTAAAGGGCTAGGACCAAGAGACAATGAACCAAAAGCCTCCCTCCGTGCTGTAATTTCAATGAAATATTTTGAATGATCAACCAAGCAAAAGCAAAGAAATGGGGTGGAGGGGCGAAGGGGTTATTCGAAATGTTGTGGCGACATGCCACCACTGGACACAATCCGCTCACGGCGGTACGGACAGTTTAAGCAGACGCCCCCAACCGGGGGCCCTTTCCTCCAGCAACTTGTTTCCCACAGGGACAGGCTGCCGGGAGCACTTCCTGTCTGGGGAGTATTTAAGTCAGGCGCGGGCTCTTCCAGTTCCTGTTTTGCCATGAGGCTGAAATAAAAAGCTATTCTGTTTTACTAGCTCTGGTCTCGACGCCCACGTTTGCCGCGGTATCTCAACAATGTTACATTTTATGTTGGTAGAGTGAATGGGCTCAATTTTAATGGACCTCAGAGGGCGGGCTTGGAGGCGGGTCTGTAGCGAAAATCGGAGAAAATGTTGTTTGGCTACGAACCCGCCTCCAACCCGCCCCCACGCTCCTGAACTGACCCATGAGCAAACTGCGGGACAGGCAGTTAAGGCAGTTAACAGCCTGTTAAGTGCCTTGCTAATCCTATTTTAATCTGCGATTCTGATTTTGGTGCTTTTGGCTCCTGTTTCCCGTCGTCCGAGAAACACGCCAGCCGCAATGAGTCGGGTTTCTCAAGGACATGATTTATTGTCAATTGCTGCAGCTGCTTAAAAGCACTCCTGCAACATGGCTGACATTCAAATGCCACAACTTTGTTGTTGGAGGTTTGGGATAAGATTTAGCAACTCTACTGTCCTTGTGACTGCAGCGTGACCTGATTGGAATAATCTCAGGCCACTTTGACTGTGCGCTTGCAAGTTTCTTGCCTCAACTGAAATCTATAGCAACAGTATGGGAACCATTTATATCCTCTCATCCTGGTCGTCAGATTCGGAGGAAGAGCAGCCGTGGCAGCACCACAACCAGCCACAAACTCAGCACCAGCACCAGGAGTGCCAACCTCCTCCTCAGCACCTGATGCTGCACAGGGCGGAGGGCGTCAGCGCAGAGTTGCACCTCGCCGCAGGAGATACCCCAACACAGGGTTTACAGGCAGAGGATCAGCTTCCTCAGCATGATTGAGCAGCAGTGCCAAAGGAGGCTGAGACTTTCAAGAGACGTAGTTGCTGACACCTGCACAATGCTGCACCAACACCTGGAGCCCAGAGGAGCGGGTGGACACCCATTACCAGTGGCTGTCAAAGTCACCACCGCACTCAACTTCTTTGCTTCAGGCTCCTTCCGGGGATCAGCTGCAGACATCAGCGGCATCTCCCAGTTGGCCGCACACACCTGCATCATGCAGGTCACTGATGCCCTCTTTGCAAACGTCCACAATTATATTCACTTCTCCACGGATGGCCCAAGTGTGATGGCACGTGCGGTTGACTTTGCCAGTATGGCAGGCTTGCCAATGGTACAGGGCATCATAGACTGCACACATGTAGCCATTACGGTCCCCTATGACAACCCAGCTATATTTGTCAACCGCAAGGGATTCCACTCCCTGAACGTCCAGCTGGTGTGTAACCACAGGAAGATCATCATGCATGTTTGCGCTAAGTACCCTTGCAGTTACCATGACTCCTTCATCCTGCGCCAGTCTACTGTGCCTCAGCTCTTCCATCCGCCAAACCAAATTTTCGGATGGCTACTTGGCGACAAGGGCTATCCCCTGAAA
This sequence comes from Somniosus microcephalus, assembly GCF_052327205.1. Lineage (NCBI taxonomy): Eukaryota > Metazoa > Chordata > Chondrichthyes > Squaliformes > Somniosidae > Somniosus > Somniosus microcephalus. The sequence goes on along the minus strand of NC_141004.1, from coordinate 21,358,904 downwards.
AAGGGGCTTATGACACTGATGAGGAGGCCAACAAACGAGGCTGAGGAGCATCATCGAGTAAACCATCAGCTTGCTCAAAATGCGCTTCCGATGCCTAGACAGATCTGGTGTAGCCCTGCAGCATGCACCAGCCAGGGTGTCCAGAATCATCATGGTCTGCTGTGCCCTGCACAACATTGCACAGCAGCGCGGCTTGTGCTGACGGACAAATAAGTGGCTCAGCAAACACATTCCTCGGAAGAAGAGGAAGAGGATGAGGAAGAGGATAAGGAAGAGGACGAGGAGGAGGACAAAGAGAAGGTTGAGGAGGAGGATGAGGAGGAGGATGAGGAGGAGGACGGGGAGCCACACATTGCGGGGCTGGATGTGGCCAATGCAACTACACGCGACCACATTGCTGGCCGTCTGGCAAGGGAAGCACTCATCCATGCCAGATTCGTGTAAGCTTATGCTTCAAACACAGGTGGCTGGCAGATGGAGATGAATATAAGGCCGACATTCTCAAAACCTCATGCATCATCTGTCCAATAAACGGTGGTGTCCGCTCACTCTCACCACAAGCATTATAAATGGAATTAGCCCTGAGCCCTCACTCTTGAACTTCCATTTCCCAGAACACATAGGCCAGAACGTCAACTCTTTGCCATCACTTTTGTCTATTTACATCACAAAAGGATGATACACGATATTGAACAACACTATAAGACACCCAAGTGACTACCCTTGTGACTATTAGTGCTTTAACATCCTCTTACGCGTGCTCCTACGTGGTGCTTCCCCTGTGGCTTCAGCAGATGTAGAGGCACCTTGCTCACTTTGCTGCTGCGCCTGCTTAGATGCCTTTGGCGGGCATCCTCTGGGTTTGGGAGCCTGGGAGGGCTCCTCCACAGTCTGCTGCTCCTGCGGCTGTGCAGGGGCTGAGACGGCCATCTCAGTTGTGTGAGGAACCTGGGGCTCTGACCGAGGTCTCCGCAGAGGCATGGCTGTGTGAGCACTTCCTTGTTGTCTGCCACCAACATCCCTCTCATGGGTCACCCACACTTCACTGCTAGCAAGTAGCTGAAGAGCACCTTGCTGCACATCAGGAGGACCATGAGGACCCATCTGTGCACTGGCAGTCCTCATAACGGAGACATCCATGTACCTCTGGTGTCTCTCCTCAATAGATGCACATCTATCCTCCATAGCAGATCATCTGTTTAGAAGAGTCACCATGCTCTGTTGAGTGTGGCGACTTATGTACTCCAAGGAGGTTGCCACCCTCTCCATGGTGGCACGTTCATGCGCCATTACCTCCATAAAGGCAGTGCTCATGTTAGAGATGGACTCCTCCATTCTCTCCACACTCGCAGTTACCCTGGATGCAAACTCTGTCAGAGCCTCCTGCACTTGTTCCTGAAGCTCCAGCACCGCTTTCTTTCTGGAAGACCCCAGAGGCACAACGTCTACATGCAGCAGAGCAGAGCTAGGAGAGTCCTGCGGCCTCCGACGAGGACTCTCCACTGCTGTCCCTTGTCTCCACCATCTGCTGATGCTCACTTGTGAGCTGTGATACACCAGGTGACAACACTGCTCTATGTCGCGAGCAACACACCAAGGTGTGCGCCTCTGCGCTGGTGTTGGGTGCGCTGAGTCCTGGTGATGCTGCGCCCTCAGAGGCACCAGGTTCCTCTGAAGATTCGTCTGGCTCTTCCTCCTGGACAGTGGAGAGGGGGCTCTCGATGGCCCTGTGGGAGAGCATGAGTTAGACATCAGATTTGGAGGTAGCAGACACATCCTATTGTGCAGATGATCAGAAGTCAATCTCTACGAGCAACATATGCCATTGCAGTCAATGAGGAATTGTAAAAGCGAGGGATGAAAATGCAATCTGTCACCTGCTTCTTCTAGTGCGCCCGTCTCTCCGTCCCCCACTTCCAGCTCCTTGCCACCTCCCATGATGCTGCGAGCAGCCTCCTCAGCCTGAGTTAATGTGGCGAGTGATGGTGTGCCTCCTCCTGTCTTGGCTCTCTCCCTCTTATTGTGGGCTATCTTTTCCTGCAAGGAAGGACGCAAGTGGAGTTTCAGTGAGAGTGATGGAGTGAGTGTGAAGAATCCATATGGTAGAATCTTAGACGGAGGGCAGGATGGAGTGAGGTGGCAAGAGGAAGGAGCCTCCCTGTGCATTGTTAGTTGTTGTCATTGCATAACCATGAGAGTGAATGTGAGGGTTGCATAGCAGGATGGTGAAGTGATTCAGTACAGAGAGAGAGATAGAAAGGTAAGGGTGCAAGGGAAGTAAGGGTAAGGTGGGATGTGGAGGAGCAGGCTGACAATGCAGAGTGCTGGTGATGAGATGAGAAGGAAAGCAGGGCGAAGGTAAGTGTGATGTGAAACTCACTTTTAATGTTCGGAAAAGATTATTGAAGCATTTGTGGCACTGGAGCCAGGTGCGTCCACACAGCAAACTTGCGCTGACCTCCTCAGTGTAGCATATACTCTTATTAAAAACCGAACAGGCTGTTTGGGGGGGAGCTGTGGAAAAACACTCAAGCTGAAGGTGGCTGACGTAAACAGGTTGCATTCGTATAGTAACGGACTGTCCTTGGGATCAATGGCCCGAGAGGCCCACTCCCAAGTCATGAATAACGAGGCTGGCGACTCATTGTTTCTGAAGAAGATTAGCTCGTTAAGTTAAATTGGCTGGGAGGTCGAAACGAGATCTAAGCCATCCAAACCTGGGAGGAGGCCTGGAAACCATTTCCCTGAGGCCACGTCTCCATTAAAACCACAGACAGCGGTCTGTGTATTGGAGGGGTATATCAGAGAGCTGTTTTGGAAACCTCTCTCTCTCTCCTGCCCTCTCCACAATGGAACATCAAGAGGAGCTGATCTTTGCTCTTCCAACTGAGATGGACTTCGACTCAGACTGGGACTCGCATGCCGCACGGCCGGTACGGAACCAGGTAGCCGAGATGTATGGGAGGAAGCTACAAGCATGATCAAGGGCAATCTAGGTGAGCATTGCCAAGCCTGCACACCCAAAAGATCACTTAGCTGTGTGAGGGGGTGCCTGTATGCTCCTACCAAACTAGAGGGGGTTTAGCATTGGAAGGGTCCTGTGATAGCTTAGTTTATGGGAGGGTGTTTTTAGGCCATGGTAAGTCAGCATGGCAGGGGCTTGTTGGACAAGTCAGGGTTGTACTGTTTTAAACTGTACTGTTGTGTTCACACTGCTCGTACTGTATGCGAGTGGAGTGGTTTTGTCAACCTTAAACACTGTACGGGTGAGCCCAAAAACGCTGTCCGTGTTCCAATCTGTCCTCAATAATCCCTATCATCCAGAACTTGTAGTAAGGGGGTTTGCGTGCTCGCTACGGGCGGGGCGAAACCACTTACAATAATTGGCGATTGCGGCAGGGCCGATAGGAAATTGGCCATCGGTTACACCAGCTATCTCCAGCCATGCTGCCTTCGTCTGTTGACGAGGCTTCCTGCGAGCGTCGGCAGGGAACAGAATGTCCCTGCGCCCTCTTACTCCCTCTACAAGAGCTTGCAGGGAGTCGTCATTGAATCTAGGAGCAGCCTTCTTGCCTGTGGCAGCACTCATGGTGATCCTGGCCCTTCGCAGCAGCAGCAGCAGCATCAAGAAATGGGAGGCTGAGGCTACATGGAGCCCTTAAAAAGAAGTGCAGCAAAGACCTCATTAGTGCAGACCAGCAGACCCGTTGCAACTCATTGCAGGAGGCAGCATGCACGACGGGGCTAAGTGGACCAATTAAGTGAAAATGAAACACCGGGAGCAACTGAAACCAGCAGCAGGTCCGAAACCCGCCCACCAGGCGACCCGACTCCATCCCGCTTCCTCCATTAAAATTGGCTTCAATGGCCTATTCTCATACCTGACCTTTATGTTACTAGATGAAACATCCCATGGAGATCAAGGGGGAAAAATTCGGTTGATTTGCGCCTCCCGTTAGCACCCTAAGAGGCTAATGGGGCGCAAAGCAACTAGCGCCCGTGCACGGCGATGTTTGTGCCGCTCGCGAAATGGACCAGACATTTTGCGGTGGCGCTAAACACTACCGCCCGATCTCCTGCGCCCGCAGATCGTGACGTCAGTCGAGTGCGCAACACTCCAGTAGCGGCCCGGACCAGATATTGAATAGTGCCTCCTGCCTTACTGCCTGCCGCTAGCAACGACAGGTTGAGGAGAGCGTTTTGCAGTCGGGAAGGGACTGGGGGAGTGCTATTTATAGGCGACCGCTTCCTGCCTTTTTTTGTCAGCGACATTTTTGCACCACGCATTCAGAGAGAGAGAGAGACTTCTGGAGAGATTCAATGCTGTGTGAAGGAGTTTTGGGTACTGAGCAGCACTTTGCAGGTTCATTTTGATTTGACCTTCCTTGCATCGATTTAGAAGAGACTGTGAGGGCTGCACTCTGAGTTCTTTCTCTGGGCCTCTCCATTGTTCTTTCCAGCAGATTTGATGTACAGGTCTGTCCAGGCCGAGATTCAAGGCTGCAATGAGCAGGGTGTGGATGGAGAGCAAGATCGACCCTCCCCTTTAAGAACTGGCCGGCGCCATTGTGTCTGTGTTCCATTGCTGACTGACATCACATGAGCTTCGCCAGCGCTCTGAGGTAGCGCCTCGCTCCTCGGCGTTAGTGTCTTAAGAGAGGTGTGTAGCACCTGATTTAGTGCTCCAATCACCTCCAGGGGCAATAGAAGCCAAGTTTGCAGTTGGAGGTAAGAATTAGCGCCAGGCGCTAAACTTTGTGCCCGGCTGGTAATTGCACCCCAAACGGGGCGATACTGAATTTCTCCCCCCAAGTATTTCATTGCAGGTTGGGATAGGGAGGAAGATTAAAAAGTAGTTCCTCTTAACCTACTCAACATGAGTCAACCAGCAACCTGTGTCCATTGTGGCTTATTTTGAAGCAGGAACAGTTTTTTGCTATTGGGCGGGGGTGGGGGACAGAGATGAATTATGACAGAATCACAATATCACTTTTTCAGCTGTAAGCAAGAGCTAGAACGAGCTTGACATTGACTTTTTGACCATATATGGATATTTGATGTGTTACTCAGGCCTGATTCATCTGGTATAATGAATTCACAATTGCCACCCACAAGTACCTTAGCACATGAGCAAGATAATATCTGTATTTACCATCTATCCAAAACCACATAAGTTTTTAAATGGAATGTATTTCTCTGCCTCTGAGCCATGTTTCTCCCTCCACCCCTGTGGAGTCTTCTCTCTCTGCATGTAACTGGCCCTGTAAGTTTAGTGGAATCTTTTCAGTCCTCGGATGGCTCAGCAAGTTGAGACAGCGAGGAGTTGATCCACACATACCCAAAAGAGCCCAGGGTCAACCCCTGCCCGGCTGCGAGTGAACTGCTCTCACCCAAGGCTCAGGTAGTGGCGATACAATCCCTCAGGGTTCCCAATCTTCATCAACAGCTAGTGCAAGAACACATGTATGGATGCAGAAGTGGTGTAAAGGATGCCATGTTGCAGATGGTCAGTTTCAGAGCTGCAAAAACTGTTTGTTACTGCATTTGTAAGACAAATAGAGATTTCTTTAGCTTGCAAGTGTTTAGAGCCAACTGTGTAATCAGTGCCACCTCATTGGAACAACCTCTCTCACCATTGACAGATCGCTTCTGCAGTCTCACCTGCAGCTGCCATCTATTGCAGCAATATCAGTGCCCTTGGAAAAAACACACTTTGGTCCTCTGAATCCTTCCACGATCAGCCCCAACACCAACATCACCAGGCACACCAACATCACCAACAGCATCAACAACCTTCTCCGCCAACACCTGATGCCGCACAGGACACAGGGCATCAGCCCCTGACAACATTGCTGCCCGGGAGGCCAGCGATGGCATCACCATGGCTTGATTTAATTCACTTGACGCTGTAAACCCTGGCTGCCACATGATGCGCCAGGTTGACACCATCCCACACCAGCACTGTAAAGCATCCCTTTAATGTCCAAGCCATTCCATCCACACTCATCACTATAGCGGGAGCACCGTTACGTCTCAACATTCACTGGAAGTCAGTAAGACACTTCTCAAGGTGCGCACAGATCTGTCCAATAAGGTAAAGTGTTGAAAATATAGATTTCACTGTATGACAACACATTACCAGAAACTTCACACGAACATTGACTAAACCGCCCAAGTGCCTACCCTTGTGTGTTGTTAGTTGGTATGCTTGCAGTAAGATAAGGGTGAGTGTGAGTGTGAGGGGTGGCTCGTGAGATGGGCAAGTGATAATGTAGAGAGAGAGGGATGGGTGGAGGTGCAAGGTAAGTTGGTGTGAGTAAGGATGAGCAGGAGTAGGGTAGGGAAGGCAGAGTGATGGGGATGTGATGAGTGGCACAGCAGGGTGAGGTTGAGTATGGTATTGCAGTAATGTTTTGTGATCTGCTGAGATCATTGAAAGGTTGGGGCCGCTGCTGCCTGGTCCTCCTGATGGCATCCCTGCTTGTGTCCTCCTGTGCAACGTGCAACCAGACTGTGTTGGTCTCCTGGGGAAGAAACCGGCTGATGACATGTCATCAAATGATGTCATCAGACCCGCTTCCTGTTAATTGACTGGGCGGGCTTAACAACGCCAATCAAGGGAAAATCTTTTTGCGAGAGCGGCTGTGGATGTGAGTGGGACCGGAACCCACCATCCAGCTCTCCCGCCGCCATCCCGCCTCCGCAGGGAATATCCTGCCCTTTGTGTCCTCCTCATATATTGTACCCAAAATACTGCTAGACTTTTCCACACATATAAAGCTGGATGTGACCCACTTGGAAACAACCTAGTGCATCCTATCCCACCATGTAATGTCCTCCCTCAAATTAGATACTGCAGTCTGTTGCCCATTTCGGAATATCTCCCTGGTTATAATCTACATACACTTCACTTGGAATGTATGAGAGAACATTGAGCAACAGAAACTGTTACTCCGTCCAACTCCTTACTAGATAGGGAGATGACTCAACTAGTGATGGAAGATGCCCAGATAATGCTGTCAGTAATGAAAATTTCCTATGTCTCAGCAGGAGAAGGCTGCTTTTAACAGAAGGCAGGTCACCGATATCGGAAGTGGAGCTGCTACAGCTTGTACATGACCTGTGACCTTCGCAAAACCCAGAAATGAAAGCGTGGGTCATCATGATGTCAGCGCATGACAAAAAGGATCGATTCATTTGAATGCAAATCAGATAGATATTTTTCTGGAAACAGTATTTTGGGATACAATATATAATTAAGTATAGGAGTGTCAGCCACTGGCTCAGTTGATAGCACCCTCGCCTCTGAGTCAAGAAGGTTGTGAGTTTAATTCCTACTCCGGAGACTTGAGCACAATAAATCTAGGCTGCCGCTCCAGTGCAGTGCTGAGGGAGTGCTGCACTGTCGGAGGTGCCGTCCTTAGGATGAGACGTTAAACCAAGGCCCTGTCTGCCCTCTCAGGTGGAAGTAAAAGTTCCCATGGCACTATTTCAAAGAAGAGCAGGGGAGTTATCCCCGGTGTCCTGGCCTATATTTATCCCTCAACCAATGTCACTAAATCAGATTATCTGGTCATTATCACATTGCTGTTTCTGGGAGCTTGCTGTCTGCAAATTGGCTGCCGCGTTTCCTACATTACAACATTGACTAAACTTCAAAAAGTACTTCATTGGCCGTGAAGCGCTTTGGGACGTCCGGTGGTCGTGAAAGGTGCTGTATAAATGCAAGTCTTCCCTTTCTGTCTTTTAATTTGAGACATGACATGGTAAGTCTAGCATGCTTTGGGTGACTTTGGACTTCTGGGGTTAGAATGTGGGCCGTGTTGCGCCTATTTTACGCCCATAAAGAGGATGCAACGAGGCCCAATTTTGGGGACCAATGTCCTGGGCCCCAAGGATGCCTGAAAAAACGTCCCATCCAAACTTGGGCCAAGCCATTTCGCGGTCGTCCCTGGTGTCCGCCTGAAACAGACAGTAAGCCCCATACGTATATAAGTGAGGGCAAGACAGTCGCTGGCAGCTCGCTCAGATTATTCAGATGAGGCCCGAGGACTAATGAGTTTGTAGCTGCAGTGCGGTGCAGCCCACATCCCCACCCACAATCAGAGCTAACAAAAACAGTAACAACAGAAAAAATGTTGGCAATACTTCTAAGTTTATTGTCTTTTTGTTTTTGCTGAGCTGCTGCAATCAAGAAATGAAAGTTCCCCCAAAAAAAGACAGAAAATACCTGGCATACACCAACAAGGTGAAATCACACTGCGTGATATTAGTAACAAACACAATGGGGATAATTGTCACCTTCACTCTCTGGGCGGGTAAAGTCCCGCCCGCCATTTCTGCAAATCGGGCAGGTTCTATAGCGAAGGGCAATGCTGTACGCCAATCTACCGCCCAAGCCGTGCAGGTGGAAATTCCCCACCATGTGTGCGCGTGAAGATCCTTTATCTGCTGCTTTAAGAGTGATTAACACGTCTGCTCATAATGGACAGAGGAATTTCATACAAACACATTCATGTGTTTTACTAACACCATACAGTGTGCTTTCCACCCACAAGTCTGGATTCACCACAGAGGCAAACACCTAAAATGGAGATGTCTTTTGACTCTGGAATGGATCATCGCTCATACAATCAATTGCACATAGCAGTGAAAGGTTCAGTCCAACGTTCAGGCAGGTCTTCAATTAGGGTTCTAGGCAAGAGAAAGGAGAAAAAAAGAGATGTCATTCTATTCAGAACACTCACCCTGTTTTGGCACTCTAGCGACTTATCACCTCCATGGAGGTTGCCATCCTTTCCATGGTGATGCGTTCATGCGCCAATGACTCCACTAAGGCTCTGCTCTTGTTCGCAATTGACTCCTCCGTTCGCTCCACACTCGCAGCGACCCTGGAGACAAAACCTGCCAGAGACTACTGCATCTGTGCATGGAGATCCATCACCTCTTCTCTTGCGGATGGACCCAGGGGCAGAGGGCCGACATGCAACTGAACCGAGCTGGCAGAGTCCTGCGCCCTCCGACGAGGACTCTCCACTGCTGTCCCTGTCTCCAGAATCTGCTGAGGCTCACTTGTGAGCTGTGATACACCAGGTGACAACACTACTCTATGTCCCGAAGGTCCCCCCGAGTTGTGAGTGTCTGCGCTGGTGCTGGGTGCGCTTACTTCTGCTGACGCTGCGCCCTCAGATGTTGGACCTTCCTCTGAGGAGTCTGGCTGCTCAGCCTCTTCCTCCTCCACAGTGGGGACGGGGGTTCTGGATGGTCCTGTGGAGGAGTAAAGGAAAGAGTTAGAGATGTGATGCCAAGGTTACATGCACATTGGATTTTGCAGATGGTCATAAGTCCAAATGATGTAGCTTCAGAATCATAACAGCGACTCATGCTATGTCAATGAGAGAGATGGAAAACTATTCTGTCACCAGCTTGTGGGACTGCCCCGTCTCTCCTTCCCCAGCTTCCGCAGCCACATCAGCCCCGACAATTTCCAGCACTCCTTCCCCCCAAGGGGTCAGGTGGGCTATTGAGCGTGGGCCTCCTCCAGTCCTGGCTCGCTCTCTGTTGTTGTGAGCTCTCTTTTCCTGCAATGAGAGAGACAAGTGGAGTTTGAGTGAGAATGAAGGAGTGAGTGTAGAGATTGCATAGCATAGATACTTAGAGGGAGACAAAGATGGTGTGAGGCTGCAAGACCAAGGGCCCTCCCTGTGTGTTGTCAGCTGTGTTCAAAGCATCAGAGTGAGAGGGAGTGTGAGGGCTGCATGGTGGAATAGTTATGTGAATGTGAGCATAGAGAGAGAGGGAATGGGTAAGGGTGCATGGGTGTGACTGTGAAGTGGGATGTGGAGGAAGAGGGTGCTAAAGCTGAGTGCTGGTGGGGAAAGGCAATGGGGATCAGTTTGAGGGTGATGGAAACTTCATACTTACTTTTCCTGTACGGTGAAGGTCATGGAATCGTTTCCGACACTGTATCCAGGTTCTTCTGGTGACTCCCAGTGAGTTGACATCTGCTGACACCTGCATCCATGCAGCCTTGGTCTCAGTGGGAGGCCTCTTCCTCCCTCACCTAGGGAAGAGGACCTTCCTATGGGCCCTAACCCCATCCAATAATGCCTGGAGTGAAGCCTCGTCGGATTTGGAGGCAGCTCGGGGTCTGGCACTGGCCACAGCCGCTGCAGGCTCCTCTGCCATCCTGTCTGGTTCATTTGGAAGCCTGCAGAGGAAGCAATGCTTGCTGTGGACCTTAAAAGCACCACGAATGATGACATCATACTGTGCAGCTTTCTGACTGGAAATAGTCAATTAGCAAGGGTTCCCACACGCTGGAAATGAATTGGCCAATTGAGGGAAAATTGCATCAATCTGGCAGACCCATTTAGATTCGTGTGGGAACCCCGACATTCAGGGAACCCGACAATTCCCCACACCTGCAGGAAAATCGAGCCCAAAGATTCAGAGGAAAGGAGAGGTTGGGTTTAGGGGGGGCGTTGTTGGGCTTGAAGAATTCACAGTGCTAGGAAGGGGCAAGGCCATGAAGAGATTTAAATCAAGGATGAGAACATTAAATTAGATGTGTCAATGTAGGCCAGCAAGGGCAGAGTGGTAGGTCTGTGGGACTTGGTGTGAAATAGGGCGTGGGCAGCGGAGTTTTAGATGAGCTGAAGTTTGTGCGATGTCGGACAAGCAGTATGATAACACTGAGGCAGTGGACAGGTTGAGAGTGGTGGTTGAGAGGTAGAGCTGAGTGTCATCAGCGTACAAGTGCAAGCTGATCACATGTCTGGGGATGATTTTGCCAAGGGGAGACATGTATATGAGGAAGAGGAGAGGGCCAAGAATCGATACTTGGGGGACTCTGGTTTCAATGGTTTGAGGAAGAGAAGCTATTGTTGCCGATTCTCTGGCTACCATTGGGTAGGTAAGAGTGGATCTAAGTATGAGTCTCATGGATCTGGACAACAGAAGAGAGTTGTTGGAGGAGGATGGTGTGATCGACTGTCTCAAAGGCTCCAGAGAGGACAATGCGGGATAATGCACTAGTCATGGAGGCTGTCATTTGTGACAGTTTGTTAGGGCAGTTTTAGTGCTGTGGCAGGGCGGAAACCTTTTGGGAATGTTTCAAATGGGGACTTGTGGGAAGGACGGACACTGATGTAGGAAGCAATATAACCTTTAAAAACTTTGGAGAGGAAAGCGAAATTGGAGGTGAGGTGATAGTTTGTAAGGACAAAGAAGTAAAGGGTAACAACAGCAGTTGGGGGTGGTATAGTATCTGAGGAGGGGGAAATGTTTACAATATCAGTTAGCATGAGGGCCAGGAAAGGATATTGGGTGGTCAGTTTAGTGGGAGTGGATTAAAGGAGTAGAAAGTGGATCTCACGGATGAGATGAGCTTGGAGAGGACATGAGGGGAGATGAGAGAGAAATGGGAGGAAAAACATAAGTTCAGGGTTAGGGCAGTGGCGGTGGGGGGGTGGGGGGTGGGGGGGGGAGCCTGGGGGAGATTTGGCTTGGTTGGCAAGGGGAAGGAAGGGGAAAGCATCGGAGGCAGCTGAATGGATGAGCTCCATCTAAATGACAAAGAAGATCATTGTTGCAATGTTGGAGGGGGGTAGGGGAGAGACAATTTTAAGGAGAAGGTTGGTAGTGCAGAAAGGGTGATCCAGGAGTAGTGAGTGGTTTTGGCAGAAGAAAGCACAGCCCGATAGCACTCAATGTGATCTAGCCAGATCTGGTGGTGGATGGCTAAACCAGTTGTGCACCAGATACACTGAAGTCTGCACTCCTTGGACTTAAGGGAGCAAAGACGGGGGCCGTATCAGGGAGGTTGACCAGGATGGATGAGAGTAAAGGTTTTGCTGTGAACAAGTGCATCAGATGTGGAGGTGTAGGAATTGATGGGGGTTTGGGGTTATTGCCTCTGGCCAGTCGGAAGTCTCTGAGCTGCTCCAGAGCCCCGTGCGGTTTCGAATCTCTCCCCTTTCCTTGTTCTGACTGCCGGACTTATTCAGCAGCAATGTAGACAAAACGAGACTCGTGGTTGGGTGCAAAACAGACCAGTATTTATTGAAATAAAAAGAAATAAATTGAAAATAATCAATACAGCACTCCTATGCTTAATACAACACTTATACTTAACACAGTACACTTTTTACTTACTACAGCACTCTTTTGCTTAGTACAACACTATTTTACTTAAATACAGCACTTTTCACTATTGCAGCACACCTTTAATACAGTACACTTTGCTTACTACAGCACCTTTGCTTAGTACAACACTCTTACTTAATAGGGGAGGAGAGAACGGATGCAACGAGGGAAAATTGACTAAAACCACAATTTAACAAAAATTCCCCTTAATTCCCACCCCTAAATACCTATCTAAGTTGCCTTGTGACAGGCCAGAAAATCTATGCTCACCAGAAACGCCTGCTCTGTGCCCTTGTGGTCTTAGATTCTTCACCACCCTGAAATGGAGATACCCCAGTGTTTAAAAGTAACTGCTGGTATTCCACTCCTTTGGGCGGGCTGTCGAGTTGTACTTCCTTGCAGGCAGAGCAAGGAGGTGAGGCGGCAGAGAGAGAGAGAGATGGCTTCCTGAGAAGCTATCTTTATACCCCATTTGGAGCCGAAATCTTCGCGCCCAAATCCGGATGTATCTGGGCTATACAAAAGGGAATCGATCTGTCCCCATTCATTGTGATGGGTTTTTGAATGTATCCCCATTCATTGTGATGGGTTTGGATAAAGCTGTCTCAGTTTGAAAAAAAATGTCTGTTTCCTTAATTGCTGGGTAAACAGCCCTTGGATGCTAGTGTAAACAAATCCGTTGTCCCCAACCGCAATTGATTGGCAGTCTCAAGTGCTTAATCTTTTGAGCCAACATTGTAGAGCGTTCATGTAAACAAAGTTCCTTTGTTCATGTTGACAATTTTGAGTCAACATTGTAGCAGTTTCCCAAACCACATTTGATTGACAGTTTAAATACCTCATTACTTCAGAGGCTGTTTTTAAAAAAAAATCCTTTGTCAGCCATCTTTGATTTTCCTTTCCACATGCATACAGGCTGTGTTGTGTCTTTTGCCATGAGGTCGGACAGCCATCTTTGATTTTCCTTTCCACATGCACACAGGCTGTGTTGTGTCTTTTGCCATGAGGTCGGACAGCCATCTTTGATTTTCCTTTCCACACACACACAGGCTGCCCCTTTTCTTCCTGCCACGAGGTCTGACGGCCATTTTGATCCCTGGATTTTTAAAGGTATATTCTACCCAGGTTTTCTTTAGTCAAAAAATAAATCTTCAGAGCTGAAGAGATTTTTGAAATTCTTGCAAAACCCTACAGTCCCCCATCGGATACTAAAACATGCTTGTAGTATCCTGTCCAAAGGTGAGCAATAATTTCTGACCCCCCACAAACAACCTTCCCTTATACTTATCTAGATCTATCTTTGATCCCCGACACCTCCATCTCCCCTACCCAGAGAGAATCACAGTACATGGCAGGCATCTATCGACAGAAAAACAAGATTAGTTAAATAATCAATACACGGCGGGGGTCCAATGCCCCTGCACCACTTGTATTCACAATAATTCAAGCATGGAGGGCCCAATGCCCCTGCACCACTTGTGACATAGTTTTATTTTTAACATGATACGACATCTTCAATGGGATTACCACCAAGCCAAAACATATCTGTTAAAAATATAAATGGAAGAAAATGAGCTTCCCCCCTTTTTTTAATTAAAATGCAATTGCCTGACACTTTATTTAATGGCACTATTTTTCAGCCATAAATGTATTTTAAATTTTCACAATCTGCAAACACAACAATTCATAGGCATATGCAATTTGTTCCAATTAACTCCAAACAAGTAGTACAATCTTACAGTTAGGAACTGTGGTAAACCACTTTTATCGTTCACTATCGTTACACTATGGTTATCACTGTTTATATCGTTACACTATGGTTATCACTGTTTACACTGTTGTATCACTACACAAGGTCACCTCTTGTCACGCTGTTATACCTGGGCTGACCACAGCTGACTCCGCCCATGGCTCCGTCTGCTTGCCCAGGTATAAAGGTGGTCGACTGGCTGGTATTCCTCCTTGTTGGATCCGATCACCCACGAGGGTGGGCTCTGTTATTTAGCCAATAAAAACCTATAGTTACTAACTTAACTCGTCGCTTTTCATGAACTGAATTGATAGGTATATCAATTTTATTGGCTAAATTTTGAAATGTCTACAACGGAGCAGCCAAACGACCAGTCAGACGTACAGCCTCAGCCAAACGGCCATCTACAACAGCCCCAGCAGCCGGCCTGGCTACGAGCCCTCCGGCCGCCATACCTGGATCTAAACCCACAGGCTGCGAATTCAGCCCTCGACTTCGAACACTGGCTGAGCTGCTTTGAAGCCTACCTGGGAGAATCCGGCATGCCTCCGGCATCCAAACTAAGAGTTCTGACCGCTCAGGTGAGCCCTAAAGTATTTGCACTCATCCGGGACATTGCCACATACGAGGACGCCCTCAACCTGCTAAAAGAACAGTATCGGAGCCCTGTAAACTCAATGTACGCCAGGCATCTCCTAAGATCCCGCTCGCAACAGCCAGGAGAGTCGGTTGATGATTTCTTACGGGCGCTGCAAATACTCGGCAGGGACTGTGACTTTAAAGCCGTAACAGCTGCAGAACATACAGATGGAAACATCCGAGATGCCTTCGTGAAAGGCCTTCGGTCAGACCACTCACGGCAAAGACTGCTGGAATCAAAGGACCTCGACCTGAAAACAGCTGCTACCCTCGATCGCTCCTTGGAAGTGGCCCATCGGGACCTTGAGGCATACTCCAGGTACTGTGCTGCGTGACCCTGGGACTCGGGCCCGACCCCGGCCTCAATACCCCTCGCACCGCCGCCTCTGGGACCTACCACAGCGTCGGTGTCCCGGAACCGATCGGGACCGCCACCCCCGGTACCGGCTGCGACATTGGAGCCCCGCGATCGGGCCGCCGGCTGCTTCTTCTGTGGCCAGGCGAAACACCCGAGGGCGCGCTGCCCTGCAAGAAACGCGACCTGCTCCGACTGCCACAAGAAAGGCCACTTCGCGAAGGCCTGCAGGGGGAAAGCCACAGACGCCAGCAGTGCCTCATGCGAGTTGTGGGGGCGGCCATCTTTCATCAAGGCCACAGATGCCAGTATCCCCTCGTGTGAGTCGTGGGGGCGGCCATCTTTGATCAAGGCCACCGACGCCGGCAGTGCCTCATGTGAGTTGTGGGGGCGGCCATCTTCTCCGCCATCTTATTCAACGTCGTGGGCGCCGCCATTTTGTTCACCACACTCGACCGCCACCTTGTCTCCAGACCCGACCACCGCCTCACCCGCAGACTACAGCAGCTCGCTCAGCCATACACTAGCCTCCGTCACACTTGACCAAGCTCGCCTGCATCACCTGTCCAAGTCCATGATGGACATCAAAGTAAACGGCCACGCCACGACCTGCCTGTTCGACAGCGGAAGCACGGAGAGTTTCATCCATCCAGACACGGTGAGCCACTACTCCCTCACTGTCCGGCCAACGCGCAACCGGATGTCGATGGCGTCGAGGTCCCATTCTACAGACATCAGCGGCTACTGTGTTGTGACCCTGTCGGTTAGGGGCACGGAGTATAAAAATTTTAAACTTCTCGTCCTGCCCCAGCTCTGCGCTGCCGTCCTACTCGGGCTGGATTTCCAATGCCACCTCCGGTGGACCCCTCCCCCCACTCACAGTCTACAACCAGCAGCTTTCAAACCGCCCACCGCGTACCACCTGCGGCCTATCCACCCTCAAGGTCCCGCCCCCCTCCCTGTTCGCTAACCTCACCCGTGACTGTAAACCTGTCGCTACCAAGAGCAGGCGGTACAGCGCTGGGGACAGAGCTTTTATTAGCTCTGAGGTGCAGCATCTCCTGAAGGAGGGCATCATCGAGGGGAGCACCAGCCCCTGGTGTGCCCAGGTCGTAGTCGTTAAGACCAGCAATAAAAACCGCCTGGTCATCGACTACAGCCAAACCATAAACCGGTACACCCAGCTGGACGCGTACCCACTTCCCCGCATATCTGATATGGTCAATCAGATTGCACAGTACCGGGTATTCTCTACCATTGACCTTAAGTCGGCCTATCACCAACTCCCTATCCGCCCTGAGGACCGCCAGTATACCGCCTTCGAGGCGAATGGCCGCCTCTACCACTTCCTTAGGGTTCCCTTTGGCGTCACCAACGGGGTTTCGGTCTTCCAAAGGGAGATGGACCGGATGGTTGACCAGAACGGGCTGCATGCCACGTTCCCTTATCTAGATAACGTCACCATCTGCGGCCGCGACCGGCAGGACCATGATGTTAATCTGGAGAGATTCCCCCGTACGGCCGAAAGGCTGAACCTCACCTACAATAATGAGAAATGTGTGTTTAACACCTCGCGTCTTGCCATCCTCGGCTGCGTAGTAGAGAACGGAGTCATCGGCCCCGACCCCGAAAGAATGCGCCCCCTCATGGAGCTTCCCCTCCCCCACTGTCCAAAGGCGCTGAAGAGAACCCTGGGGCTCTTCGCCTACTATGCCCAATGGGTGCCCAATTATGCGGACAAAGCCAGACCCCTCATGAAGTCCACCTCCTTCCCCCTGACGGCAGAAGCATGCGCAGCCTTCTCCCTCATAAAGGGAGACATTGCTAAGGCCACAATGCACGCGGTGGATGAGTCTATCCCTTTCCAAGTGGAGAGCGATGCATCCGACTTTGCCCTAGCTGCAACCCTTAACCAGGCGGGGAGACCTGTGGCCTTCTTCTCAAGGACCCTCCAGGGCCCTGAGATCCGACACTCTTCGGTCGAGAAGGAGGCCCAGGTGATCGTGGAGGCAGTACGACGCTGGAGGCATTACCTGGCAGGCAAACGATTTACCCTCCTCACCGACCAGCGTTCGGTCGCTTTTATGTTTAATAACAAGCTGAGGGGCAAAATCAAGAACGACAAGATCTTGAGGTGGAGAATCGAGCTCTCCACCTACGATTATGATATCTTGTACCGGCCTGGTAAGCTGAACGAACCCCCAGATGCTCTATCACGAAGTACATGCGCCAACGCGCAAATTGATAGACTGCAGACCCTCCACAACGACCTCTGCCACCCCGGGGTCACCAGACTTTACCACTTCATTAAGGCCTGCAACCTGCCCTACTCCATCGAGGAGGTCAGGACCATGACCAGGAACTGCCAAACCTGTGCCGAATGCAAACCGCATTTCTTTAGGCCGGACAGAGCAAGCCTGATCAAGGCCACCCGCCCCTTCGAGCGCTTGAGCATCGATTTTGAGGGGCCCCTCCCGTCCTCTGACCATAATGTGTACTTCCTCAACATTATTGCTGAGTACTCCCGTTTCCCCTTTGCCTTCCCCTGCCCAGACATGACCAGTACCACGGTCATCAAATGCCTGAACGACCTCTTCGCCTTGTTCGGGTTCCCGAACTATATACATAGCGACCGGGGCTCACCCTTCATGAGCGAGGAACTTCGCCAGTTCCTACTAGCGAGAGGTATTGCTGCAAGCAGGACCACCAGCTACAACCCCCGAGGGAACGGCCAGGTGGAAAGAGAGAACGCGACTGTCTGGAAGGCCGTTCTCTTAGCCTAAAAGTCTAAGGGCCTCCCAACCTCTCACTGGCAGGAAGTCCTCCCGGCAGCGCTGCATTCCATCCGGTCACTGCTTTGCACTGCCATTAACGCCACCCCCCATGAACGAATGTTTGTTTTCCCCAGGAAGTCGACTACGGGAACCTCGCTACCAACATGGCTGACTTCTCCGGGGCCCGTCTTGCTGCGAAAGCACGTGAGGGCCCATAAAATGGACCCCCTGGTCGAGAGGGTGGACCTCCTGCACACCAACCCCCAGTACGCCTATGTGGCATACCCAGACGGGCAGGAGGACACAGTCTCCTTACGAGACCTCGCACCCTCGGGCACCCCTGAGACACCACCGTTACCCCCCACCACCCCCCCAAATCCAGCCCAGGTAGACGGCATGCCGGAACCCCATGAGCCTTCGCCGACCACGCAGACACCAGCATTAACATCGGATACTGCAACACCGCCGCCGCTGCTGCGCCGATCAGAAAGGCTTACGAGGCCTCCGGACAGACTGACATACCCGAACTGGTAGTACACTTCACCCCGCCGGACTCAAATTTAAACAAGGGGTGAATGTGGTAAACCACTTTTATCGTTCACTATCGTTACACTATGGTTATCGCTGTTTATATCGTTACACTATGGTTATCACTGTTTACACTGTTGTATCACTACACAAGGTCACCTCTTGTCACGCTGTTATACCTGGGCTGACCACAGCTGACCCCGCCCATGGCTCCGCCTGCTTGCCCAGGTATAAAGGTGGTCGACTGGCTGGTATTCCTCCTTGTTGGATCCGATCACCCACGAGGGTGGGCTCTGTTATTTAGCCAATAAAAACCTATAGTTACTAACTTAACTCGTCGCTTTTCATGAACTGAATTGATAGGTATATCAGGAACTAAATTCACACATCATCTCCTTTGGAGTTGGGACCAGTACATAATACAAGATATATAAAATAATTAACAAGCTTTTGTAAACCATTAATCTTAATTGAATTTCCAATAACAGTTTAAATGTTGTGGGCATCTGCCTCCTGCAGACCCCTTCCTTCGTGGGCTAGGGGTGCTTCCCTTCCCGAATCACCCAAAAACACGATGGTCCTACGTACCTTCCGGAACTCTGAAAAAGACTAAAAAAAAACATCTAGCCAGGTCCCTTGGCTCGGGGGAGTGTGATCAGGTCCCGCGACCTCGACTCACATAAACACTCTGGAACGGTTCCATACTTAAAACTCATACACTAATAATTACCACTACTGAATTGCAATATAAAATTAAAATTAACACGTTCTAACCTTAATCCTTTATACACATTACTTGAACAAGCTATATACAAGCACTGCCCGTCTCCGGGTGGCCAGCCTAATCCCTGTTTGGGCTGCCACAGGCTGCTCCCTGCGGCGTGGCTGGACTGATTCCAACTTCCGGTCCCTCACAGCTTATGGCTGCTGGTTGGGGACTTCTGCCTTTTGGCTTCTCCCTGACTCGGGAGTCCACCCTATTCCACTGGAAAGTGGGTGACTATACTTTCTTGGGCTGGGGTACCTGAAGAGATCTCCTAGGGAGTGTCGGTGGTGGGGCTACCCCGGCGAGCAGACCCTTAGCTTGGGTCACACTCCTTGCTGGCTGGGGACCTCTTCCTTTGGGTCCCTCCCTTCCCAAACCTGGGCTAGAAACAGGCAATCCTTGCCTCCAGCTGCCGGTGGCTGAGAGCCTTCCCCTTCAGGTCTAAAACCTGGTTCAGGCTCCTCCCCGGAGTCCCACAAGAGAGGCGGAATCGCTCGGGCCAAGTGCTGGGGAACTTCTCCTCTCACGCACGCGACTGCGCCTGTGTGTGCAGTCTGTGTGTATGTACGCGCTGCAGGCTGAGGCTTTCTAATCTCAGGTATAATCCCAGCTGCCTGTTTCCCTGCCCCCATCTCAAACAACCTGCATTGTTTGATATAACTGGCAGCCTGCCAGTAATCCTGTTCAAAATCCTTTTCCCTCACCAGGGCGGCCTTAAATGTGGAATCTTAGGCCTGGACCTGCTTTTGGTCCGGGGCCAAAACTATCCCCTGTGTGCCTCCCTTGTCCCGGATTGTTGCTACCGGGCCTGCCCTATAGGGGTCCCAGAACTCTCCTTCCCTGTCCCCCTGCTTGAACAACTTACGCTGGTCATGAATGGCTCCTCCCCTAGCACAAGCCACAGCGCCTGCCTGTGCAGCATGTGAGCTTGTACCCGCCATGGGCTGGGGATTACTGACCTCAGGTTCACTCCCAGCTGCCTGTTTCCCTGTGGATCCCATTAAGGTAAATGGGACCTTGTTAGACCGGGGAGAATTGGTCAGGTCTTCCGAGTGGACCACCGTGCTGGAGACTCCAGTGCCCACTGAATATCTCCCCTGCCCCGTCTTCACCCCCATCTTAACATAGGGCCTGCTCCCCTCAGCATTTTCGCGGGGACACAGGTCAACAGGTTGTGCTGGCTCTAGTCATTGCCGGGAGAGAGGTGGGGCAGACGGGGTCAAAGCACCGGCGGTGGCTGCTACTCTCCCCTGGCCAGTCAGAAGAGACCGTAGGGACTGTAAAAATGACTCAATCGCTGCGGGAGGGATGTCTGGCCCTGCCTTATGGGCTGGGGCTGTGGGATCCTTTCCCTTGCTATCCTTCCAGGGATTCTTACAGTCTTTTCTCCAGTGACTATCTTTCCCGCACCCATAGCAATTTAACCTAGCCTGGGAGGGATGGTTCCCCTCCTGGTGCCACTCTTTCTTACTCTGGCTCCCAGGTTTAACCTCATGGACCCTTCCCTTGGGTGGGGTGCCTTGATACACCTTAGGATTCTAAAGGCTACTGTGAGCCGACGGATCACCGCTTCTTCGGTGGTCTGGGGGTTTCGGGGGTCAAACCAAGCCACGACCTGGGCTTGGATTTGGGGTAGGCTGTTTGTCATGAGACAACGGAGCCAGTGAGTCAATTGGACTGGGTCCAGTGCTGCCCGCCCTGGCATTCCCAGGCATGCGCTCCGGTAGACTGGCCACAGCCTGTCTGCGAATGCCTGCGGGGACTCCCCTGGGAGCTGGACTGTTCTTTCTACCCGGGTGAACGGGCTACCATCATTGAGCACCATGGCCTCCAATATCTCATTCTTCAGACCCTCATAATCCCTCTGCCCCCTTTTGCACTCGCCAGATAGGGCCTGGAGGAGATCACCTGCCAGGGACAACAGCAGCATTTTTGCTTGCTCTGCGTCATCGCAGTCATTTACACAAGTTGCCTGCTCTATCTCCCTGAAGTGTAGAGAGGGGTCTCCCTTTTTAGTGAGCTTGGGGATGTGATTAACCATGCCCCTGAGTTGGTGGGTGCCATACGGCAGCACAAACTGATTCTGGATGGCCCCTGGATCATCTTCATCAACGGGCGGACCGTACCTCCGTTGTCGGAGGGGGTACACTGGTCCTGGTCCCGGCCCATCTAGCGGGGTCTGCTGTGCTTCCTCTACCACCTCATCCTCCACCCCGCTTTGCTGCCAGAGCTCCTGAAAGCTCAGAGCCGTGGGTGGTGGTCGTGGGACCTCTGATTCCCTGACCAGCCTTTTCCTGGGTGTAGCCAGTGGGACGGTTTTATTTGGGTTGCCGGTAAAATCCGACTGACCTGCTTTCAGGCTGATCAGACATATCATCCCCTTTGCCCCCTTTAAAGCCATATTCAAGCTTTCTATCTCTTGCCTACAGGGGCCATGATCTGCTTCCTCAAACCCTTGCTCGCAGGCCAGCTTATATGCTGCCTTTACCTCCCTGACTTTTACCTCCTGCTCTTTTACTTCTTGTATGAGGCGGGCATTCTCCTCCCACACCCTCATCTCATTGCTCTTGGCCTCTGCAACTAGGCACTTCAGGTACTCTGACTCGTGCCTCGTGTGGCTTTTTGTTGAGTCTGTGTGTCCCAGTTATGTTTAGGATCAATCACTGGACACAGACAACAAGAATAACTTTTAACAGGTCTTTACTATTCGGAGGTCAGGGCTGAACTGCCCAGCAAATCCTTACACAACACTTATATACCGGTGTGGTCACTGTTAAGTATGTGTATTGTATTGAACAATTAACACAAAGACTTAAACGTATAACTCAAACAGGTCTTTACTGGTTGGAGGTAGGGACTATACATAGGTCTTTACTTCATGCCCACAGGCGGGAACTGAGGGGGATCAGTACCCACAGTACTATTTATACCCCTATGGCCAGGAGTGGTACTGCGTATCACTACGCCCAACAAGTAGTGCAGTCCTGTCCATAGGTTCAAAGTAGCACACATATTACATACACAACAGTCACCACCGGTATTACACTATACAGCAGCCAAGAGAAAGTAGTACATCTCTTAAAGTAGTTCTCTTAAGGTGGAACAGGTTGCATACACCACAATCCTCCCTTTTTAGCTTAACAGTTATATCCCCATTTAACATAACATAATAACATATGTACAACTTCATGCAAAACAGTTCAAAGATTCAGTCTCTGAGGAGGCCTCCTGATTCGAGTTGGATAACGCCTTTCAGGGGTCTCTGATTCTCGTTGTTGGGGTGACTCATCTAGTTGGTCTCTTATGGATTGGACATCATCATCAGGTACATTCACTTCTGAGGTAGATGCTTCAGGTTCACTAACTTCTTCCACGGTTGTCTCTGCCGTAACCATGGGTTCAACCCTTGTTCTCGATTCTACCAGTTGGTCAGCATGACGCCGTATTACATTTTCACCAACATCTACCGTGTACAACAGGGGTCCTTGTCTGGCCCGAATTGTTCCAGATTGCCATTTCTCGTTTTTATAATCCCGGGCTAACACTGGTTGTCCTATTTCGAAACTCCGAGTGGTCTTGTTATTTATATGCTGGAACTGTTTGTTTTCAACTTCCCTCCGCACATTTGGTTTTAACAAGTCCAACCTGGACCGCAACCTCCTGTTATAGAACATCATGGCAGGACTTTGGTTTGTCACTGCATGGGTGGCGTTTCGATATGCCAGTAGGAATTTGTCCACCTTGTGTTGTAGTGGAATCTGATCTTCGCTCATGGCCTTTATCGCTTTTTTGAACATTTGTACAAATCTCTCGGCCAACCCGTTTGTAGCCGGATGATATGGGGCAGAGGTATAATGTTTCACCCCATTCTTCTTCATGAATCTCTGGAATTCTTCTGACACGAATTGCGGTCCGTTGTCTGAACATATTTGTTCTGGCAATCCATTTCTTGCAAATATCGTTCTTAACACCGCGATCGTCTTTTCCGAGGTAGTGGTAGTCATCTTAATCACTTCTGGCCATTTAGAATGCGCGTCCACCGCAATTAAAAACATGGAGTCCATGAATGGACCAGCAAAGTCAATATGTACACGTTGCCATGGGGTTGAAGGCCATTCCCATGGATGCAGCGGTGCAATCGGAGGTGCATTTTGCACTTTTTGGCACCCTGAGCAGCTTTTCGTCAGATCCTCTATCTGTTGGTCGATACCCGGCCACCACACATAAGCCCTAGCAAGGATTTTCATCTTGACTCCCCCCAGATGACCTTCATGCAGTTCCTTTAGAACTCTCTCTCTTAACTTAGGAGGAATAATCACCCTTGTTCCATACATCAATGTTCCTTGACAGACGGACAGCTGTTCTCGTCTTGCTGAGAATGCCGGTAACAGTGGATCACCATGTGCTGGCCATCCCTTCACTGTCACTTCGTAGACCCTGGACAGTGTCGGGTCGTTCCTGGTTTCTCTTTCAATACTTGCATTGGTGACTGGTAAACATTCGATGATGGTCGAGTGAAATAACTCAACAGGGTCAACCGTCGGTGCCTCCTCCTCTGTAGGTAGTGGCAGGCGCGATAGCCCATCAGCATTACCATGCTGCTTTGTACCTTTGAATTCTATCTGATATTGATGTGCCCCTAGGAAAAGGGACCATCTCTGGAGTCTCTGTGCTGTCATCACCGAAACACCCTTCTTAGGGTTAAAAATGGATACCAACGGCTGGTGGTCTGTCAGAAGCGTAAACCTTTGGCCCTGCAGGTAATGATTAAACTTCTTTGCTCCCCACACAAGGCTGAGAGCCTCCCTATCTATCTGAGCATAGTTGCGCTCAGCGGAGGTCAATGATCTGGATGCGAACGCAACTGGCCTCTCCTCGCCATTTGGCAACTTGTGTGAGAGTACTGCCCCAATACCATATGGAGAAGCATCACAAGCCAAACGAATAGGTAGCGTTGGGTTGAAGTGAGCCAATACTTCCTCTGAGGTGATCAATGCCTTGCTTTCGCGAAAGGCCCTCTTACAGTCCTCGCTCCACTTCCATGGTACTCCCTTCTGCAAAAGAGCGTTCAGCGGGTGCAGCACCGTGGATAAATTTGGCAGAAACTTATGGTAATAGTTAATCAACCCTAGAAACGACCTCAATTGGGATACATTATCCGGAGCGGGAGCCTTCACAACAGCTTCGATCTTGTCAGGAGACTTATGAAGCCCCTCCTGGTCAATGATATGACCACAGTACGAGATCCGCTTCTGAAAGAATTCACATTTCTGGCGATTAACTCGAAGACCATATTCTTTCAATCTGGTGAGCACCAGTTCCAAGTTTGCAAGGTGTTCCTCGTCATCATCTCTTGTAATCAGAATATCGTCCAGGTAACATTGTGTACCTGGAATTCCCTGTAATACCTGCTCCATGGCCCTCTGCCAAATTGCCGGAGCCGATGCCACTCCAAAAACCAGTCTATTATACCGGTACAAGCCTCTATGCGTGTTGATCGTGAGATACTGGCGTGATTCTTCCTCAACTTCCATCTGTAAGTACGCCTGCACCAGGTCTATCTTGGTGAAGTGTTTCCCGCCAGACAACGAAGCGAAGATATCCTCAATCCGCGGAAGCGGATACTGCACCGTGTGAAGCACCGGATTAACAGTGACCTTGAAATCTCCACAGATGCGAACCTTCCCCGGTTCCCCCGGCTTGTTGATCGATGAACGCTTCATGACGGGGACAATGGGCGTGGCCCACTCACTCCAGTCTACCTTAGACAGTACTCCTGAACGTTCTAGCCCTTCCAGCTCAGCTTCCACAGCAGGTCGTATTGCATAAGGTACCGGTCTGGCTTTGAAAAATTTCGGGTTTGCATGTTCTTCAACCTTGATGTTTGCCATAATTCCTCTCAGTGTTCCCAGTCCCTGTTGGAACACCTCTTTAGCATCGTCCAATATTCTGGACAATCGTTTAAGTTTGACATCTTTTGTACCGGAATCTACCGTTAGTGCTTTTAAGGAATGCTAGTCCATATTCATTTTCCTAATCCACTCCCGTCCCAGTAGTGGTGGACCTCCCTCAGGTAGCACATATAAGTCCATTCCTCGGCTTTCTTTGCCCTTGTGGACCACCTTTACCTCTATCTTCCCGATGGGGTATACTCTTTGCCCCGTGTATGTTTTCAATACAATCTCCGTATCCCGTAGGGGAATATGTGGGAATAACCTTTTGTAATCTTTCTTATTCATGACCGTCAATGCCGATCCAGTGTCCAATTCTATCTTCACTTGGACTCCTGCTATCTGAAGTGTGACCCAAATTGTTTGGAGGTCTGCTTCCTTACCAACATTGTGTACTCTTAGACTACCCAGTTCATTACTGCTGGAGTCTGAATCTGACTTCTGTTCATTCGAACTGTTCTCTGGCACCTTGTGTACCTTTCTGTACTTTTCCTGCGGTGACTTTTTGTTGCTGGTCTTCTTTCCTGACCGGCATACTTTAGCTATGTGACCAAGCCTGCCACATTTTCTGCATTCCTGATTTTTGAACCAGCACTGGTTCTGATCGTGCGTTGTCTTTCCACAACGATAACATTTTACTGTACTCAAGACCATTTGATTGGTGCTGAGTTCCGGTGACCGTAGCTGCATTTCCGCAGTGCCTCTCGCTGCGGCTTCGTGCGATGTTGCAATAGCGACAGCTTTATCAAGCGTAAGCTCATTCTCCTCAAGCAGTCGCTTTTGTGTTCCTTCTTTTAACAATCCACACACAAATTTATCTCTCAGCGCATCTGCTAGTCCTGTTCCAAACTGACAGTACTTTGCTAGCTTACGCAGTTCAATTAAAAATTCAGCGTTGCTTTCGTCTTTCAGCTGCGTTCTTCTGTAAAATTTAAATCGTTCCGCTATCATCAGCGGCGTGGGGTTTAAATGATCTTTCAGGACAGTAACAATATTCGTGAAAGTCTGATCCGCCAGTTTATTTGGTGATAGAAGGTGCTTCAATAGCCCGTATGTTTTCGCACCCATTGAGCTTAATAAGGTTAGTGCTTTCTCATCATTTGGCACCTTATTTGCTTTACAATACACTTCCATGCATTCTACATACGTGGTCCAATCTTCGATATCGCTATCAAAGGTATTAATGCTCCCATGTTTAGGCATCCTTGCAATTTTTTTTAAAATTTTTCTTTTTCTCAAAATGGCGGCTTCCTGCGCTTGTCTTCTTCCCCCGCCTACTAAAATGGCAGCTTCCCGCACTTGGCGGTCTTTCCCGCGCTCGTCTTCTTCCCCCGCCGACTACAATGGCGGATTCCCGCGTTTGCCTTCTTCCCCCCGCTGGCTGCAATGGCGATTGCCTTGCTGCTGCCGTTCTCGCCTCCCCAGCGGTTCTCACTCCCCGACGCTGCATTGCCTCGCAGCCCCGCTTGCAGCCCGGTCCTGTACACCGGCTGCGTTTGAGTTCTCCGTGGCTCTCTAGCCTTAAGCTGCCCCAGTCGCTGCGCCTCTTGGCCTCGATTGCAGCCCGGCCCTTTCTACCGGCCGTGGTCGAGCTCTCCGCCCTTATTCCTCCGTTTTCCCTCCCCTACTCCACAGCCAACGCGGCCGACTTTCTGCTCGTGTCGCTGATCGGCTTACCCACCACCGTGGTAGAAGGGATGATCACTGCCTGTCGCTGATGGAGGGCTTCGTGGTCAGAATTCTTTTTCTTTTTAACCCGGGTTCTCGATGCCTTCCGTGCGATGGTGCTCAGCAGGATGATGAGGGCGGATGCCTCTTCTCGACGCCCGTTCCGAGGACGAAGCTGCCTTGGATGTAAAACTGCCGCAGGGTAAGACCCCATCCTCGTCGCCACTGTTGAGTCTGTGTGTCCCAGTTATGTTTAGGATCAATCACTGGACACAGACAACAAGAATAACTTTTAACAGGTCTTTACTATTCGGAGGTCAGGGCTGAACTGCCCAGCAAATGCTTACACAACACTTATATACCGGTGTGGTCACCACCGGTATTACAGTATACAGCAGCCAAGAGAAAGTAGTACATCTCTTAAAGTAGTTCTCTTAAGGTGGAACAGGTTACATACACCACACTTTTGCCCTCACTAAACTGGACCACCAGGCGCTCCATCTTGGCCTGGTATTCTTCAACCTCCCTTTCCCTATCCCAACTCTCTGCTATAGATTCCCTAAGCCTGTGGGTAACTTCCCCAAGCCTGCGGGCACCTAACCACAAACAGATCAGTGGGGTGATAAAAAGAAAAACCATAACTGCTGCTCTGTCCAGTCCG
This sequence comes from Somniosus microcephalus, assembly GCF_052327205.1. Taxonomy (NCBI): domain Eukaryota; kingdom Metazoa; phylum Chordata; class Chondrichthyes; order Squaliformes; family Somniosidae; genus Somniosus; species Somniosus microcephalus. The sequence continues at coordinate 21,331,665 of NC_141004.1, read as the reverse complement.
AAACCACCCTCTGCTACATCGCATACCGTTGCCGACGGTCCTGCCACGGTCGCCATTTTGTAGGAATTGATGGGGGTTTGGGGTTATTGCCTCTGGCCAGTCAGAAGTCTCTGAGCTGCTCCAGAGCCCCGTGCGGTTTTGAATCACTCCCTTTTCCTGGTTCTGACCGCCAGACTTATTCAGCAGCGATGTAGACAAAACGAGACTCGTGGTTGGGTGCAAAACAGATCAGTATTTATTGAAATAAAAAGAAATAAATTGAAAATAATCAATACAGCACTCCTATGCTTAATACAACACTTATACTTAACACAGTACACTTTTTACTTACTACAGCACTCTTTGGCTTAGGACAACACTCTTTTACTTAAATACAGCACTTTAACTAGTGCAGCACAACTTTAATACAGTACACTTTGCTTACTACAGCACCTTTGCTTAGTACAACACTCTTACTTAATAGGGGAGGAGAGAACGGATGCAACGAGGGAAAATTGACTACAATCACAATTTAACAAAAATTCCCCTTAATTCCCACCCCTAAATACCTATCTAAGTTGCCTTGTGATGGGCCAGGAAATCTATGCTCACCAGAGAACGCCTGCTCCAGTTCCATGCCCTTGTGGTCTTAGATTCTTCACCACAACTGAAATGGAGATACCCCAATGTTTAAAAGTAACTGCTGGTATTCCACTCCTTTGGGCGGGCTGTCGAGTTGTTCTTCCTTGCAGGCAGAGCATGGAGGTGAGGCGGCAGAGAGAGAGAGAGAGATAGCTTCCTGAGAAGCTATCTTTATACCCCATTTGGAGCCGAAATCTTCGCGGCCAAATCCGGATGTATCTGGGCTATACAAAAGGGAATCGATCTGTCCCCATTCATTGTGATGGGTTTTTGAAGGTATCCCCATTCATTGTGATGGGTTTGGATAAAGCTGTCTCAGTTTGAAAAAAAATGTCTGTTTCCTTAATTGCTGGGTAAACAGCCCTTGGATGTCAGTGTAAACAAATCCATTGTCCCCAAACGCAATTGGTTGGCAGTCTCAAGTGCTTAATCTTTTGAGTCAACATTGTAGAGCATTCATGTAAACAAAGTTCCTTTGTTCATGTTGACAGTCTCAAGCACTTAATCTTTTGAGTCAACATCGTAGCAGTTCCCCAAACCGCATTTGATTGACAGTTTAAATACCTCATTACTTCAGAGGCTGTTTTAAAAAAAAAATCCTTTGTCAGCCATCTTTGATTTTCCTTTCCACATGCACACAGGCTGTGTTGTGTCTTTTGCCACGAGGTCGGACAGCCATCTTTGATTTTCCTTTCCACACACACACAGGCTGCCCCTTTTCTTCCTGCCATGAGGTCTGATGGCCATTTTGATCCCTGGATTTTTAAAGGTATATTCTACCCAGGTTTTCTTTAGTCAAAAAATAAATCTTCAGAGCTGTAGAGATTTTTGAAATTCTTGCGAAACCCTACAGTCCCCCATCGGATACTAAAACTTGCTTGTAGTATCCTGTCCAAAGGTGAGCAATAATTTCTGACCCCCCACAAACAACCTTCCCTTATACTTATCTAGATCTATCTTTGATCCCCCGACACCTCCATCACCCCTACCCAGAGAATCGCAGTACATGGTAGGCATCTAACGACAGAAAAACAAGATTAGTTAAATAATCAATACACGGCGGGGGTCCAATGCCCCTGCACCACTTGTATTGTTCTGGACTGATGGGCCATTTTATATGCAGATAGCACCCTCTGGTGGTGGTTATGTGTTAGCAGTGTTTGTGTGCCGCAGAGGTCATTTGACCTTTCTACCTTTCTTCCTGTGTGAGAGGTCATTTGACCTTTCTACCTTTCTTCCTGTGTGACCCAGGAAGTAGAATCCCAGGAAGTAGTATTTCAGGAAGTAGAATTCCAGTAAGAACCTGGCTTGAGTAATGGAGAATTCCATGCGGGATTCACAATCCAATGTAATCTGATCGTCTATGTTAGGCCAAGCGCAATATCTGTGAGTATCTTTGTTTGTTAGCATAATAGCAACGTTGTCAGAGTAGTATTTTGAAAACACTATGTTTATAAAAGGTTAATATTTGATAGTTACAGCAGTTAGTCCAAATGTTAGTTAGTTATACAATTAGTCTATTCTACTGTTGTAAATATGTTTATATCTTATGCAATATCGAATGTATAGTACTCAGTTCATGTACAAAACATACTTTGTCTTTGTTTACAGTTTCACAAATTTGTTCAAGTAAAGCTTCAAAACAGCAAACGGCTTCACGAGGAATTATTTTGAATAAGTGTTTAAACTTGCTGGATAACTAGATAGGAGCACATCTAGCAAGGCCAGTACATGTATTCACTATAATTCAAGCATGGAGGGGGTCCAATGCCCCTGCACCACTTGTGACATCATTTTTTTTTTAACATGATACGACATCTTCAATGGGATTACCACCAAGCCAAAACATATCTGTTGAAAATATAAATGGAAGAAAATGAGCTTCCCCCCTTTTTTTTATTAAAATGCGATTGCCTGACACTTTATTAAATGGCACTATTCTTCAGCCATAAATGTATTTTAAATTTTCATAATCTGCAAACACAACAATTCATAGGCATATGCAATTTGTTCCAATTAACTCCAAACAAGTAGTACCATCTTACAGTTAGGAACTAAATTCACACATTATCTCCTTTGGAGTTGGGACCAGTACATAATACAAGATATATAAAATAATTAACAAGCTTTTGTAAACCATTAATCTTAATTGAATTTCCAATAACAGTTTAAATGTTGTGGGCATCTGCCTCCTGCAGACCCCTTCCTTCGTGGGCTAGGGGTGCTTCCCTTCCCGAATCACCCAAAAATACGATGGTCCTATGTACCTTCCGGAACTCTGAAAAAGACTAAGTCCAGTAGATGTGGTGTATTTGGACTTTCTGAAGACTTTCGATAAGGTCCCGCATAAGAGGTTAGCGTGCAAAATTAAGGCACATGGGATTGGGGGCAAGGTATTGACTTGGATAGAGAACTGGTTGGCGGACAGAAAGCAAAGAGTTGGAATAAACGGGTCATTTTCCGAGTGGCAGGCAGTGACTAGTGGGGTACCGCAAGGATCGGTCCTTGGACCCCAGCTGTTCACAATATATATTAATGATCTGGACGAGGGAATTGGATATAATATCTCCAAATTTGCAGACGACACAAAGCTGGGTGGGAGGGTATGCTGTGAGGAGGATGTCATGAAACTCCAGTACGATTTGGACAGGTTGGGTGATTGGGCAAAAACATGGCAAATGCACCATAATGTGGATAAATGTGAGGTTATCCACTTTGGTGGCAAAAACAGGAAGGCAGATTATTATTTGAATGGCAATAGATTGGGAGAAGGGGAAGTGCAAAGAGACCTGGGTGTTCTTGTGCACCAGTCGCTGAAGGTAAGCATGCAGGTGCAGCAGGTGGTTAAGAAGGCAAATGGTATGTTGGCCTTCGTAGCAAGAGGGTTCGAGTACAAGAACAAGGATGTCTTGCTGCAGTTGTACAGGGCCTTGGTGAGACCGCACCTTGAGTATTGTATGCAGTTTTGGTCACCTTACCTGAGGAAGGACGTTCTTGCCATGGAAGGAGTGCAGCGAAGATTCACCAGGCTGATACCTGGGATGGCAGGAATGACGTATGAGGAGAGATTGTGTCAATTGGGCTTGTACTCACTGGAGTTTAGAAGATTGAGAGGGTATCTCATCGAAACCTATAAAATTCTGTCAGGTCTGGACAGACTAGATGCAGATAGGATGTTTCTGATGGCCGGAGAGTCCAGAACCAGGGGTCATAGTCTAAGGATAAGGGGTAAGCCATTTAGGACTGAAATGAGGAGGAATTTCTTCACCCAGAGAGTGGTGAACCTGTGGAATTCTCTGCCACAGAGGGCGGTGGAGGCCAGTTCATTAAATATATTCAAGAAAGAGTTGGATATATTTCTTGAGGCTAAAGGGATCAAGGGATATGGGGAGAAGGCAGGGACAGGGTACTGAATTTGGATGATCAGCCATGATCTCATTGAATGGCGGAGCAGGCTCGAAGGGCCGAAGGGCCGAGTGGCCTACTCCTGCTCCTATCTTCTATGTTTCTATGTTTCTATGTAAAACATCTAGCCAGGTCCCCTGGCTCGGGGGAGTGTGATCAGGTCCCGTGACCTCGACTCACATAGACACTCTGGAACGGTTCCATACTTAAAACTTATACATTAATAATTACCACTACTGAATTGCAATATAAAATTAAAATTAACACGTTCTAACCTTAATCCTTTATACACATTACTTGAACAAGCTATATACAAGCACCGCCCGTCTCCGGTCGGCCAGCCTAATCCCTGTTTGGGCTGCCACAGGCTGCTCCCTGCGGCATGGCTGGAATGCTTCCAACTTCTACTGCCTCACAGCTTATGGCCGCTGGTTGGGGACTTCTGCCTTTTGGCTTCTCCCTGACTCGGGAGTCCACCCTATTCCACTGGAAAGTGGGTGACCATACTTTCTTGGGCTGGGGTACCTGAAGAGATCTCCTAGGGAGTGTCGCTGGTGGGGCTACCCCAGCGAGCAGACCCTTAGCTTGGGTCACACTCCTTGCTGGCTGGGGACCTCCTCCTTTGGGTCCCCTCCTGGTGCCACTCTTTCTATCTCTTCCCTACAGGGGCCATGATCTGCTTCCTCAAACCCTTGCTCGCAGGCCAGCTTTTATGCTGCCTTTACCTCCCTGACCTTTTCCTCCTGCTCTTTTACTTCTTGTATGAGGCGGGCGTTCTCTTCCTGCACCCTCATCTCATTGCTCTTGACCTCTGCAACTAGGCACTTCAGGTACTCTGACTCGTGCCTCGTGTGGCTTTTGCCCTCACTAAACTGGACCACCAGGTGCTCCATCTTGGCCAGGTATTCTTCAACCTCCCTTTACCGATCCCAACTCCCTGCTCTAGGTTCCCTAAGCCTGTGGGTAACTTCCCCAAGCCTGCGGGCACCTAACCACAAACAGATCAGTGGGGTGATAAAAAGAAAAACCATAACTGCTGCTCTGTCCAGACCCAAACCACCGTCTGCTACATCGCATACCGTTGCCGACGGTCCTGCCGCGGTCGCCATTTTGTAGGGATTGATGGGGTTTTGGGGTTATTGCCTCTGGCCAGTCAGAAGTCTCTGAGCTGCTCCAGAGCCCCGTGCAGTTTCGAATCGCTCCCCTTTCCTGGTTCTGACCACTGGACTTATTCAGTAGCAATGTAGACAAAACGAGACTCGTGGTTGGGTGCAAAACAGACCAGTATTTATTGAAATAAAAAGAAATAACTTGAAATTCTTGTGAAACCCTACAGAGATGAAGGTGAAGTTGAGGGAGTGGCTGAGCAAATGGACAAAGCTGTAGAAGCATTGTGGTGAATGGAATGCCAGAAGCTTGACAGTAGGGAGTTTGAAAGTGAAGCTGTAAATAACTTGGAGAAGAGTTTTTTCCCCCAAGGATGGGCGCAGAAGGAAGTAGTGGTGGAAGGGAGTAAAAGTACAGGTGAAATGCCCCCTTCTACTGTCCGTGAAACGCAAGATTTATTTCTACGGCCTTTGTTTCTTTGTAGTGCTGTAATTAAGTCTGAAGAGGCAAGTGGCTTTGCTCATTTGCTGGGGTTTAAAGTTCCTGCTGTTGTGTGTGTCACTTTTCTGATGTCGTCATACTCCCACCCATATGTTATTTGTAGGATCGATTCCTCCCCCCCATCGGTAAAAATATTGGACTATAGAAACATAGAAGATAGGAGCAGGAGTAGGCCATTCGGCCCCTCGAGCCCGCTCCGCCATTCGACGAGACCATGGCTGATCATCCAAACTCAGTACCCCGTACCTGCCTTCTCCCCATATCCCTTGATACCTTTAGCTCTAAGAAATATATCAAACTCCTTCTTGAATATATTTAAAGACTTGGCCTCAACCGCCTTCTGTGGTAGAGAATTTCACAGGTTCACCACTCTCTGGGTGAAGAAATTCTTCCTCATCTCTGTCCTAAATGGCTTACCCCTTATCCTTAGACTATGACCCCTGGTTCTGGACTCTCCGACCATCGGGATCATTCTACCTGCATCTAGTTTGTCCAGACCTGTCAGAATTTTATAAGTTTCGATGAGATCCCCTCTCATTCTTCTAAACTCCAGCGAGTATAAGCCCAATCGACCCAATCTCTCCTCATGAAATATAAAAACCCAGAACTGCAGAGTCCGCAAAAAGGGCTCGGCAATAAGGGGTTAATTCAAACATTGCAGCCGAAACTACGAATCTAAAATCTGAACAAGAACATCCGCATATTCCTGTACCTTAAGGGGTTACATTGTTCACCTTAGACCATGGCCCTGAATAACTAGTTTCACTGTGGGCCGAGACAATGGGCCGGGCCTCGAACCTTTTGAATACGAATGCTAACAGAAACCGACAACTTCGCACATGCAGTCACTTTGGGAAGGTTGCATTGTCAGAAAGGTATCTCAAATCAATGGGCAATACCAGGGACAATTCACACATTTTGAAATGAATCGTATGCTCAGGAGGGGGCCAGGAGATACTGCAAGTTGGTTTTGGTTTAAAGTAAGAGCACTTTGAAGACAGTGGTGTGGGAAGTCGACGGCAGAACAGCGAACAGAAAGATTCGGGCCTACAATCAACTCCAAGAGACAGCTGATCGGGAGTGGTGATTGTATGTTTCAGTCAATTTATGATTGAGTCTGAGTAAGTTTGTGAGTTTCAGTCAGATCACAATAAGGGTTTTGTGATTGAGTCTGGGTAACTTTATATTTAACGGTCAAATCGCGGACGGGTTTAACTGTGTCATATTGTGTCGATACAAATGACCCTTGTGTAGGGGTTTGTATTTTGGGGTTGTTAGCCTGACATAAATCGTAGGGATTTATACTGGAGAAGTAATTGTGTGTGTGTGTTCAATAAACGAACGAATCAAAGGTTGAGCCAAAACCCTGTGCCGTGTGTATTTTATTTTTATAAATAAATCCTGATGTCCAAGAACTGTGTGTAACGGGGGACCAGTATTGGAGAAAACCCCTTTTTCATTGATCTGTCCTGGGTTTTGTTTCTGTAGAGTACATGATTCCTCCCACTGGGGATAAACTGACTAGTGCATCCCATATTTCATGTATGTGAGGTATCCATGCTGGTGTGACTCTTGGTGTAATCAAACAATTACATTACTATTGAATTTCTTGGAAAGGCCCAGTGATTAACCACTTGCCTCTTTCGAATGTGAAAAGGTTAGTGGTGGAGGAATAAATGGGGAACAGAATACCTGGAAAGAGTTTGGAATAGTTTGTCGCTGTGAGCATGCAGTTCAATTTGCTGAAGTTAAGCTGAGTGCTCATGACTTTGTTTTCAGCCCCTGGTTTCGCTGTGCTAGGATTTCCAAATGGATTCCCTTGTTACCCACCAATAGGCGATGGCTCCTCTCACCCGTCAACTCGACATCCTTCCATAGGACGCACGCTATGCTCTTATGGACAGGCTCGAGGGGTGAATGGCCTACTAGAGTTCCTATAAGCTGGAAGATAAGCAAGCCACTTTACATGGCGATACTCTGTTCAGCCACTAGATGGGGAAAATGCATTACACAATTGCAATCATTTAGTGATCAGAATCTAGTACCGAACTCTACTGCAGCAATAAACTCTCGAGAGGTTTGACCCAGCGACGAAGAAGGAACGGCAATATATATTTCCAAGTCAGGATGGCGCGTGACTTGGAGGGGAACTTGCAGGTATGTCCAGTTAAGTATCTGTTCAATGGTGATGCCCATGATGTTGATGGTGGGAGATTTGATAATGGTAACCCCTACTGTTATTGTGCTAGTTAAGTTGCCCAAGGGAAACCGAGAGGTATCCCCGAGACACAAACGAGAACAGCTTGTAAAAGAAGCCCGCAATCAGCGGGGCTGGTGGAACGTAAAAACGAGGAAGTAAAAAAGCTATTGGTCAAACTGTTGAGAATCAGGGGGAATAAGTGGACCACCGTCATTCCGGAGGGGCAGCTATTGTTTTGATTTCTTTTTGGGTTCAATAAAGACTCATTTCTGAAAGAGAATGTTGTTTAATCTAAAGTCTTGTTCAAGACTTTCTACAGCTTTTTACAGAACACACTATGCTGTGATGCATCTAGAATGAAACTGAAAGTAAAACTCCTCTGAACTGCTTGTCTCTCACATGACCTCTGCTGGTCAGGCACAAGTAATCAATAACACAGACAAATATGCTGTAAGGCATAAGTAATCAAACACAGACAAATATCATCACTATTTGCTGATATCATTACATCTCCCTTTCTTAAAACAAAAGTATTTTACTTTTAACTAACAACATTTAATGAACTTACATTATCATTATCATGATCAAGTTTTTTTACCCTTGCTTTGTGTGTTCACATGAAATATGTCAATACACTAGAACTTGAAGAAAGAATAAGATAACATTACTTCCTTCTTTAACAATAGTCCTTAAATTTGCTCAATGAGTCTCTCAGGAGGCTTCACGTGTCTTGAGGATTTTCTGATTGATTGTCCTTGAATCTGAGTTGTTGCCTCAGATGATTGGTTCTCAGCTGTGTGATCAGGTTGTTCACCAGTATCAGTCTCTTGACCTGCTGTGGCTGGTCCCATGAGAAGATCTCGACGATTTCTTCTCAGAACAGCACCCTCATCTGTCTGAATGGTGTATGATCTTGGTTGAACTTCACTCAGGACAGTTCCCTTCTGAGTCCATGTGTTTGTTTTGTCTTTCAACCTTACTTGGTCACCAGTGTGGAGTTCAGGTAGGTTTTGTGTTCCTCTGTCATAGTAGTACTTTTGCTTTTCTTTCTGTTGCTCTTTGAACTTCCTCACTTTCTCCCCCTCTTTTGTTTTCAGGAGGTTCTCCGGGATGGGTAGGTTTGACCTTAGCCGACGTCCCATCAGGAGTTGGGCTGGTGACATACCACACTCGAGCGGCGTTGTGCGGTATACAAGCATGCTTTGGTAGAAGTCAGTTCCACTGTCTTTTGCCTTGTACATGTCTTTTCACTGTCTGGACCGATTTTTCCACTAGTCCATTGGACTGTGGATAGTGAGGACTTGACGTTGTGTGGACAAAGTCCCACTCTTTGGCAAAGTGTCGGAAATTTGCATTGTTAAACTGGGGTCCGTTGTCTGTGAAGACCTCGCTTGCCACGCCATGTCTGGAGAATATGGCTTTCATACTTCTTATCACAGCTTCTGCAGTGGTGGTGTACAGTCTACAAACCTCTGGATACAGGGAGTAATAGTCTGTGACGACAAGATAGTCCTTCCCTTGACATACGAATAGGTCAGCGCCTACCTTCTGGTAAGGTCTGTCTGGTGCTGGGTGTGGCTTTAGTGGTTCTACCGGATTGCTTACTCGATATTTCAGGCATATTGTGCAGTTTGACACCTCATTTGTCACATCTTGGTTGATTCGTGGCCAGTACATCACCTCTCGTGCTCTTTTCTTACACTTTTCGATTCCCAGATGTCCTCCATGGATCTTTTTTAGCATCTCTCTTCTCAGACTCTTTGGGATAACTATTTTACTTCCTTTGTAGATGATGTCTTCGACCACTGATAGTTCCGCCCTGCAGTTCCAGTACTCTGCTATATCAGGTGAGCAGTCTTGCTTCATGTTGGGCCATCCATCCAAGATGCTTTTTCTCAGTCGTCTCATTGTTTCATCTTTGTTTGTCTCAGTCTTTATGAGCTCCATTTTTGCATCTGCTATGGGCAGTGCACTTGTGATCATGTCCACGTAGGCGTTCACTTTTTCATCCATTGTGGTGTTTGTGGGCTCACTTGGGTCAACAGCTCTGGACAACGTGTCTGCTGTATACATCAGCTTACCCGGTGTGTACGCAACATTCAGTGTATAGCGTTGCAGCCTGATCATCATTCTTTGTATTCTAAGCGGACAGCTATTCAGTGGCTTTTGGAACAATGCAATCAAGGGCTTATGGTCAGTCTCTACACTGATTGCTTGTCCTGCCACAAACTGGTGAAATCTTTCACAGGCGTATGTGATGCTGAGCAGCTCCTTTTCTATTTGAGCATATCGCGTCTCCGCGTCTGTCATTGAGCGCGATGCATATGCAATAGGTTGCCAGTAGTCATATTGTTGCAGAAGAACGGCACCGAGCCCACTCTGTGATGCATCTGATGATATCTTGATGGGTCTCGCTGGGTCATAAAACCTCAGAACTGGTTCCTCTGTGAGCAGTTTCTTTAGATCGCTCCATGACTTCTCATGCTCATGATTCCATTCCCATTCTATGTTCTTTTCAGTTAGTCTTCTCAGTGGCGCTATTTTTTCTGAGAGGTTGGATATGAATTTACCCATGTAGTTGATCATTCCATTAAACCTCTGCACGTCCTTTTTGCATTGTGGCCTTGGCATATTCTCAATGGCAGACACCTTTCTGGGATCTGGTCTGATGCCCTCACTGCTAAGGATATCTCCCACGAATGTCAGTTCTGTCACCCCGAGCTGGCATTTCTCTCTATTCAGCTTCAGGTTTGTTTTCCTTGTTGCTTCCAGCACTTTTTTCAGTCTCTCGTCATGCTCAGTTCTCGTGGTTCCCCATACTATGATGTCATCCACTGATGTATCAACTCCCTCCAGGTGCTCATAGATCATATGGATAGTCTTGTGATACACTTCAGGAGCTGAGGCAATGCCAAATGGTAACCTTAGGAATCTGTATCTGCCAAATGGAGTGTTGAACGTGCACAGTCTTGAACTTGCTTCGTCCAGCTTCATCTGCCAAAATCCTGAGGACGCATCTAACTTGCTGAAATATTTTGCATTTGCAAACTGTGCCATGATTTCCTCACGTGTAGGAAGCTTGAAGTGCTCTCTCTTTATTGCTCTGTTTAGATCTCTTGGATCCAGGCAAATTCTGAGCTTTCCATTCTTTTTGTCCACTACGACGAGGGAACTCACCCACTCAGTTGGCTCATCTATCTTCTGAATCACGTTCAGGCTTTCCATCGTGTCCAACTCTGCCTTCAGTTGCTTTTGAAGAGCAAACAGAACTTTTCTGCATGGATGTATGACCGGTGTCATACTTTTATCTACTCTGATCGTGTGTTCTCCTGGAATGCAGCCTAGACCCTTAAATAGGTCTTTGTACTCTTTCATGAGTTCATCATAGACTGTCTCTCCTTCGCTTTCCACAACGAGGACTCTCTTTACCAGGTTCAGTCTCTCACAGGCTTTTAACCCTAGTATGGCTTGCACATCCTTTGGCACCACGATTAATGCTAGCGTGTGCTCTCTGTCCTTGTGTGTTACTTTGACAATGCATTTTCCTTTCACTGGTATATCAGTACCTGAGTATCCGGTCACTTTCACTTGTATTCCATGTAACTTTGGTCTGGGTCTAATTCTCTTAAAATCGGTCTCTGATATCACATTAACTTGTGCTCCAGTATCCAATTTAAATGGAATGTGTATGTCATTCACTTTTAGTGTCAACATCCAATCTCTTTCTTTTTTGTTTTCAGACACAACATCTACATTGAATTCCTCTATCTCGCTTTCATCTACTGTATGGACCTTGCTTTGTTGCGCTTGGTTCTTACAGCAACGGGCATAATGGTTGTTTTTGTTGCATCTATTGCATGTTTTACCATATGCTGGACACTTTCTTGGTGGATGCTGTGTACCGCATCGACTACATGACTTCCGATTGTCTCTTTCATTTTCGTTTGCTGGCCACGTCTCTTTTTTCACATTGGCGCTCTCTTTGTTAAACGGTTTGTATCCGTTCTTTCTCACTGCATCCACGTTGCAGCTACTGTCACTGAACAGCTCCTTTGCCTGCAACTTCACAGTCTCTGTAGCCCTACACAATGCTATGGCTTTTCCCAGGTCTAGATCTTGCTCGCTTAGCAGCCTTTCCCTTAGACCATTATCTGGAATACCACACACCAGTCTGTCTTTTATCAGCGAGTCTGTGAGTCCCCCAAATTCACACGATTTGCTCCGGTTTCTCAGTTCAGTCACATACTGATCAATAGTCGCGCCGATTTTCTGTACACATGTGAAAAATTTGTGCCTCTCAAAGGTCACGTTGCGTTTAGGTATGCAGTAGGCCTCAAACTGTTCCATTATTTTATCTAGCTTCATTTTGTCTCCATCAACAGCAAATATGAAATTATTATATACCTCCAGCGCTGCATCACCCATGACATGTAAGAACACGGACGATTTTTGTTTATCACTTTTCTCGTCAGCTCCGATTGCCGCTAAATACAACTCTAAACGTTGTTTGAACCTTCTCCAATTTTCAGCTACATTACCTGTCAATTGAAGCATCGCTGGTGGGAGTAAACCTTCCATTTTTTCACTTCGTTAGCTATTCTCTAATGGTAAGCAACGATGTTCTCTTCTGGCTTGCTAATATGCGGAGAGCTGATTTCGCTTACTTGCCACAACTGCTTTCACTGTCCCATCAAGTTGCTAACTTCAGATTTTTTCTCTTTCAGCCACTTCTGACATCATGTTTTGATTTCTTTTTGGGTTCAATAAAGACTCATTTCTGAAAGAGAATGTTGTTTAATCTAAAGTCTTGTTCAAGACTTTCTACAGCTTTTTACAGAACACACTATGCTGTGATGCATCTAGAATGAAACTGAAAGTAAAACTCCTCTGGACTGCTTGTCTCTCACATGACCTCTGCTGGTCAGGCACAAGTAATCAAAAACACAGACAAATATGCTGTAAGGCATAAGTAATCAAACACAGACAAATATCATCACTATTTGCTGATATCATTACAGCTATCACTTAATAATGTGCCCACATCTGCATCAGGGACAGTGTCCCCTAAAACTCCATATTAACTGATGTATGGGGCTGAGATGCATACACTGCTTACCCATAGTTCTTTTATTGCCTGTACACTCTCTGAGTCCTTGACCCGACAGTGACAGTTAGATTTTAAAAAAGAAGTAACAGAGGAGATTCATCAAATTGATCAAAGGATAAGGGAGGCAAATAGGCAGAAAAAATTGACAAACAAAGCATGGCAACCCCTAGCAGGAGAATGGGTACAGGAAAAGAAGTTCGAGCAAAAAGCTGGTTTAAGACCCAAGTGGAAAAAACCTGTTCAAATACATTCTGTTATTAACGAAAGAACTGTTAAAATACATATTAACCAGCCGAACGGCAAGCATATTCTTAAAACTGTCTCCATAGACAATCTCAAAAGTTGTCCTGCGGGATACCGAAATGGAGGAACAATACAAGGTGCAGTCGTACACTGTTTTTCAAGCTTGGAGCACGACACAGGAAATGGATGCGATCGAATTACTGACGATGGTCAGTCAGCAGTCAGACGTTGTCGCCGACTCCTCCACATGATGCTTGGCAATGCCTCAGGAATTGGATTCGCGAAAAGCAACAACCGAAACAAGTAAAGATCAACAAGTTACTTCAATGAAGGAGGAAAACACTGCAGATGAAGACGGAATCAACTGAGCTCCTGGACCAGGAGAGTACCGAGGCGGCAGTTAAAAGGAGGAGCGAGGCGAGGCCCGACCAGATCGGACCAGGAGAGCACCGAGGCGGCAGTTAAAAGGAGGAGCGAGGCGAGGCCCGACCAGATCGGACCAGGAGAGCACCGAGGCAGCAGTTAAAAGGAGGAGCGAGGCGAGGCCCGACCAGATCGGACCAGGAGAGCACCGAGGCGGCAGTTAAAAGGAGGAGCGAGGCGAGGCCCGACCAGATCGGACCAGGAGAGCACCGAGGCGGCAGTTAAAAGGAGGAGCGAGGCGAGGCTTACCAACTCAGCAGCGGGGAGAGAGGTAAAAAGTAATCAGAGTGTGACGTCACCAGGGAGCAGGTAAGTGATTGGTTGGTGAGTATTTCTCTTTTTTAACCTTTAACTCTGTGGTTTATAGTTGCTAAGGTCTTTTCTGGTGTAGCGGGGACTGTTGGTAAACCATACAAGCGCCTTAGAGTTTATCTTTAATTGGTGATAGTGAATTAATTTAAATTAATTAAAGGGTAAGTCATGCCGGGAGAGCCCAGCCCCGTGTTATGCTCCTCTTGCTCTATGTGGGAATTCAGGGACACTGCCGGTGTCCCTGATGACCACCTGTGCCAGAAATGCATCCAGCTGCGGCTACTAGCAGACCGCATTGCGGCGCTGGAGCTGCGGATGGATGGGCTTTGGAGCATTCACGATGCTGAGAGGGTCGTGGATAACACGTTTGATGAGGTGGTCACACCACAGGTAAGGGCTGCACAGGCAGAAGGGAAATGGGTGACCATCAGGCAGAGCAGTAGAGGCAGGCAGGTAGTGCAGGGGACACCTGTGGCCATCCCCCTCTCAAACAGGTATACCGATTTGGATACTGTTGAGGGGGATGACTTACCAGAGGAAGGCAGCAGCAGCCAACTTCCCAGCACCAGGGGTGCTTCTGCTGCTCAGGAAGGGAGGAAAAAGAGTGGGAGAGCAACAGTGGTAGGGGATTCTATCGTAAGGGGAACAGATAGGCATTTCTGTGGCCGTAGACATGACTCCAGGATGGTTTGTTGCCTCCCTGGTGCCAGGGTCAAGGATGTCACTGAACGGCTGCAGGGCATTCTGAAGGGGGAGGGTGAACAGGCAGAGGTCGTGGTTCACATTGGGACCAATGACATAGGTAGGAAGAGGGATGAGGTCCTGCAGCAAGAATTTAGGGAGCTAGGTAGCAGATTAAAGAGCAGGACCTCAAAGGTTGTAATTTCTGGATTACTCCTGGTGCCACGTGCCAGTGAGTATAGGAATAGGAGGATAGAGCAGATGAATGCGTGGCTAATGAGTTGGTGCAGGAGGGAGGGCTTTAGTTTCCTGGATCACTGGGCCTGCTTCTGGGGAAGGTTGGACTTGTACAAGTCGGACGGGTTGCACCTGAACCAGAGCGGGACAAATATCCTTGCGGGGAGGTTTGCTAGCACTGTTCGGGGGGGTTTAAATTAAAATGGCAGGGGGTTGGGAACCTGAGCAGGGAGACAGAGGAAAGGGAAACAGGGATAAAAGCAAAAGATAGGAAGGAGAAAAACAAAAGTGGCAGTCAGAGAAATCAACGGTTTAAATCAAACGTGGCCACAGTAAATAATAATTCTAATAGGTCTAAGAGCATTAAAAAAACAAGCTTGAAGGCTTTGTGTCTTAATGCGAGGAGCATTTGTAATAAGGTGGACGAATTGTCTGTGCAAATAGAGGTAAACGAATATGATTTGGTTGGGATTACGGAAACGTGGCTCAAGGATGGCCAAGACTGGGAACTCAACATCCAGGGGTATTCAATATTCAGGAAAGATAGGCAAAAAGAAAAGGGAGGTGGGGTAGCATTACTGGTTAAAGAAGGGATTAATACAATTGTAATGAAGGATATTAGCTATGATGATGTGGAATCTGTATGGGTAGAATTGAGAAATACTAAGGGGAAAAAAACATTAGCGGGAGTGGTATATAGACCTCCCAACAGTAAGGCGGAGTTTGGGGATGGCATGAAAAGGGAAATTAAAGAAGCGTGCAATAAGGGAACAGCAGTCATCATGGGTGACTTTAATCTACATATAGATTGGGCCAACCATATTAGTAACAATACTGTGGAGGAGTAATTCCTGGAGTGTTTACGGGATGGTTTCCTGGACCAATATGTCGAGGAACCAACCAGAGATCAGGCCATCTTAGACTGGGTATTATGTAACGAGAAAGGATTAATTAGCAATCTTGTTGTACGAGGCCCCTTGGGTCTGAGCGATCATAATATGATCGAATTCTTCATTAAGATGGAGAATGAAGTAGTTGACTCAGAGACTAGGGTCCTCAATTGAAATAAAGGAAACTACGATGGTCTGAGGAGCGAGTTGGGTAGGATTGATTGGGGAATGGCACTCAAAGGGTTGACGGTGGATAGGCAATGGCAAATATTCAAAGACCGAATTGATGAACTACAGAATTTGTTCATCACAGTTTGACATAAAAATAAAACAAAAAAGGTGACTCAACCGTGGCTAACAAGGGAAATTAGGGATAGCATAAGATCCAAGGAGACGACATATAAATTGGCCAGAAAAAGCAATAATCCTGAGGATTGGGAGCAGTTTAGGATTCAACAAAGGAGGACAAAGGTATTAATTAAGAAAGGGAAAATAGAATATGAGAGTAAGCTAGCAGGGAACATAAAAACTGACTGTAAAGGCTTTTATAGATATGTGAAGAGAAAAAGATTGGTGAAGTCAAGCGTAGGTCCCTTGCAGTCAGAATCAGGGGAATTTATAATAGGAAACAAAGAAATGGCAGACCAACTAAATTCATACTTTGGTTCTGTCTTCACAAAGGAGGACACAAATAACCTCCCAGAGATGCCGGGGAACATAGGGCCTGATGAAAGGGTGGAACTGAAAGAAATCAGTATTTGTAGGGAAATGGTGTTAGGAAAATTGATGGGACTGAAGGCCGATAAATCCCCAGGGCCTGATAGTCTACATCCCAGGGTACTTAAGGAAGTGGCCTTAGAAATAGTAGATGCATTGCTGGTCATCTTCCAGAACTCGATAGACTCTGGAACAGTACCCATGGATTAGAGGGTAGCTAATGTTACCCCACTATTCAAAAAAGGTGGTAGAGAAAAAGCGGGGAATTATAGACCGGTAAGCCTGACATCGGTAGTGGGGAAAATGCTAGAATCTATTATAAAAGATGTAATAGCAGAGCACTTGGTAAGCAGCGACAGGATCGGACAAAGTCAACATGGATTTACAAAAGGTAAATCATGCTTGACTAATCTACTGGAATTTTTTGAGGATGTAACTGGTAAAATAGTTAAGGGAGAACCAGTGGATGTGGTGTATTTGGACTTTCAGAAGGCTTTCGATAAGGTCCCACATAAGAGATTAGCGTGCAAAATTAAGGCACATGGGATTGGGGGCAAGCTATTGACTTGGATAGAGAACTGGTTGGCGGACAGAAGGCAGAGAGTTGGAACAAACGGGTCATTTTCCGAGTGGCAGGCAGTGACTGGTGGGGTACCGCAAGGATCCGCCCTAGGACCCCAGCTGTTCATAATATATATTAATGATCTGGACGAGGGAATTGGATGTAATATCTCCAAATTTGCAGATGACACAAAGCTGGGTGGGAGGGTAAGCTGTGAGGAGGATGTCGTGAAACTCCAGTACGATTTGGACAGATTGGGTGATTGGGCAGAAACATGGCAAATGCACTATAATGTGGATAAATGTGAGGTTATCCACTTTGGTGGCAAAAACAGGAAGGCAGATTATTATTTGAATGGCAATAGATTGGGAGAAGGGGAAGTGCAAAGAGATCTGGGTGTTCTTGTGCACCAGTCGCTGAAGGTAAGCATGCAGGTGCAGCAGGCGGTTAAGAAGGCAAATAGTATGTTGGCCTTCGTAGCAAGAGGGTTCGAGTACAGGAACAAGGATGTCTTGCTACAGCTGTACAGGGCCTTGGTGAGACCGCACCTTGAGTATTGTGTGCAGTTTTGGTCGCCTTACCTGAGGAAGGACGTTCTTGCCATGGAAGGAGTACAGCGAAGATTCACCAGGCTGATACCTGGGATGGCAGGAATGACGTATGAGGAGAGATTGTGTCGATTGGGCTTATACTCACTGGAGTTTAGAAGATTGAGAGGGGATCTCATCGAAACCTATAAAATTCTGTCAGGCCTGGACAGACTAGATGCAGGAAGGATGTTTATGATGGCCGGGGAGTCCAGAACCAGGGGTCATAGTATAAGGATAAGGGGTAAGCCATTTAGGACTGAAATGAGGAGGAATTTCTTCACCCAGAGAGTGGTGAACCTGTGGAATTCTCTGCCATAGAGGGTGGCGGAGGCCAGTTCATTAAATATATTCAAAAAGGAGTTGGATATATTTCTTAAGGCTAAAGGGATCAAGGGATATGGGGAGAAGGCAGGGACAGGGTACTGAATTTGGATGATCAGCCATGATCTCATTGAATGGCGGAGCAGGCTCGAAGGGCCGAATGGCCTACTCCTGCTCCTATCTTCTATGTTTCTGTGTAAGGCCTTTACGAAAACAAGAATCTGTCCACACGCTGGATCGAAGGAACAGCGTGTCAAGCTTCAGCTAGTTCCAAATGACGTCTCCTTGACTCGTATGAATAACTCACTTCTACGGAATGTACATCTACCAATTGGACATTCTAAGTGCATGTTGTTTCGCTAATTGCATGACTATCTACCTATCATCCTTTTAAATTGTGTTCAATTTAAAATAAGGCAAATCATTGTTTTAGGATGACTTAAAAGGAATTTTCATGTAGCACATGATTTTGAATCTCGTGAAATTGATGTGCTATTGTAACCTTATTAGTAATATTGACCAAACTCTGTCTTGATGCTTCAGTTCCTTTTTTGGTCAAGAGGGAGGTGTGAAGGAATAAGCAATATATCTATTCAGAAGATACACCATCCTAGTATTGTGCTAGTTAGGTTATCCAAGGGAAACCGAGAAGTACCCCTGAGACAAACGAGTACCACAAATGAGAACAGCTTGTAAAATAAGCTCACGAGGGCATAGGTCAAACACATTGTGGTGACAGAACAATATTCTGCAAATTGACTCCCTTATATTGGTGGCCAGGCATGCTTAAGGCCTGTAAAACGTACGTGGCAAATTGTGACACATGCAATTTAACCAATAAGTCATCACTAATTAATTCACCACCATTGGCTCCTGTGAAAGCTGATGAACCAATGGGAAAATTCTTTATTGACTTCGTTGGACCACTTCCCCCATCTTTGGGATATGGACATGTTCTCGTTTGTGTTGATGGATGCACTTCTTTCTGCTGGCTGGTCCCCACAAAAACTGTTTCAGAAAACGCACTTACCAATGCTATTACTGATATAATTACTGTAGCTGGTGCACCCAAAATCTTACACTCCGATCAAGGCGGAGCCTTTGTCTCCAAGGTCTTCAATGACTACTGCGAACAAAGGGGGATTGGGTTAGAGCACAGCACGCCAAGTCATCTGCAATCAGCAGGGCTGGTGGAATGTAAAAACGAAGATGTAAAAAAGCTATTGGTCAAACTGTTGAGAATCAGGGGAAATAAGTGGACCACCGTCATACCGGAGGTGCAGCTATCACTTAATAATGTGCCCGCATCTGCATCAGGGACAGTGTCCCCTAAAACTCCATATTATCTAATGTATGGGGCTGAGACGCATACACCGCTAACCCATGGTTCTTTTATTGCCTCTACACTCTCTGATTCCTTGACCCGACAGCAACAGTTAGATTTAAAAAAAGAAGTAACAGAGGAGATACATCAAATTGATTAGAGGACAAGGGAGACAAATAGGCAGAAAAAATTGACAAACAAAGCGTGGCAACCCCTAGCAGGAGATTGGGTGCAGGAAAAGAAGTTCAAGCAAAAACCTGGTTTAAGACCCAAGTGGAAAAAACCTGTTCAAATACGTTCCGTTGTAAGGGGTTTTAGATCGCAGAGGTTTCTCTCTCTAGAGGCCTCTCTCTCTTGCACAGTAAAACCTTGAGTGGTTCGACCCACTCGCCCCTTAGATTCTGTACTCTGGACTTTGGGGCAGGAACTACAATGTAGAGAAAACTCTTATAGACCAAGTTTGATGAAACAAAATGAAATTTTATTGCATATGGTAAAACAAATCAAATGCAAGCAAATAAGAGAGAACATGGGAGGGAAAAACACAAACAAATCATAACGACACAATACTAACTAAGGCAAATACAGGCATATTATACTCTACAAAGATCATCATGAAATAGGGAAACACACGGAACATCGAGGGACAACAACTCATGTTAATTACACCCTTAAATATCCACCCCCTTAAACCTATCTAGATCTGATTATGGAGGGCCAGAAACATGCTCACCAATCCAACTAGGAAGTGCAAGGTTTTGAAACAGGTCTGCGTTTTGGTTCCTTCAGGCGTCCTGTCTCCTCGTGGATCGTGGAGCCCCAGCGAGCTGCGCCACACCTCTCTCCTGAGGTGGGGGTCGGGGACAGCTGGACACCGGCTGGTCTGGATGTAGGCGGGGTCGGGGATCGTTTGCTCGACCCCGGTCAGAGGAGCCTTGGGCTGGCCCCTATCTTGGAAGGTTCCTTCTGTAGTTTATTTTTATCTCTTCACCCGAGCCAGAGCCGGTCGATGGCCTCTCGTTTCGTCAACGGCCGGGGGTTGGTTGATGATCTCCCAATGTTTTACCCCGGGGCGGGATGCCGGCTCGAACCTTCTTCCTCTCCGATGATGGCCGCTCTGTTTATGGCTTCCTCCCATTTTTCCACGATGCTTCCCTCGATGACCTCTTTCTACCTCTGGGTTCCCAGATATACTTCTCACCAGAAGCCCTTATCTCGCGCCAAATCAGGTTAGTCTTTTGTTTTAACTTTTGGCGGGCTTGTTGCACAACGGGGTAGTTATTATATTTTAAAATACTTGAGATGGCCGGTAAAGGGCCATCTCTGGTCTGGAATGACCTTCATTGTTTTTAATGTCCTGGTGATGTCTTTACCGGGTCCTTGATGCTCTTCTCATGAATATGAAACTGTTCCCTTTTGTCTGGGACAACATTTAGATGGCCTTTATCTACAGGCCGATCTTGACTGGATCTGCATCCAATCTATATGTATATGTGGGTGTCTGGTTTCGTTCTCTCAGAAATGGCTTCCAGAACTTACTTTGGGCTGAATCCACAAAGCTGTCTGAGGATTTGCAGGAACCATTTTAAAGTGTCCCAATAAGTTGATCACGGGGTCTGGTGGCCATTTTGTATGCCCCTTTTTCTGGGCTTCTTTTAAAATAGTCTTTAAAAATCATGGCCTCTACTGCCATTCGACCCCTTATAATATAAAGTCCAATTTTGTGAATCCTACACCGTTATTAACGAAAGAACTGTTGAAATACATATTAAACTGCCGAATGGCAAGTACATTCCTAAAACTGTCTCCGTAGGCAATCTCAAAAGATATCCTGCGGGATACCGAAATGGAGGAACGATACAAGGTGCAGTTGTACACTTGTCTTCCAAGACCCAGCTTGGAGCATGACACAGGAAATGGATGCGATCGAACTACTGACAACGGTCAGCCAGACAGTGTCACCGACTCCTCCACATGATGCTTGGCAACGCCTCAGGAATTGGTTTCGCAAAAGGAAAGATCAACGAGTTACTTCAATGAAGGAGGAAAACATGGTGGATGGAGAAGGAATCAACTGAACTTCTGGCAAGGCCTTTACGAAAACAAGAATCTGTCCTCACGCTGGATCAACGGAACAGCGTGTCAAGCTTCAGCCAGCTCCAAATGACGTCTCCTTGACTCGTATAAATAACTCACCTCTACGGAACGTACATCTGCAAATTGGACATTCTAATTACATGTTCCTTTAAGTCAGCCCAGGACAATGTTTTGCCTTATTTTAAATTGAACAGAAATTAAAAGAATGTTAGGTACATTGTCATGCAATTAGCGAAACAATATGTAATGGGGTTGGGGGTAATATAGTAGCATGGATTGAGGATGGGTTAACGGACAGAAAACAGAGGACGCGGTCTTGCCAGCCCTGGAGAGGTGGGTTTGGAGGCGGGACTTCTGGGAAAATGGCAGACTCTGGGGGCGGGTGCCCAACCGCCTCCGTGCCATCTTGCCAGGAGGCGGGTAGCCGACTCGCGCCGGGTCCCGTCTCCTTGGAGGCGGGAAGGGTATTACAGCCACTTAACTGCCTGTTAACAGGTAGTTAACAGACAGATAAGAGGATTATCCCCATTTTACCCACACAAGTGCAGGCTTCCCGAAGGCTGCGAACCCTGCCAGTGTCAGCGAGGCAAGCAGTGGGTCTGCGGGGTGCAAAAGTGCGCTGCGAAGGTCAGTGATGGGTGCAAGTGTGGAGAGGTAAGTATGTGAGCTGAGTGGAAAGTGGTAGAAAATGTTTACTTACCTTTGTTTCTTCCTGCAGGCTTCAAACATTGGGGATGCGGAGACTCTCGCATCTCACTGGCAGAGATGACAGACGGCTGCTGCATTCTCCGATGCAACAACTATCTAATTTCTGCTCACAATAGAGGTTTGATGAGTCTTGAATACAAGAACTCATCAAACAACAGAGAATGTCAGTGTTTGAAGCTTCACAGAGCTGTCAAACGATGACAATTCATCTGTCAAATTTTTTTGACAGATGACACATCATACGCTGACGTTCTCTGTAACCGGCTTCCCCTTAATTGGCTGGGTGGGCTTAACAAGGTCAATTAAGGGAAAATAGCGTGGGTTGGCCAGAAGTTGATGGAGGCGGGACTAAAACCCGACAAGTGGGAGTCCCGCCTCCAAAAGCTCCCCATTGGCAAAATCCAGCCCTCAGTCTCCTCCCTCCCAACTAATTTCTAACCCAAGTCAAAAGGCTACCTCCAATTGCGTGCTAATTATGGTTTAGGAATAGTAGGCCATTCAGTCCCTCAAGCCTGTTCGCCATTCAATTAGCTAATGACTGATTTATATCTTAATTCCATCCATTCGACTTGGTTCCGTAACCCTCAGTACCCTTGCCAAACCAACATGTATCAATCTCAGTTTTGAACTATTCAATTGACCCCCAGCACCAACAGATTTTGGGGGGAGAGCGTTTCAGATTTCCACGACCCTTTGTGCGATGAAGGTCTTCCTGACATCACCCCTGAACGGCCTGGCTCTCATTTTAAGGTTCTGCCCCCTTGTTCTGGACTCTCCCACCAGAGGAAGTAGTTTCTCTCTATTGACCCTATCAAATCCTTTAATCATCTTAAACACCTCGATTGGATTACCCCTTAATCTTCCATATTCAAGGGAATAGAAGCCTAGTCTATGCAACCTGTCCTCATAATCGAACCCTTTTAGCCCAGGTATCATTCTGATGAATATTGGCCTCCAATATATTCTTCCTGAGGTGCGGTGCCCAGAACATAAGAACACAAGAAATAGGAGCAGGAGTAGGCCAATCGGCCCCTCGAGCCTGCTCCGCCATTCAATAAGATCATGGCTGATCTGATCCTAACCTCAAATCTACTATCACTCTACATCCCACCTGAACCCATGTGATCTCCCGGGAGAGGCGAAAAACCAGATAAAAAACCCAATGCACCAATTTGGGGGAAAAAATCGGGGAAATTCCTCTCCGACCCATCTAGGCGATCGAAACTCGTCCAGGAGATCACTCTGTCCCTGTATTTCCTACAGTACTTACCTTCTGTAAGAGGTGATCTCCACCCCAGCCAGGAACAGGCCCAATTTACTCTTGAGAGACTCCTAGCTGGAAGCCTGTTCCCAAGGTCTCCACTAATCCCTGTGAATAGAACCATCTCCTGAAATCTAACACAGAATTAGAACACAAGATGTTGGAGCAGGACCAGGCTACACGGCCCCTGGGCCCGCTCTGCCACCCACAGGGCCATGACCGATCCAACCTAGCCTCATGTCCGATTTCCTGCCCGCTCCCCGTAACCCCTAATTCCCTTTATTTCTAGGAAACTATCTATTTCTGTTTTAAATTTATTTAATGATGTAGCTTCCACAGCTCCCTGGGGCAGCAAATTCCACAGACCTACCACCCTCTGAGTGAAGAAGTTTCTCCTCATCTCAGTTTTGAAAGAGCAGCCCCTTATTCTAAGATTATGCCCCCTAGTTCTAGTTTCACCCATCATTGGGAACATCCTCACCGCATCCACCCGATCAAGCCCCTTCACAATCTTATATGTTTCAGTAAGATCGCCTCTCATTCTTCTGAACTCCAATGAGTAGAGTCCCAATCTACTCAACCTCTCCTCATATGTCAACCCCCTCATCCCCGGGACTAACCGAGTGAACCTTCTTTGTACTGCCTCGAGAGCAAGTATGTCTTTTCTTAAGTATGGACACCAAAACTGTATGCAGTATTCCAGGTGTGGTCTCACCAATACCTTGTACAACTGCAGCAATACCTCCCTGTTTTTATATTCCATCCCCCTAGCAATAAAAGCCAACATTCCATTGGCCTTCTTGATCACCTGCTGCACCTGCATACTAACTTTTTGTGTTTCGTGCACCAGGACCCCCAGATCCCTTTGTACCGCAGTACTTTCCAGTTTCTTGCCATTAAGGTAATAACTTTCTCTATGATTTTTCCTGCCAAAGTGCATAACCTCACACTTTCCAGTATTATATTCCATCTGCCAAATCTCTGCCCACTTACTTAGCCTGTCTATGTCCCTTTGCAGGTTTTTTATGTCCTCCTCACTCACTACTTTCCCTCCCATGAACTGAATGCAGTCCTCCAGATGGGGTCTAACTAGAGCTCTGTACACTGTAATATAACATCCGCAGTTTGTTCAGCTCAATCCTACCTTCACGCGACGGTGTATTTTTCTTTTAACTCCCGAAGGTTATTTATGGCAGACCCCCCGAAACCCTCTCGTGGACCCCTAGGGGGCTGCGGACACCGGTTGAGAATCCCTGGTTTATTAGTTATGAAAATATTAGAGATCGGTGGGGGGGAGGATAAAGGCTGTTTGAGTGACAATCAAGCTGAGAACTGGGACCGGCGGACGTGCCGGGAACGGTTGGCGAGGGAGTCGGGGGTTTTGGGGGAAAAGAGGGGGAGGGGAGGGTAGGTGATTGGGGCTCATGTGGAGGGAAAGAGGGAGCGGGGTGGGCGTGGGGACCTGCATTTTCTGCGGTGCCGGTTAGTGGGAGCAGCGCAGAGAGAATTTTTAGGCGGAAAAAATCCGCGTGTTCTGTTACGGGGGATCCGTGGAATTTTTTGAACACAGGAGGGGGGCCTCAGAAGCAAAAAGGTTGAGAACCCCAGTGATAAATGAAAGTAAGGGCCTGGGCTTGGCGGCAGCAGCCGCTGTCATCTCACAGACGTTCGGGAGGGGGTGGACAGAGGTCCGTGTTGGGGCCGGAGCCGCAAGTTTGCTCAGCTCGATCCCACCTTTACATGACGGTGTATTTTTTTTTTTTTTAACTCCCGGAGATTATTTATGGCGGGCCCCCTGAAACCCTCTCGTGGACCCCTGGGGGTGCGGACCCCCGGTTGAGAACCCCTGCATTAGCTTTCTGTGATTTCTGTACTTGGGCCCCGAAATCTCTCTGCTCGCCCACAGTTCCCAGCTTCTCGCCATTTAGAAAATACTCTGATCGATCTTTCTTAGATCCAAAATGGATGGCCTCACACTTTCCCACATTGAACTCCTTCTGCCTCAGTTTTACCCACTCACTTAATCTATCAATGCCCCTTTGCAACTTTCTGCTCCCATCTATACTATTTACTGTGCCCCCTAACTTAGTGTCGTCAGCAAAGTAGCATTTTTGCCATTAATCCCTTAGAATGGCTTCTGGAAGTCTTTATAGATAACATCCATAGTCACTCCCTTATCTACCTTATTAATGACCACCTCAAAAATTTCAACTAGATTAGTCAGACATGACTTACCCTAAAGCCTGATCTCTGACCAGCTCATCTGACGATGCTAAATTTACAACTTTATTTTACAATTTTCAAAGTAGTTCCTAATTTTTCCTTTTGATGAACTCCAATTGTTTGCTATCCCCAACATGGATGCCTGATACGGAGCCCTTTCTACTGTTTTCAACATAGCCCTATCCTCTCTTCAAAATGATTACCACACCTCTCCCGCCAATCAACCCAAAACTATGTGATTTACTTTTTCCCACAGATCTGAATGTCTCATTTACTCGGTCAGTCGTAGCCCAGAGGATCAATGTGGGTTCAGAGGGAATAAATCTGTTAATTTTTTATTATTACTCTACATCTATATTTCAGAAGGGTATTGGATATATACTTGAAAAGGAAACATTTGCAGGGCTATGGGGAAAAGGCAGGGGAGTGGGACTAATTGGAGAGCTCTTTCAAAGAGCCAGCACAGGCACGATGTAGGAATGGCCTCCTTCTGTGCTGTCTCTCTAATCCTGACTTGAGGAAAGTAAAATACTGCAGAGGCTGGCAATTTGAACCGCCAATGGTGGAGCGATTAAAATCGGGGATGCGCAAGAGGCCTTAATAGGAGGAACGCAGAGATCGCGGAGGGTTGTAGGGCTGGAGGAGGTTACAGAAAGGCCACAGTGGTGAGGCCATGGAGGGATTTAAAAACAAGGATGAGAATTTTAAAATCGAGGCATTGCTGGACTGGGAGCCAATGTAGGTCACAAGAAGTAAAAGGAAACCACTTGGGTGTAACATGAAAAAACATACTTTAACATCAGAGAATGATTGGAATATAAAATCTGTCGGTTTACAGTGAATATAGGTGCTTGTCTATCACTGACAAATCCTTGAACGCACATCAACAAGACAAGAATCAGACAAACCAGGGTTAGTATTTTGCAATGCTTTGATAGTATTTATTGTTTACTCACAAGAACATATGGTAACATTCAGGGGAAAATCAAATAAAGGATGAAATATTTCAGTGAACAGGTGTGGCAGAAACTAGGTAAAATCGAGGCCAACCCAGGTAATATTAGCAGAAAACCCCATTTACCACAATAGGCATTTAAAGTGAATTGGCTGTAATCAGTCTATTAAGGAAGATCATTTATGTCAAGACAGGGCATCACTTGGAGAAGATACAGCTTTACTTCGAGAGATAGTGAAGTAAGTTAGAAGGTTCACAGCTTAGGCAGCTTTAGCGAATCCCATTCTATTATTCCCTCTATCGTAAATAGAATAGAACTCTCTCAGGAAGACGTCACCCAAGATCCAGAATGGTCCATCTCGGGTAGGCGGATACAGGTAGGTTGACTGAATCGCAGCAAAACAAAAGCCATTACTCTGCAAAATGTGAGATAATGACACTCCGTTAGATTCATGAGCATAAATCCTCAAAGTTTCAGCACAAGTTTAATTACTTCATCTATTAGACTAAAAACCTGCGGAAATACTTTCAGTTTACACTTTTCTAGCCTCATAATAGGGCCGACAACAGAAAGATTACTTTTTAAGAGTTAAGAGCTGGGGGAAAAATTCAGCTGATTCGCAAAGCAACTAGCGCCCGGGCACAGCACCACTAACGCCTTCCGTGAAATTCAGCGGGAGGTTAGCGTTCAGTGATAACCATTAGCACGCCGTGATGCTGCACCTCCTGCGATGACGTCATCACTGTGCGCAGCGCCCCGCTCGCAACCCAGCCATGATCTTCGGTAGTGCCTTATTGCCGGAGGCTATATCCGACAGAGTCGGGGGGGGGCCTACCTGCGGCCGGGGCTGCGCAAATTAAAGGGGAGGTGCCGGGCAGCCATTTTTGTTGCTGGCCACCTGCCAGCACCTGCCCCCGTTGCTGTCTCCGGCCTCCTGTGAAGCCCCCCCACCATGGGGTGTCGGCTGCGCTCCGTGAGCCCGGCACTTCTCAAGTACCAGGCATAAGATTTTTAAAGGTTTTCTGCGGGCGGAGGGTGTGCAGAAAGCGGACCTCTCCCCCCTGCCCCCGCAGAGGCCCTTCTCCCGGTCAGGCAGAGGATCTGTCAAGAGGATTTTTGACAGATCGGAAGTGCCGGTTTTAAGCGCATGCACTTCGCACACCTGAAACCGGTACTTTCGCGGCCCCTACGGGTGTGTACGCAGCTCGTGCACTCCCGTAGGGATCGGAAAATATGGGCCATTAATAGGTTAAAGAGATTAATGTTAATGTCCACATTTATGGATTTTTTATTTACTTTATTTTATATGGCGGTCAGGTATCTCTGACAGTCAGGTTTTTGACTCCCATTGGAATAGCTCAAGTTGAGTCTCCATATCTTCAGCCATTTGAAAATGGGAATTTGAGAATTCCTCCACCAGTATGTAGAATGTGTGAGGTGACAGTGAACTCCACTGGAGGAAGGGGAGGGCAGGGAAGGGAAGGGGAAAATATCTCCCAGTGGATCTATATTCTGCCCCACACAATTGGCCTCCTGTTAAATGATAATAGCTTCATTAAAAGTGGTCATAGAGAAATTTATAACACAACCCCTCACTGAAAGGTGACATTATGAAGAGAGAGCGAATGGAAGTTAGATTATAAAACCGACATCCTGTTTTGCCCTCCCCTCAAATAATAACATTTTCCTTGTGCACTGTGTGCAACAAAAATCATAAAACATCTTCTTTATAAAGGGTTTGTGATTTTATTGCAACTAGCGCACAAAGGAAATCTTTGCCTAATATTTCTAAGGTTTCACAGTTAACAAAACAGACAGATTCTCCAGTCAATGTTGCAGCTATTCTGACTAAACTGAGTCACGTTGCGCATTGGTTTTAAAAAAAAAGACAGTATCTGTCGTACACACCTGTCTGATGTAGGCCGAGGCTGGAATAGTGAGTTTAGCGTCGTTGATGATAAAGGTCAATGAAGGCATGCTTGCAATAGAGTCACAGTTGACAACGTACTATTGAATAAAGAAGAAAACATTCAGTAGATCTGCATGTGTAGCTCGAACGGAAGACGCACAGCAAGGAATTGTTGGAGACGTTACTAATTCCACAGATAACCTATTTCACACAGCTTGATTTCCACTGGAGGAGAGAACCACAAGAAGAGATTGAATCGAGGCTTTTATAATCAAGGCCTTTGGTAGAGTGAATTGGACAAGAGAATTTCCTCCAGCTCGGGAGTCAAAGACAACGGGTCATCAATTTAAAATTCTTACTAAGAGAGTTAGGAGAGGGATTAGGGGAAATTTCTTTACTCAGGGAGTTGTTATAACTTGGAGTGCTTTGCCACAGAGGCGAGGGCCTTACTCTGTATTTTGTTATATTGAATTAAACAATCACACAAATCACTGAAAGTAGCGACACACATTAGCAAGGCCATAAAAAAAGGCAAACCAAGCACTCGGGTTTATTTCTTGAGGGATTGAATGTAAAAGTAGAGAAGTTATGCTAAACTTGTATTGAACCTTGGTTAGACCACACTTGGAGTACTGCGTACAGTTCTGGTCACCATATTACAAAAAGGATATAGAGGCACTGGAGAGGGTGTAAAAAAGATTTACAAGGATGATACCAGAAATGTGAGGGTATACATATCAGGAAAGGATGAACAGGCTGGGTCTCTTTTCTCTTGAAAAGAGAAGGCTGAGGGGTGACCTAATAGAGGGCTTTAAAATGATGAAAGGTTTAGATAGAGTGGATACAGAGAGAGTGTTTCCACTTGTGGGGAAGAGCAAAACTAGAGGCCATCAATATAAGATAGTCACCAAGAAATCAAATAGGGAATTCAGAAGGAACTTCTTTACCCAGAGAGTGGTGAGAATGTGGAACTCACTACCACAGGGAGTGGTTGAAGTGAATAGTATAGATGCATTTAAGGGGAGGCTAGATAAGCATATGAGGGAGAAGGGAATAGAGGGTTATGCTGATAGGTTTAGATGAGGGAAGACTGGAGGCGGCTCGAGTGGAGCATAAATGCTGGCATGGACTGGTTGGGCCGAATGGCCTGTTTCTGTGCCGTATATCCTATGTAATCCTATGTAAACTCTCTTCTAAAATGTCCCAGTATCACAGGGCCCTATGAAGGCTAAAATGGCTTTGTAAAGCCAAATGTTGTTCAATGTTTTCTTTGATAAGGACCACGTGCAATCACACAGCACAATACTAGTAACATGTTCTGATGAAATTCCTTTGTTTTAAGAAAGATGTCGATCCATTTATTTTAAATGTGTTGACACGTTTGTTGCGCATATCACACGACGCGGCTTCAGGACATCATTTTGTGCCTTAGGAGCAGCCGTGTCAGAGACCTGGGAAAGAGGTCCCTTTCCTGCCCTTTGGCTGTGGGACAGTGTTTGGCATCGAGGGACTCAAACAAGTATTATAGTCCAGGATAAAGACATATTCAAAATTGATATTGGGTCCAACCAGCATTTGTAGTCAGTGGCTATCTGCAAAATGATGATCATGTGTAAATCATGGTATAAAGGGCATGATTTGAAATTCTGCCATCTTTTAAGATAATTGGCAAAAGAACCAGGGGGATGACAAGAATTGATTTTTACACAGCAAGTTGTTATGATCTGGAATGCACTGCCTGAAAGGGTGGTGGATCCAGATTCAATAGAAACTTTCCAAAGGGAATTGGATAAATACTTGAAAAGGAGAAACATTTGCAGGGCTATGGGGAAGGAGCAGTGGAGTGGGACTAATTGGATAGTTCTTTCAAAGAGCCGGCACAGACACAACGGGTCAAATGGCCTCCTTTTGTGCTGTATGATTCTATGATTGATCATGGCAGTTTACCAAACATTGAACATTTCGTCTCACTGTACAAGAGCAATTGGTATGGGAAACAGAATTCTAGGAACTATAAGCAGATCTATAGAGTTGAAGTCCAAAGAGTTTCTACTGATACTATAAACCTTTGGTGAACCTACACTTCAATGTATTGTCTCGTTTTGGTAACTGTACAGAAAGACACAAAAGGTATTGCAAAGGGTTTGAAGGTGGACAAAGAGAGTGATACCAGCCCTTCAATCAAAATCCGATGAGGAGAAGGTGGTAAGTGAACTAATTCCGCTTTCACTTAGAAAAGGATTACGAGAAACAAGATCCAATCTTTTAAAATCATGAAGCGGTGACATGAAGCAATTGGTGCTCAACCAAGAGAGAGACACTCGGCAATCTAAAGCCAGGAACCATGGACTTTAATTACACAAATCAACTAGCACAGCAAATGAGAACTCAAATGAAGCAATCAAAGAAGAAATGGACAGATCTGTGCTTCAACAGGGAGCAGAGAGAAACATTCTTGGTAACAAGGCAGAAGGGAAATCAAATTAATCTTCATAAAGGTTTTCCTCAATCCAAGCTTTTTCTGCTCATTGTATGGGGTGATAATATAATTTTGAAGCCTTTATTTTGCACAAAACCAGCAAAATGTGGCTGTCTAGTGCTGGGACAGCGACATTTTATTTTTGCACCAAACACTCCCTTGTCATAGGCAGTAGAAGTTAAATGCCTCTACACTGCCCCAACAATGTCTATCAAGCGCAGTCTGAAAAGAGCAGGCATTACTGTACTGGTAGGACAATTTCATTTTCCACACCAGCTATCCTTGTGACCCCTCCAAATAAGAGTACAAATTTTGTGCGAATTAGCTAAGACTTAAATCCATTAATGATTCGATGGAGACAATTAAATTAATTTTACTTAGGATTCTTACAGAAATCAGATAGAGGAGACGGTCATCCACCACGATCAGTTGTATCAAACCCAAGTCCCAGAGCTGAAGGGACGGTCTTGTCAACGTAGTTCCACTTTAGTGACCAATAACTGTCACTAAAGCCTTACTGCTGGTACAGTCACAGAATCTGTATCAGTTAGCACTTGTTACAAAAACTTACCGCACCATACTCATCCTGGCTTGCGCCAATGTACTGCATCAGTTCTCCGAGCTCCTGATCTGGTACAGTGAGGTACGAAGTCCCAGTGTCAACCATAGCTTGACATCCTCGGGTACAGAAGGTAGGGTTGTCATTGAGAAACACACTGAAAGACAGAATTACATTGATAGTTATTTATCTTTTTGTTAAATAGTAATTTAGAACCATAATAGCAGTTTCCCAACATTTTTTTTGCTTATGGTTATATCTATTTTTAATTTCCCTACTTTTTCACCTCTTAATTAAGAAGTTCTGGTTTTTACAAACATTTTAGATTTCTGAGTTTAGCATTTTGTCTTCATCTTTCACTTTCAGTATTCTCTACTCATGACCAATTTTCCCTCTAACTTCTTCCCCCTGTGCGGGCCCTTTAAATTTGCGTATCTCTTCCAGCAGCAGCATCTGGTGAGCGGCCTGCGTGGGACCTTACGATTGGCGCGCGGTGATGTGGCCAGTCACCTTAGGAGGAACATTGCTCATGACTCTCATGTTTTTTAAACCTTCCTCCCTTTTAAATTATTCTTTAATTTTTGTTCTGTTAATGTCTGTCTATGTTTTTCTCCTTTTGCTCATTCTAACAAGTGTCTCTTCTAACTTGCTGGAATCTCATTGAGGTCATTACCCACTGTTGCCTGGCAGTATTTTTCACTCTATGGGATAGATGCAGGCAGCAATCAGATCAGATCTGAGGCACTGCCACCTACACAGCAGGATATGTCCGAGACCACACTCAACATAAAGGGGGAGAAATTCAGTATCACCCCATTTGGGGCGCCTTTATCAGCCGTGCGCAAAGTTTAGCGCCTGGCGCTAATTATCACCTCCGACGGCAAACGTGGCTTTTATCGCCCCTGGAGGTGAATGGAGCGCTAAATCAGGCGCTTCACACCTGCCTTAAGGCACAGAGGCCGAGCAGCGAGGCGCTACCTCAGAGCGCTGGCGAAGCAAGGAAGGGCAAATCAAAATAAACCTGCAAAGTGGTGCTCAGTACCCAAAATCGCTTCACACAGCGTTGAATCTCTCCAGAAGTCTCTCTCGCTCTCAGAATGCGTGGTGCAAAAATGTCACCAACAAAAAAAGGCAGGAAGCGGTCACTTTTAAATAGCGCTCCCCCAGTCCCTTTCTGACAGCAAAACGCTCCCCTCAACCTGTTGTTGCTAGCGGCAGGCGGTAAGGCAGGGGGCGCCACTCAATATCCGGTCCCGGGCGCTACCAGGGCGTTGCGCACTCGACTGACGTCATGATCTGCCGGCGCAGGAGATCGTGGCGGTAGTGTTTAGCGCCGCCGCAAAATGTCTAGTTAATTTTGCGAGCGGCGCAAATATCGCCGCGCCCGGGCGCTAGTTGCTTTGCGCCCCATTAGCGCCCTCTTAACAACTGAATTTTTCCCCCAAGATGTTAAAGACCATCGATGCCAGTACCATATCCAATATATACCAACAATTCTGGAATTTATCTGATAATAATATACTGAGTGAAATAGAAATGGTTAATCTTGATCACCATTTCAAGTTACCTCCTATTTACAGCACAGAAACAGGTCATTCTGCCCAACAGGTCTACGATGGTGTTTATGCTCCACACAAGCCTCCTCCCACCCTTCTTCACCTAACCGCATCCACATATCCTTCTATACCTTTCTCCCTCATGTGTTTATCTAGTTTCCCCTTAAATGCATCTATGCGAGTCGCCTCAACTACTCCTTGTGGTATTGCGTTCCACATTCTAACCAATTTCTGTGTAAAGAAGTTTTCTTGAATTCCCTATTGGATGTATTAGTGACAAGCTTATATTTATGGCCCCTAGTTCTGGTTTCTCCGCAAGTGAAAACATCTTCTCTATGTCTACCCTATCAAACACTTTCACAATCTTAAAGACTTCTATAAGGTCATCCCTCAGTCTTCTCTTTTCTAGAGAAAAGAGCCCCAGCCCGTTCAATCTTTCCTGATAGGTATAACCTCTCAGTTTGGTATCATCCTAGTAAATCTTTTTTGCACCTTCTCCAGTTAAAACATGACTGCAGCACAAGAGGACACAGGTAGAAACTGATAAAAGGTACAATGTCACAAGGCAGTTCTTCACACTAAAAGTGATTCATACCTCAAATGTTCTTCCAGACAGGATAATGGTGGCAAAAATCTCTGGAGTCATATAAACAGCAATTAGACACTGTGAGGTAGTGATGAAAAGTTTCTGTTGAAGGTGAACTGGACGGGCCAAATGGCCTCCTGCCTCTGCACATCTCTTTTTAAGCAAGATTGAAAGTATCTATGCACAGAGCTTCAAGTTTGTATTGTGTATGTCACTAGGATTTGTGTTTTGTAGACTTTTACTTTTTTTACTCATTCATGGGATGTGGGCGTTGCTGGCAAGGCCAGCATTTATTGCCCATCCCTAATTGCCCTCAAGAAGGTGGTGGTGAGCCGCCTTCTTGAATACAACTGAGCGGCTTGCTAGGCTATTTCAGAGGGCAGTTAAGAGTCAACCACATTGCTGTGGGTCCGGCGTCACATATAGGCCAGACCGGGTAAGGACGGCAGATTTCCTTCCCTATAAGACAATAATGAACCAGATGGGTTTTTACGACAATCTGGTAGTTTCATGGTCAGCATTACTGATAATAATTGTTTTATTCCAGATTTATTTTAATTGAATTTAAATTCCCCAGCTGCCATGGTGGGATTTGAACTCATGTCTGCTCTAATTCATTGTATTTATATAACTTAGTCCTCAAGGTGATCTGTGGCCAGTACCAGCCCGCTGGGTAAGCAATCACTCATTATCCATTTTACTGTTCTTCCTTTCTTACTTACCCTTGCATGTAGATAAGCCAGTACATTTCCTGAAGAACAGGGACCCAGGTAATTTCACCAGTATACAGCTTATTGTCAATTCCTCCAAATGTCACTTCACCACCGTCTTGACTATTTGGAACCCTGGAATGAAGAAATATATTCAGCTTTACTAATGTTTCAATTAGTCCTTCAGCAATTTGACATAATTTGTCCTCATCTAGCTTCAAGTTACTGACAGAAACATGAGTCCCACTAACTCCTCCACCCACTGGGATAGTCCTGTAACTGGTTTAGGCAAAATATATTGCCTTAGATTCTGCATCACAGTTAGCATCAAGCAATCTATGACCAACAGTATTTAACTATAAAAGGTTCATCATTATTTTGAATTATAGTATAGGCTCATATTACTCGCACATGACACTGCTCCATACAAACATGAACTATGGCTTAGTAACTCCAGATTATATACTGGTCTTGTACAAAAATGTACTGTAGTGATGTCCCGCTTTCAACACCTGGCTCAGCTTCAGTTGTGGCTCAGTGGGTAGCACTCTCACCACTGAGTCAGAAGGCTGGGGGTTCAAGTCCCACTCCAGAAAATGATGCACAAAATCTAGGCTGTTACTCCAGTGTAATACTGAGGGAGCGCTGCACTGTCGGAGGTGCTGTCTTTCGGATGAGACATTACACCAAGGCCCCGTCTGCTCTCGCAGGTGGGTATAAACGATCCCATGGCACTATTTTGAAGAAGAGCTTGGGAGTTCTACTGGTGGCCTGGCCAATATTTATCCCTCAACCAACATCATTAAAAAAACAGATTATCTCGTCATTATCACATTGCTGATTGTGGGACTTTGCTGTGCACAAATTGGTTGCCATGTTTCCTGCATTACAATAGTGACTACACTTAATATGTAGTTTTACTCAGTTTCTCCGTCTCCGCCGCATCTGCTCTGACGATGCCACCTTCCACACCAGTGCTTCCGACATGTCTTCCTTTTTCCTCAACCGAGGATTCCCCTCTACTGTGGTTGACACGGCCCTCGACCGTGTCCGTTCTATCTCCTCCACTTCTGTCCTCACCCCTGCCCCTCCCTCCCGGAACCACGATAGGGTTCCCCTTGTCTTCACCTTTCACCCCACCAGCCTCCACATTCAACAGATCATCCTCCGCCATTTCCGCCACCTCCAGCGTGATCCCACCACCAAACGCATCTTCCCCTCCCCTCCCCTTTCAGCATTCCGTAGGGACCACTCCCTCCGAGACACCCTAGTCCACTCCTCTATCACCCCCAGCACCCCTTCCCCTTCGCCCGGCACCTTCCCATGCAAGTGCAGGAGATGCAACACCTGCCCTTATACCTCCCCCCTTCCCACTGCCCAGGGCCCCAAACACCCCTTCCAGGTAAAACAGCGATTTACTTGTACTTCTTGCAATCTAGTATACTGTATCCGCTGCTCACGATGTGGTCTCCTCTACATTGGGGAGACCAAACGCAGATTGGGTGACTGTTTTGTGGAACACCTCTGTTCAGTCCGTAAGGGTGACCCCGAGCTTCCGGTCACCTGTCACTTTAATTCACTGCCCCATTCCCACTCAGACCTCACCGTACTCGGGCTCTTGCATTGTTCCACGGAAACCCAGCGTCAGCTCGAGGAACAGCACCTCATCTTCCGATTAGGCACTTTACAGCCTTCCGGACTCAATATCGAGTTCAACAATTTCAGATCATAACCTCGGCCCCTATTACATTTTTATATATATATTTTATCCACTCCTTTGTTTTGTGCCCTTCCCCTTTTTTTCTCTCCCACATGGCAGCTGTCTCATTCTGACAGCGCATTTCACACCTAATCTAGAGCCGTCTTTTGTCTCTTTACTAGTCCTATCACCATCTCGTCTGGTTTTGAATACCTCTTAATGTCTCTTCACTTCTGTTTTATTCTTTCATCCCCATTTCCCAGCCTCCAAACTGGCCTTTTAATCTGTTTCATTTCCTGTGTTTTTTCAGTCCTGACGAAGGGTTTTGACCTGAAACGTTGAATCTATTTCTCTCTCCACGGATGTTGCCTGGCCTGCTGAGTTTTTCCAGCATTTTCTGTTGTTATTTCTTAATATGTAGTTAATTGGCTGTAAAGTGCTTTGGAATATCCTGAGGACATGGAAGTCTTTCTTTAATCACCTATTTGAGCACCAGACTATAGGATTCCCATGGTTTCTTATGAAACTTCTCTCTCTGCTTTGAACAAATCCCATCAGTTAAATACTGGCAGCCGTTTGGCTCATTTCAATATTTCAGTATGATCCCATACTCTTACCTGCCCAGATATATAGAAAACAGATGCTCTGACACCAGATTGTCGCTCATCATGCTATCAAACACTGTTGTGGCGCCCCCTGCTGAAAGTGATGGGTATGCAAGACCGAGGATTCCGTCAAACTTTGAATAATAAAAGGCCGACCCAGGTTCACTCTCACTGAGGCCAAACTCCTGCTTTGGAATAGATATGCCTGCAACCTTGGGTGGGGAGACAAAAAGAGAACCAGAAAATATTACACTAAGTTTAGAAACAAGACAACATTGAGCTGACAGACGATTCCAATGCCTTGGCCATTGATTGATTAATCCTAACCCAACAACTGTGCTCCGAATACAGATTCTTTCAAAATCAGCAGAAGGCTTCTATTCCTTTAGGTCATTTTGTTCAAATACCAGACTGGGCACAATCCCACCTCAGACTGAGGGAGCTGCCACCAAACTCCTCCTGTGCCATAGTAACGCTACTCTACAACCCACCAACTGGAGCAAGACAGAGGAGGCAGTTCTATGTCGCTGTTTGCCCTTTTTTTAGGGCAGTGCCTCACCTTCCTTCAAGCTCCTCTCTGGTTTTGTTTGGGAAGATGGAGCGTGTGGGGAATCTCAGGCCTCAATCTGAGTCCCACAAGTGACATTGTAATTGCTCACAAGGCTGGCGACAGAAACAAAGTGTTCTTAGTACAGGTTTCACTTGAGCTCGTGCCTTTTGGAAATCAAGTACGCTAACATTACACTTTGAGTTTACTGCAACAATATATAGAGATTAATGAATATTACAAATGAGTTATTATAAAGGTAGCGATCAGTTCAACTGATGACATCATAAACCTTTGAAGAAAAATGCAAGCAGCACGAGATGAGATTCTGGCTTTAAAGTCATTCCCTGGTACCTGCAATTGTTGATAATATGTAGGCTACTCCTCTAATTCAAAATCGCTGAATTAAAATTATCTGATAATCTGATTTTTATTAATAAATTATCACTTTGCCGTGTTATTTCCATTGCTTGATTAAAATTCATGGATCAATTATTAAACTTTTTTTTCATTCATTCACGTGATGTGGGCATTGCTCGTAAGGCGAGCATTTATTGCCCATCCCTAATTGCCCTCGAGAAGGTGGTGGTCAGCTGCCTTTTTGACAACTGAGTGGCTTGCTGGGCCATTGCAGAGGGCAGTTAAGAGTCAGCCACATTGCTGTGGGTCTGAAAGTCACATACAGGCCAGACCAGGTAAGGACGGCAGATTTCCTTCCCTAAAGGGCATTAGTGAACCAGATGGGTTTTTACAACAACCCGATAGTTTCATGGTCACCATTACTGATACTAGCTTTTTATTCCAAATTTATTTAACTGAATTTAAATCCCCACGTTGCCATGGTGGGATTTAGAACTCATGTCTCTGGGTCATCAGTACAGGCATTTGGATTACTAGTCCAGTAACATAATGCTAATGTTCCCATTAATAAATGACTGAACTGCCAGGAGTAGACTGTATCCTGCTTCAGTTTTATGTGGGCTTTTTACAGTTTTGGTCAGGCAATGGCCAGCCATGCAGGTCAGTAATACCGTGCATCGCTGGCGTGTGTTGACTAACCCAAACACGAGAAAATGACTGTCATATCATCATTGTAAGAAACAGTGCGCAGTTAATATCTAGGAACCAATCTGCAATGGCTGAGGCTTTCTGTCTCACACCCACCAATACTTTGGCAGATCCAGGCTGGGTGTGAAGCAGAAAGCAACTTGGGGACGCCTTCCGCTGTGTCCCTGACTCCCTGCCAATTCCCGCTGGGGATCTGGTCGAGGGAAAGTGTGCCCGTCCACATGTGGGCCGGCACATGTTAAATACCCATGGGTTTGTGCTCTTTGAACGCTGGGCACAGGTGCCTGGGGTCCAGCATTAAGAAATCAGCAGAGACGGCCCGAGGGCCCAAATTGAAAAGCGAGGAATTACTTATTATCTGTTTCGTCAAAGGCTGGAGAAAGGTATTTGATCATTCGATGATCAAAAAAATTGGAGAAATAGTCATTTCACGGTAGGCCTGGCCCAGTACGTCTCTGCCCCCATTGTGGTATAACCCCCTGGCAAACCTCATATGCCCTGGTATAACCCCACCTTCTGCATGTAAACGACCCTGGGGTTACAGGAGCAGGAGTAGGCCATTCGGTTGGAAGTACAGCTGGAATCAGCAGGGCACCTGTAGGATTGTGGAGGTCCCGCCCTGCCAATCAATGAGGCGTGGAAAGCCTTTAGCTGTGACTCAGTTGGTAGCATTCTCACCTCTGAGTCAGAATGTTGTGGGTTCAAGTCTTACTCCAGGGATTTGAGCACAAATTCTAGGCTGACACTTTTGTGCAGTACTGAGGGAGTGCTGCACTGTCGGAGGTGCCGTCTTTCAGATGAGGCATTAAAGCTGAGGCCCCATCTGCCCTCTCAGGTGGACGTAAACTATCCCATGGCACTATTTCGAAGAAGAGCAGGGCCAATATTTATCCCGCAACTAACATCATTAAAAACAGATTACCTGGTCATTATCTCATTGCTGTTTATGGGACCTTGCTGAGCTCAAATTGGTTGCCACGTCTCCTACATTAAAACTGTGACTATATTTCAAAAATACTTCATTGGCTGTAAAGCGCTTTGGGAGGTCCTGAGGCCACAGAAGACATTATATAAATGCAAGGTCAATGACTGGTACCTTTTTGGTCATTACCATATAATACTTACATTCACTGTATCGTATCCAAAATAGCCACTCAAACTACCAGAGCCGTAAGCTATGCTGAAGCTTTGTTTTTTTGTGGTGAATGTTGAGGATTTAGTTGGATTGTATCTGGTGTGATCCACTGAAAAGAGAGGAATAAATCATGATCTCTTCCTGAAAGGCTGTGGGGAGTTAGTTGACCATACAATGACAAAATAAACTGGGGAAACAATCACTTGCGTGAGTTATACTTACTACATGTTGGGCTGTTACAGTAGATGGATGGGAGCCAAAGGTTGGATGAACCAGTGTCGAACAGAACTGTGAAACTCTGGGGTGGGGTACCAACAGTAATGGGTCCATAGTAGAAGTTCTGGTGCAAGTTTGAAAACGGAAATTAGAATTGATAATTTTTACACTGGGTAACTGTGTCATTAATCAAAAAGGCTAATGGAATGCTGGCCTTTAT
This sequence comes from Somniosus microcephalus, assembly GCF_052327205.1. NCBI lineage: Eukaryota > Metazoa > Chordata > Chondrichthyes > Squaliformes > Somniosidae > Somniosus > Somniosus microcephalus. Next base: position 21,291,890 of record NC_141004.1, on the reverse strand, counting down.
ATCTAGAGGACTAGAATACAAGGGGGTAGAAGTTATGCTGCAGCTATACAAAGCCCTGGTTAGACCACACCTGGAGTACTGTGAGCAGTTCTGGGCACCACACCTTAGGAAGGATATATTGGTCTTGGAGAGAGTGCAGCGTAGGTTTACCAGAATGATACCCAGACTCCAAGGGTTAAGTTACGAGGAGAGATTACACAAACTAGGGTGGTATTCCCTAGAATTTAGAAATTTAAGGGGTGATCTGATCGAAGTTTTCAAGATATTAAGGGGAACAGATAGGGTAGAGTGAGGGAAACTATTTCCGCTGGTTGGGGATTCTAGGACTAGGAGGCATTGTGTAAAAATTAGAACCAGACCTTTCAGGAGTGAAATTAGGAAATATTTCTTCACACAAAGGGTGGAAGAAGTTTCGAACTCTCTTCCGCAAATGACAATTGATGCTAGATCAATTGTTAATTTTAAATCGGAGATTGATAACTTTCTGTTAACCACAGGTATTAAGGGATATGGGCCAAAGGCGGGTAGATGGAGTTAGATCGCAGATCAGCCATGATCTCATTGAATGGCGGAACAGGCTCGAGGGGCTGAACGGCCTCCTCCTATTCCTATCAGTAGAGGAGCCCAAAATGTCACAATTTATTTTAGTGATGAGTCATTAAAAGTAGAAGAGCTCCACTAGTGTTTAAAGGGAGAATAACTCGGAAATGAAAGCTTGAGGAAAGGTTCAGTGATTGGCTTAAATAAAAACAGAAAATGCTGGAAATACTCAGCAGGTCAGGCAGCATCTGTGGAGAGAGAAACAGAGTTAACATTTCAGGTCGATAACCCTTCGTCAGAACTGGAAAGAGTTAGAGATGGAACAGGTTTTTAAGCAAGTGCAGAAGCAAGAAAAGGGGGGCGGGGAGCTTACGTTGAGCTTCATTGAAACAGTGTAAGAGACTCAGGACAGAGAGGTCAGAGTGGGAGTAGAGCGGATAATTAAAGTGACAGGCCACCGCAAGCTTGGGGGTCACGCTTGCAGACTGAACGGAGGTGTTCCGCAATGTGGTCACCCAATCTGCGTTTGGTCTCCCCAATGTAGAGGAGACCGCATCGTGAGCAGCAAATGCAGTATACTAAATTGAAAGAAATACAAGTCAATCGCTGTTTCACCTGGAAGGAGTGTTTGGGGCCCTGGACGTTGGGAAGGGCGGAGGTAAAAGGGCAGGTGTTGTATCTCCTGCGCTTGCACGGGAAGGTGCCATGGGAACAGGAGGGGGTGTTGGGGGTGATTGAGGAGTGGACCAGGGTGTTGCGGAGGGAACGGTTATTAGCTTGTTGCGTTGGGGCATTCCCATGCTCTTCTCCTTAGTAAGTTGGCAGCTACCGAAGGAATTACTCTGAAAACCCAATAGTGAACTGAGAAATGAAAGTGCTGGCAGAGTTTACAATCACCAGCCTGTCTGCTCATTGTACCTGCTGATATGTGAACTGGAAACTCAAACCCAAAGCAGCAGCCCGTTAACCCGGCCTCACTTGACTACATTGAGTTGGTTTCCCTTTTTACTTACATCGATGTAATTCAGGAGCGGCTCATTTGCATCCTCCGACTGGTATCCGGGGAAGAGATGGCGGTACTTCAAGGCGGGATCACACTTGTGAGTTTCTAAGAACTGTTTCAGCTCCCCGCGCTCCTTCAGGATCTCGCGCACAGATTTGCATCTGTGCAAAGGCACTCTGAGATGATAAAAACCCATTATCAGCGATCAAATAATTGTGAGCGGAGCAAGCTTTGTTTAAAAATGGAAATCATGAACCGTACTGTCATTCCAAGATTCAACAAGGGTTCAAATCAAAACAGTTCAGGTCCCCACGAGAACTGAGTGGGGAAATGAGGACCTTTCTCAAACTATTAATCTTGATTTATTTCTGGATTTCATGCATAGTGACTTGTTTAGAATCAAAGCGCATTCCTGCAGACTTTATACAAGCTTGTGCTGATCCCCCCAAAAAATCTGTGAATAATGACCTTTTGTCAAACCTTATGATGGACTCTATGGGGGAAAAATTGGGTTGCTTTGCGCCTCCCCAAGGGGGCGCTAACAGGGCACATAGCACCGAGTGCCTGCGCGCGGCACCACTAACGCCTCCCACGAAATTCAGCGGAAGGTTAACGGCGGCGGTAGCTGGTAGCACCCCGCAGTGCTGCGCATCCGGTGATGACATCATCGTCATGCGCAGCACCCCGCTCGTGCCCCGCTCGCTAACTTGGCTCGCGCCCCCTGACCTACCACCGGGCGTTATGCCCGACAGCGTCAGGGTGGTGTTTCAGTGGCCGCGGTGGCACAAATTAAAGGGCGGGCGCCCGTTTTTCTTGAGCCTCCTGCCAGCACCAGCCTCCTTTCGCCTCGTCCTGCAGGGTGCCGGCCGCGATCAGTCATCCCGGTACTCCTCTTGAGTGCCGGGCTCTTCTGCCGGCACCCCGCTCCCCGGTGATCCAGCATGGCCCCAGTGCACGCTGTGCTAGGCCCCTCCCCTTTAATCAGGGGAGGGAGGCCTGTAACACCGCGGCGCTACGTGCCGACGCATGCGGCGCTGTTGCACGTAACGCCGCGAAAATTGAATGGGAGTGCCCCAAGAGGGAGGGGGAGCGCTTCCAGTAGCGCCCCGCCTCCTGTTTGGGGCACTTCGATTCAATTTGCGGTGTTGGGGCGATAATTTTTTTTGGGCGCTAAAAGCAGCGCCCCGGCGAAGTTAGTGCCCCAAAGGGGGCGTGACCCAATTTTTCCTCCGTGGTACACATTTAATCTCTTGGAAGGAAGTTTGAAAAATTTATCCCAGAATTTCTGTCCCTCCCCACAGTGTACCACGATCCAGCCCAGAAGGGTACCTTGACACAGATGGCAATGCCTTAGTCCCAGTAGTACAGGAACCATGGTGTTCCATTAATTATTGCTCATCTCTCCCCAAAGTTATCCCTACAGCCTTCAGTCTCCCTCTTAATTAGATGCTCATCCAACTCTTTTGTTTGAATTATTTAAGTGACACAGTCTGGCTTACTTGGTAGCACTCTGATGAGTCAATCAGAAGGCTGTGGGATCATGAGCCAACACTTTAGTACAGTGCTGAGGGAGTGCTGCATTTCTCAGAGGTGCCTTTTTTGGACGAGACGTTAAATTAAGGACCTGCCTGTGTGTTTAGGCAGATCTTCAAGCTGTAATGGGCAGATGACAGGGTTGGTATTCTGGACAGGTGAGATCAAATCGGACGAGGAGCCTTCTTCATCCAAACTGATCTAAGCAACTGTGGGAAATAATTTCCTTCTTGCCTTAAACTTGTTAATTTTATACTCGCATCCTCTAGTTCTACATTGTCATTCATTTTGGCAAGTATGGCAATAATCAACCTTTTTGTCCATCCACTTCTAATACGTGTGACTGCAAATGAAGCTCAGCTATCAGGCAGAATTAACTAGCGCCTCTTTTCCCTTTAAACAAGCATCCCTATTAACAGAATATTCACCAACTAGCATATAATCTGGTGAAAATTTCAAGTGGTACAAAGTTATTCAATTGTTTAATGACTTACTTGTAGAAACACTCAGAGAGCTGGATACAGACCAGGGCAAAGATTAACCACTTCATTCTGTTCCTTGGTGTGGTGTCCCGGAATGCTGGTGCCAACAGAGGTCCACACAATTCCTTGAATTGTGCTGGAGATTGGAGCAGTCTGGGTGCCTTTATACTTGCGAGTAAACAGGCGATTTGTTTTTCAACTTCACTAATGAAGGTCATTTTATCTCAAACTATATTATTCCATTGTTCTTTTTTTAATACAAACAAAGTAACCTTAAAATACTTCAACCTTCGTCAACCTTGAACAAAATTTCATGGTCAGGAGACTCGCATCTGAAAACAAGCCAACAACGAACCATTCTGATAATAATTGGATTGTTGCAGTAAAATATGTTTTAATTCTATAATTAGGAGGGAAACTGAGCTATTCCACTCAGTAAGTAACTGTGCATGTATTTATATTGTTCACAAAAAGAAAAACTTGCATTTATATAGCGCCATTCACAACCTCAGGACATCCCAAAGCGCTTTACAGCCAATGAAGTACTTCATGAAGTATCGTCACTGTTGTAATGTAGGGAAAGCTGCAGCCAATTTGTGCACAGCAAGCTCCCACAAACGGCAATGAAATATATGACCAGATAATCTGTTTTAGTGATGTTAGTTGAGGGATAAATATTGGCCAGATCACTGGGGAGAACTCCCCTGCTCTTCTTCAAATAGTGCCGTGGGATCTTTTACATTCACCTGAGAGGGCAGACGGGGCCTCAAATTTAACATTTCTTCCAAAAGGCGACACCGCTGACAGTGCAGCACTCCCTCAGTACTGCACTGGAGTGTCAGCCTAGATTTTTGTGCTCAAGTCTCTGGAGTGGGACTTGAACCCACTTGAATTCAGGCGAGGGTACTACCCACTGAACCATGGCTGGCACCTCACAAATCATTATTCCTAAAAATTAAATTACCTTCTGTTTACAATTATTTAATAAAACTCCAATTATTTTTAAAAATGTACTTATATAGTTATGCAGCCATGCATAAAACAATAAAACCATAAATGTTTACAGCACTGGAGGAGGCCATTCAGCACATTGTGTCTGTATCAGCTCTTTGGTACAGTAATCCAAAACTAATCACACTGCCCCACTCTCTCGCCATTGCCCTGTATAATCCTCTGTTTCAAATATTTATCCACTTTTCTCTTCAAAGTTGAAATGGTGTCTGCCTCAACCATTCTCTGTGGTAAAGCACTCCAAGCTCCAACAACCCACTGCGTAAAGAAAATTCGCCAAACCTCTCTACTCATTCCCTCAGAGATAATTTTAAATTGATGACCCCCTTGTCACTCACTCCCCTATTAAATCTTTTCTTGGCCATCTCTGCTCTAGTCTAAATTAGCCCGGTATCTCAAGCCTCTCCTCATAACTATAGCTCCCCTCTCTGGCACCATCTGGGTGAATCTACACTGTGTGCTCTTTATGGCTTTTATGTGGTCTATAGTTGGGTGCTCGAAACTCCACACAGTACTCTAACTGGAGCCTAACAAATATTTTGTGTGAATTCATGACTAATTCTGTACTCTTATTTATAAAGCCCTAAATTCTGTTGGCCTGTTTTATGGGTTTAACTACCTAAACCTGCACTTTGAGGGAATTATGCATTTGAGTCCCATGGTGTTTCTGTTCATCCACACCTTTTGGTGTCTTTCCATTGAGTGCATATCCCCGTCCTTGCTTTTTCTGCCAAAGTGCACCATCTCACACTTAGCCACATCTGACACCTGTCTGCCTGTTCCACTAACCTGTCTACGTCTTCTTGAAGTCTTTCACAGACCTCTGTGCTGTTTGCCTATCCCCTTCCTTTTGTGTCACCAAATTTCGACATGGCTGACCACCACCAAGAATGTGTATTCCAGGAACCCTTTAGTTTGCCAAATTCGATAAAGTATTGCCTGCAGCTCCTCAAGCTCAGAAACGTTGAGCTTCAACACAAGCAGTTGGATATGCTTGTTGCACGAGTTCAATGCAATTGCACAATGCATCCAGTACCTCCTACATCGCACAGGTTCCACACATTACAAGCTTCCACTGTCCCCTCGTATTAAACAAAATTGGCTGCTCTTAAGAATGAAACCAAACAGTAAGGGTGACCCTGAGCTTCCGGTCGCCTGTCACTTTAATTCTCCACTCCACTCGAACTCTGACCTCTCTGTCCTCGGCCTCTTACACTGTTCCAATGAAGCTCAACGTAAGCTCGCGGAACAGCACCTCATCTTTTGATTAGGCACTTTACAGCCTTCTGGACTCAAGATCGAGTTCAACAATTTCAGACCATAACCTCTGCCCCTATCTTTTTTTTCATTATTTTTCTCTCTCTCTCACATGGCAGCTGTTGATGATTCTGCCATTGCCATTTACACTTCATCTAAAGCCATCTTTTGTTTCTTAACGTGTCGCATTAACATCTCCTTTTGCCTTGCACCATCATCCCTTTTGTCTCTTAATCTCTCCTGCCTTTCACCCTATCACAGACCTTCCCTTTTGTTCTTTCCTCCCCTCCTCCCTCTCCCTGCCCCTACACTTGCTTAAAAACCTGTTCCATCTCCAACTTTTTCCAGTTCTGACGAAGGGTCATCGACCCGAAACGTTAACTCTGTTTCTCTCTCCACAGATGCTGCCTGACCTGCTGAGTATTTCCAGCATTTTCTGTTTTTATTTCAGATTTCCAGCATCCGCAGTGTTTTGCTTTTGTATTAGTGTCATTTAGTGGTTGAACCCCTGAAGTATTTATTTCACTGCAGAAGTGAAAATTTCAATACGTCATGCATCATTTACTCCCGCTGAGGTTAAATTCCACTGTCCCTTGGCCTTTCACATGCCCCTGGCCTTGTGCAGGTCAAGAGTCAGAGTTCCACAGTTTGTGTGTTTGTCTTTCAGATGAGACGTTAAACTGAGGCCCCGCCTGCTCTCTCAGGTGGACGTAAAAGATCGCAGGGCACTATTTTGAAGAAGAGCAGGGGAGTTCTCCCTGGTGTCCTGGGGCCAATATTTATCCCTCAATCAACATCACTAAAAAACAGATTATCTGGTCATTATCACATTGCTGTTTGTGGGAGCTTGCTGTGTGCAAATTGGCTGCCGTGTTTCCTACATTACAACAGTGACTACACTTCAAAAGTACTTAATTGACTGTAAAGCATGTTGGGATGTTCCGAGATCGTGAAAGGCGCTATATAAATGCAAGTTTTTCTTTCTGTATTTTCAGAACTTTGCTGCCACAATTTACATTACTATATAATGTCCTTACACAATGTATCGATATAAATACAGGCCTTAAATCAACAAGTGATCCTAGAACCAGGGAGACGAACCTCATATTTTTATACCGCAGACAACACAATGAGGCAGTGACTTGGTAAACAGAATACTTAGCACAAATCTTCAACCAGCCTTACCTGATAGATTGGAGGTAAAGTCAGATTCAATCTCTGGTCTATGCTGAGTTAGCTCTCAGTCAGGCACTGATAGTGGTACTACGATTAGTCAAAGCACTCCTGGGCAAGGAAAGGGAAACATTGGACTTGATGTAGAGCAATCCTGCTGGAAGAGTGGATGCTGGGCAGTGACATGTTTGATTTGGGCCATAATTACTTCCTCACTTTGTTAACCTTGTGTCACTCGCAATCAAGTTTCGCACATGAATAATTGATACTTGGTGGAGATATCAGGGAGTGGCTGCCATTTATGAAACTGTACCCCAACAAGAAGAAACAACAACAACTTGCATTTATATAGCGCCTTTAATGCAGTAAAACCTCCCAAGGTGCTTCGCAGGAGCATAATCAGACAAAATTTGACACCGAGCTACATAAGGAGATATTAGGGCAGATGACCAAAAGCTTGGTCAAAGACGTAGGTTTTATGGAGCGTCTTAAAGGAGGAAAGAGAGGTAGAGAGGTTTAGAGATTAAAATCGAGGATGCGTAAGAGGCCAGAACAAGAGAGCCAGAGCCTGCAGCAGATGAGTGGAAGGAAAAGAAAACTCTGTCTAAGCACTCGCCTGACTCAAACGGAACAGATCTCGGGAAACTAATTATACGTTTAGCCATGTGCAGTGCATAGTTTGCACTTACTTTATGTTAGATGGTGAAATGTTTGTCACGTTCCTGGTAGATGGCACTGTTGCTGATCTTTAGCAGAAATATATGGGGCCACGAGTCCCAGAATATACTATAGGTTTCCTGAAAATCGTGCTTGGATGGTAACTTGTTGACGCTCACTGTCTAGGCCCACACATCAAGAGCGGCCACTTTGGTGAGCGAGGAGCTGCCAGCACTCATGAGACTACACCCCAGGAAGAATCAGCACCTTGAGAGGGAGAGAAACCAGGAAAGAAAAAACCCAGGTGCCATGGTCTTCTAAGAAAAGAAAGATTTGCATTTCTATAGCGCCTTTCACAACCAACGGACGCCTCAAAGCGCTTCACAGCCAATGAAGTACTTTTTGAGTGTAGGAATGTAGGAAACCCAGCAGCCAATTTGCACACAAAAACCTCCCACAAACAGCAATGTGATAATGACCAGATAATCTGTTTTTGTTATGTTGATTGAGGGATAATTATTGACCAGGACTCCCCTGCTCTTCTTCAAAATAGTGCCATGGGATCTTTTATGTCCACTTGAGAGAGCAGACAGGGCCTTGGTTTAATGTCTCATCTGAAAGATGGCACCTCCGGCAGTGCAGCACTCCCTCAGCACTGCACCGCATTTTCAGTTTCAGCCCAGATTTTATGTGCTCAAGTTATCCTGGAGCGGGATTTGAACCCACAAACTTCTGACTCAGAGCCGAGAGTGCTACCCACTTTTTTTTTTAATATACTTTATTGAACATGAGGAACATTTACAACATCGTGATCATTTCATTGTATCATACAAATCAATTCCGCCGCTCTGCACAGCAATTCCGCCATCACATTTTAACATCAAAACCTGAAGTTTAATTTGTCTCCTGTAATATATATTAATCGATTGAACTTTAAAAATTGATTGTAAATTACTATCTTTAAATTCCTTCTGAACGTTTGGAAAGGAGCCCCCACTTCCTTGATGTCTGCCACCAACTTCCCTCTCATGGGTTAGGTCCCCCTCAGCGCTTGCAAGTGGCTGGAGAGCACCTTGCTGCACATCAGGGGGGACACGGGACCCGTATCTGCACTGGCAGTCCTACTCAGAAGGACTTCCATGAAGGTCTGGTTTCTCTGTTCAATAGATGACCATCGCTCCTCCAGAGATGTCATTCTATTCAGAACGCTCACCATGTTTAGGCACTCTGGCGACTTATCACCTCCATGGAGGTTGCCATCCTTTCCATGGTGATGCGTTCATGCACCAATGCCTCCACAAAGGCTCTGCTCATGTTCGCAATGGACTCCTCCATTCGCTCTACACTCACAGCGACCCTGGAGACAAAACCTACAAAAGACTCCTGCATCTGTTCCTGGAGTTCCAGCACCGGTGATCTTGTGGATGGACCCGGAGGCAGAGGGTCGACATGCAGCAGACCTGAGCTGGCAGAGTCCTGCGCCCTCCGACGAGGACTCTCCACTGCTGTCCCTGTGTCCACCATCTGCTGATGCTCACTTGTGAGCTGTGATACACCAGGTGACAACACTACTCTATGTCCTGAAGGTCCCACCGAGGTGTGAGTGTCTGCGCTGGTGCTGGGTGCGCTGAATTCTGCTGACGCTGCGCCCTCAGAGGTTGCAGCTTCCTCTGAGGAGTCTGGATGCTCAGGCTCTTCCTCCTGGCTAGTGGGGTGGGTGCTTGTGATGGTCCTGTGGGGGAGTAAAGGAAAGAGTCAGAGATGTGATGCCAACGTTACATGCACACTGCATATTGCAGATGATCATAAGTCCATCTGTTAGAGCATCAGAATCATTATCAGTGACTCATGCAATGTCAATGAGAGAGATGGAAAACTATTCTGTCACTGGCTTGCTGTGATGCAACCGCCTGTCCGTCCCCCACTTGCGCATCGTCCTCCACACCCACGATTTTCAGGACCGCATCCTCCCAGGGGGTGAGGTGGGCTACTGAGGGTGGCCCTCCTCCTGTCCTCGCTCTTTCTCTCTTATTGTGAGCTCTCCTTTCCTGCAATGAGGGGGACAAGTGGAGGTTGAGTGAGAATGAAGGAGTTAGTGTAGAGATTCCATAGCATAGATGCTTAGAAGGAGACAAAGATGGAGTGAGGTGGCAAGACCAAGGGCCCTCCCTGTGTGCTGTAAGTTGTTTTCATAGCATCACAGTGATAGGGAGTGTGAGGGCTGCATAGTCAAATAGTTAGGTGAATGTGACCATAGAGAGAGAGGGAATGGTTAAGGGTGCATGGATGTCAGTGTCAAGTGGGATGTGGAGGAAGAGATTGCTAAAGCTGAGTGCTGGTGAGGAGAGGCAATGGGGATCAGATTGAGGGTGATGGGAAATTTATACTCACTTTTCCAGTGCGCAGAAAGTCATGAAACCTCTTCCTGCACTGAAGCCAGGTTCTGCGGGTTACTGACAAAGAGTAGACCTCCTCTGCCACCTGGATCCACACTGCCTTGGTTTGCTGGGGAGGCTTCTTCCTCCCTGAAGAAGGGAAGAGCACCTCTTTATGTGCTCTTGCTCCCTCTACTAAAGCCTGCAGGGCAACGTCATCGAAGTGGGGTGCAGACCTAGGTCTCTGGCTGGCCATTCTTCCTGCAGGTGCCTCTCAGTGCAAAGGCCAAAAGGTTGGCAGTCTGCAGAAGAAGCAAGGCTTGTTGCAGACCTTAAATGCAGCAGCAATGATGACATCATCGGAGGCGACTTTCAGACTGGAAAAACCCTTTGGCTATGGGTTTCCACATGTTGGAACTCAATTGGCCAATTAAGTTAAAATCGCATCATTCTCCCACATCAATTTAGATTCGGGTGGATAATACGAAATGCGGGTTACACGACCCCAGCCCGCCCCAGTATCAAAATCCAGCCCAATGGTTCTGCTACCAATGTGTACAACAATGGGGACAGGGGACAACCCTGTCTCACTAATCTCTGTATTGGAAAATATTTGGATAAAAAACCATTACATTTAACACAGCTAAATATGTTTGAATAAAAAATACTTATCCAATCAATGAAATTTTCTCTGAAACCAAATGCTTACAAAACCTTCAATAAAAACTCATGAGAGACCCTATCAAAGGCTTTCTCTTGATCTATCTTTAATACATAAGCCTCCCTCCCGCTCTCTTCCATGAGCTCTATCGCATCTCGGATTGGGACCACAAAGTCTGCGAAGTTCCGGCCTATGACTCCATAGGACTGAGAGGGCAAAACTATCTGCGGCAACAACTCCTTCATACGATTTGCCATAACCCTCGCCAAGGTCTTATAATCCACATTTAATAATGTGATGGGCCTCCAATTCTTCAGATCCCTTCTATCCCCTTTATTTTTATAAGCTAAGCTTATGACACCTCTCCTCATAGATGGGGCCAGGCTTCCCTCAACTTTAATTTCTGTAAAAACTCCGAAGAGCAATGGACTTAAAATCTCAAAAAATTATTTATAAAATTCTGCACTTAGTCCATCGGACCCTGGGCTTTTCCCCCCTTCATTCCACTTATTGCTACTTTTATTTCCGCTAATCCTACTTCTTTGTCACACATGCTTCTCTCATCCTCCTTTAAACCCTTTTCAATAAAAGCAGTAACCACCTCCATCGCCAAATTGGAAATGTCTTCTTTTGTATATAACTCTTGATAAAAGCTGCTAGCCGCCTCTAAAATCTCCCCACTTTCATGAATGATCTTCTCCCCGACCTTCAACTCTCCAATTAATGATAATTTTTGTCACAGCTTCTCTTGCTCTAGAAAATATCTAGTGCATCTTTCATCCTCCAATGCATCTTTAGCCTTTGCACGGAGAATGGCCCCCTTGCATTTTTCAGCTTGGATAATTCCCACTCTTCCTTTAGCACCCGGAACTTAGTCTCAGCTCCCTTATCCCCTCCATCAACTGCTTTACAGAAATCCGTAAACCTTTTGTTTATATTCTCTTCTCGACACTGGTTAGCTGCCGTTCTCTTTTTCCCATAACATACCGAAAAAAATTTTACCTCATTTTTGAAATTGTCCCACCAAACTCTTCTTTCTTTCAAGAACAAAGGTTCCTTCCGAGCATTCTTTATTATATTTATAATCCCTTCTTTATAAGCAATTTCTTTCAGGTATTGATTGTTTAAAATCCACACCCCTGAACTGATCTTAACTCTGCTGTTCCTAATTCTAAGAACCAAAGCCGAGTGGTCACTAAAAAATACTTTTTATAATAAATCTCCACCACCTCAGAACTTAACCCTTCCCGCATTAACACAAAATTTATTTGTTTCTGTTTTAAAACATCACCCACCCAACCTGTTCTGGAGAACTCCTTTTTTATGGGGTTCCAGTCCCTCCATAAGTCTCTCAAATTTAAATTTGCCATCATTTTTACAATCATCCCTCTGGAGTTATCATCCTTAATAGTCATCTGGGCTGAAATGTCCATCTGAGATAAAAATACATTAATACCCCCCACTATACAAGGATTTTCCACCTCTGCCACTTCAGTGAATAACCCCCAAAAAAACTCGCGACGCTTGCAATGGTCGTTCGGTGCAAAGATATTAAAGAGATCGCAATTAAATTCCTCCATTTTTACCCATAGCCGTAAAAATCTCCCCTCAGTGTCCTTGTCCACCAAGGCAACGTTCTCTTTTATGGATGGACTCACCAAAACAGCCACCCCTCTATGGTTATTGTTTGCAAAACTTGCAAACACCTCTCCCTTCCAAAGCTTCTGAACTCTTTCTAGGATATCCTCATCCCAAAAGGTTTCTTGCAGACACAAGTATGTGCCTTTAAAACATTGCAACAACTGCTGCAATTTCTTCTCACCCCTCAGTCCGTTCACACTAATCGAGACCAATATAATCATGGCTCCGAAGAAGGGAAGTATGCCTGATAATCTCCCCATCATTTAATCTCTGGCCCTTCCCTCCTCTGATGCTCCTTTCCAACTTTTCGGACAGCTGTTGCTTTTTCCTGCAGCCTCCGACTCTTTTTCACCTCCTGTTTGAACCTTCCCTGCTGTTTCAGCCTCTTCCTTGCATTAAGTTTGGGCCAAGGAGCTGCGCTTTCTCCCTCCTTCTGCCCCTCACTAACCTTTCCCTTTCCACATGATTCCACCCCACCCCCCACTTCCATGTCTCTGTCCCCCTCTAATTCCTCACTGTCAAGCTCTTCTGCAACTCTCTGTGCCTGCTCCCCGTCAGATACATAATCCTGCTCCCCGTCAGATACATCATCTCCCACAGAGACTCTTCCTGCTATTGCAGTTTCTCCAACAGTGCCGCTCCCTTTGTCCTCATCTCCACCTCTGATCCTTGCTCCCTGATCCTTCTCTCTCTGGGACAATAGCACACCTATATTGCTCCCTTCTGCTGTCTTTGTCTCACTGCTCCTGTCCTGCTGCCTCTTTAAGGCTCCTGCCTCTTGCACTCTCTCCATGTCTTACCCCCTCCTGCTCACCGAGATGTCCGACTCCCCGTCTTTCTTTGGAGTACTTACATTTACCACGCACCCCGCTCCCGCCACCTCTCCCCCAATGGACACCAGATTCGTTAGGGAGAGCTGAATTGTATTAAGTCTGCACTCGACCCTTGCTGCCCTCTGCTCTGTCTTTGTTCTTTTCCACTGTACTTGGTGTGTTTTTCACCATCTCCATCCTGTTCTTTGCTCCACAATTTTCTGCCTCTCCCTGTGCTCTTTTCTCCTTCAATTTACCAGCTGTGTCCTCCGACTGCTCCGCTCCTCCGGCCGTTCCACTCACACCTCCTGCTCCTTCTCCCATCTCCTCGTCACTCATAGAGCTTCCTTCTGCCTCACACTTACGGCGGGTGGGGCCTTTGTGACACAACCCACAGCTCTCCACTTTGCAGCTCCGAGCGATGTGTCCAGACTCACTGCAATTATAACAGTACAAGTCTGGACAGTTTCTTACAAGATGGTTGTGTCCAAGACAATAATAACCAACCTTCACTTGGTTATCATGCAGTACCCGGAAGTACTGCACTCCTTCCATTGTCTCGAATTTCATGCTGTACGGTAATGTCTTCACCCCCTCAGGGAACTGCACCTTTACACAACGGGTTCCATCTGCTACCCGTGTTCCTGGGTAGTATCTCCTCTTTATGGCTGTGCAAATTTTAATGTCCCACGACTCCAACTTTTTGATTAGCACATCGTCCTCAATATAAACTGGCAAGTTTAAGAATGAGATCACCACCTCTTCCGAATATAGCAGAGATACCTCCAAGAACTTATCGCCAACTTTCAAACTGAGTAAAAGTCTTTCCATTTCCTCTCGGCCACTGACCGTCACCCCGAACCCAACATTCGGCTTTGGTCGGCAGGCAAAGCAGCTTCCCTCACCACAGTCCTCATGTACCGCTTAGATAATATCCCAAGCTCATATCTCCTTATCTTCACACTGAACCACCACCGTGTTTTCTTTTCCAAACCTCCTGGGGTCCTGGCCCAAATATTTGGGCCTTTTTCTTTCCCTTCCAACCACAGTTTCTCCCCTAATTAAATTCATCTTGGGAACACTGTCCTCTGAGGGGACTGGCACTCCAGCCCCTCAGCAGCCATTTGTCTGTTGTTTATGGGCCAAAAAGGCCCTAAAACCTGAAAAAAAAACACCAACATTTTACAAACTCACTCCAACTCCCTGCAGGAATCAGGCAACCAGTAACACCTGCTCACTCCTAGCCCCTCTCTCCTAGAGGGTGCTACCCACTGAGCCACAGCTGACACTGTAAAGGTCAATCAAACTGTCATGCGTGACTATTAATCAGTAAAATTGTAAAAAATTACAATCACGTTTAATTTAAAACATTTCTATCTATACTCCCTTCCCAAAGACTATTCAGAAAATTATATTTGGAAAGGTACTTTTTATGCTTCAAAATTTGGAGCCTCCATTGTTGAGGTTTCTATTAGTCTACAAGTCCAGCCCAGCACTTTATACAGGCTGCACGAGGACACTCAAAAATAGCCACTGTAAATTAAAGTGCCACAGATACAATGCCTATCTACAGCAACAAATAAAACACAATGATTAACTAGTTGAGGCTTTGTTACTGATGATTTGGAACTACACCAGACCACTGTGTGATAACCAATTCACACAAACGAGGCTGATAATCAGTGGAAAACAGATAAGTCAAGGTGATACCTTTCGATAAACTCTTCATATTTACTGTACTTAGATAACAGAAGCAGTTTGACTTTACAGGGGTTTCACATTTATATTTTTCAAAATGATAATTTGCACCAAATTATAACCGGGTTCATGTTCCTGGAGAACTGTAAACTAGGTTTACCAACTGAATGGGTAAAAGCTCCAGGACATGAGTCGAATCAACCAGCATTCCAACAACTGAAGGAGAAACTGAGGTTTGGTTGGCGAAACAAATGAGTAAAGTGGTTTGAACTGTACATCGTTAAATGTGGAATGTGTTGCAAGAAGTTCCCATTTACAATATGTTGTGGACAGATTGAAGACATTCAGCTTTAAAACTGAAAATACCCAAGAGATTTTCACTAGCAGTGCAGGTGAATCTTTATGGGCTGTATGGACCAGCAAAGAGTGCTGCAAGAGTTGAGGGAGATTTAACGGTGAATCCTCACCGCTCGACCAGTTTGCCCGTGCTGCTTATTTTCCCAACCTCATCGGGTTTATGAGCCAACAAACTTCGAAAGAACTGGTCAATGAAGAGTCATCAACAATACAAGATCTGGCAACGTTATATAGCATTATAAACTGAAATAGAGGATGGCTAAAGCAGATGAATCAGTAAAGACACAAAGGACAGAGGTTAACGCTGAATTTCAAAGTTCAATAAACCAAGCAAGCAACAACAGAAAATCCAAGCTGCAGGAAAAGTGATAAATTTAAAATTCTACATTAAAGGGGTGATAAATACCCAAGATCATAATGGTAATATTTAAAGGGACGTATAAAAGTGAGGGAAGGGGTAAAGGGAAATATGAATATCCTCAAGAATAAGGTTGAAATAAAGAAACCATACAGCAGAGGTATAGTAGACAAGGGAGCAAGTGGTGGCGGAGGAAGAAGGTGTGTGTGTCCAATATAACCGTGAGGAGCACCGCAGACAGTTTGCTGCCAAGTTAAAAGTAGATTGGCTGAGATCAGAGGGTCTGCATCAACACTAGAAACTTTACTCAACTTTCTTAGCTGAACCTGGCAGTGCAGCAAGTAGAATAGGAAGCAACATTGAGGTGAAAATCTTTGGTAGGTTATAGGACTGTCTTTATGGTTTGATGAGGCAGCCAGTAACAGGAATGTAGAGATTCATGTAAACCTACATTTAAAAAGTGGAGCTGTGCCCCTGCTAAAAGCCACCTCCTTCCTAAGACAGCAGAAAGCCGATACAAAAATTAGTATAAAGTGTAAAGTGAAGGAGCTATGGGGAAAGGTTTGAGAAACTTAAGCTTTACTCTACAAAGAAGGCGGTTAAGGGGACCTCACTGAAGTACAGCATATAAAACATTAATTATAATTACTTCCAAGTATGCTAAGAAAGTAGGGCTAGGCAAAGTTAGTGAAAAGTACATTTAAAATTACTGTCAAAAAACCTCTTTACTCAGACTGAATTTACAGGTACTAAAGGGAATGTAGCTGCAAGGACTGAGAAAGTAAAGAATCGTGGTAAATGGATGTTTTTTGAATTAGCAGGAAGTCGGTAGCAATGTCCCCGTGGGATCTGTGCTGGGCTCTCTTGTATTCCATTTATATAAAATGCTAATCTAGAGACACAAGAGAATATGAAAGTGTACCGATGATGCCAAATTAAAGGACAAATCCTGAGGAAAAAAGTAGGCCATTGAAGGAGGACCGGTCATCAGAATGGGCAGATAAACGGCGGATGCAGAGAAACGTAAAATAGTACATTTTAGGAAAAAGAGTTAAAGGCATTGGCAAGATTCTTTAGCAGAGTGAAGGGACAGATTGATCTAGGGGAGTAGATACATAGAGGGGAAAAATTCAGTTGGTTGCGCCACCCGTTAGCACCTTAAGAGGGCGCTAAGTGGGGCACAAATCAACTAGCGCCTGGGCGCAGCACTGCCCACGTCTCCCACCAAATTCAGCGGGAGGTTAGTTGTGGCGCTAACCGGTAGTGCTGCACCGCTGGCGATGACGTCATTGGTGTGCACAGCGCCCCGCTCACGCCCCGGCCGCGATCTTCGGGAGCGCTCCCTGATTTACCGCTGGACGCTATGTCCTACAGGGTCAGGGTGGCGTACCTGCGGCTGGGGAGGTGCAATTTAAAGGCGAGGTGTGGGGCGGCCATTTTTGTTGCTGGCCGCCTGCCAGCACCTGCCTGCGCTCCCGTCGCCGGCCTCCTGAACAGCACCCCCCCAACCCACGGAGTGCCGGCTGCGCTCCAAGAGCCCAGCACTTCTCTTGAGTGCCGGGCTCTTTTGCCTGCACTCCTGATCCCCGGGGGCCCAGCTGGGCCCCAGGTCGCGCTGCACAAGGCCCCTCCCCTTTAAGAAGGGGAAGAAGGCCTGCAATACTGCAGCGCGACGTGCCGCAGCGTGTGGCGCTGCGGCACGTTGCACCACGATATTCATCCGCAGCGCCCGAAGAGGGAGGCGGGGCACTTCCAGTAGCGCCCCGCTTCCCTCTTGGGGCGCAACCACTCAATTTCTGGCGCGGGGCCGCTAATTTTTCCGGGGCACTACTTTTAGCGCCCGGGCGAAGTTAGCGCCTCAATTGGGGCGCTACTCAATTTTTAGCCCATAGATCCTTAAAGGTGAATTACAGGTAGAAAAGGCAATGGGATTCAGAGTTTTATAATTGGGGGATTGAATATAAAAGCAAGGAACTGATGTTGAACTTGTACAAGGCATTGGTTAGGCCAAGTTTGAATATTATGTGCAGTTCTGTGCACCACATTGCAGGAAGAAAATTTGAGCCATGTAAATGGTAGATTCATTAGAACGACACCTGTGATGAGAGCTTATGGTTCCGAAGAGTTACTTTGAAAAATTTCAGTTAAGACAGAGGTGGTTAACGGAGGTTTTAAAATTACGAAAGGTTTGAGAGAGTAAACAGTGAAAGATTGTTACTGATTTGCCAATCAGTGGAAACAAAGGGGTACAGATTCAGGATTAACACTGGAGGACTAAGAGGGAGGTTAGAATTTCTTTCACGTGGATATAGAATGCTTTAGCACAAGTGACTACTAAAGGCAGGGGTTATATAATTTAAAAGGGATTTAGATAAGTATATGAAAAGGAATAATAAAAAGGTATAGGAAAGGTTCAGGAAAATTGGATTGGAGTAGCTTCAATTAAAGAGCTAGGGCCAAGAGGCAATGAACCAAATAGCCTCCCTCCGTGCTGTAATTTCAATGAAATATTTTGAATGATCAACCAAGCCAAAGCAAAAAAATGGGGTGGAGGGGAGGGGCGAAGGGGTTATTCGAAATGTTACATTTTATGTTGGTAGAGTGAATGGGCTCAATTTTAATGGACCTCAGAGGGCGGGCTTGGAGGCGGGTCGGTAGCGAAAATCGGAGAAAATGTTGGTTGGCTACGAACCCGCCTCCAACCCGCCCCCACGCTCCCGAACTGACCCAAGAGCAAACTGCGGGACAGGCAGTTAAGGCAGTTAACAGCCTGTTAAGTGCCTTGCTAATCCTATTTTAATCTGTGATTCTGATTTTGGTGCTTTTGGCTCCTGTTTCCCGTCGTCCGAGAAACACGCCAGCCACAATGAGTCGGGTTTCTCGAGGACATGAGTTATTGTCAATTGCTGCAGCTGCTTAAAAGCACTCCTGCAACATGGCTGACATTCAAATGCCACAACTTTGTTGTTGGAGGTTAGGGATAAGATTTAGCAACTCTACTGTCCTTGTGACTGCAGCGTGACCTGATTGGAATAATCTCAGGCCACTTTGACTGTGCGCTTGCAAGTTTCTTGCCTCAACTGAAATCTATAGCAACAGTATGGGAACCATTTATACCCTCTCATCCTGGTCGTCAGATTCGGAGGAAGAGCAGCCGTGGCAGCACCACAACCAGCCACAACCTCAGCACCAGCACCAGGAGTGCCAACCTCCTCCTCACCCACCTGATGCTGCACAGGGCGGAGGGCGTCAGCGCAGAGTTGCACCTCGCCGCAGGAGATACCCCAACACAGGGTTTACAGGCAGAGGATCAGCTTCCTCAGCATGATTGAGCAGCAGTGCCAAAGGAGGCTGAGACTTTCAAGAGACGTAGTCGCTGGCATCTGCACAATGCTGCACCAACACCTGGAGCCCAGAGGAGCGGGTGGACACCCATTACCAGTGGCTGTCAAAGTCACCACCGCACTCAACTTCTTTGCTTCGGGCTCCTTCCGGGGATCAGCTGCAGACATCAGCGGCATCTCCCAGTTGGCCGCACACACCTGCATCATGCAGGTCACTGATGCCCTCTTTGCAAACGCCCACAATTATATTCACTTCTCCACGGGTGGCCCAAGTGTGATGGCGCGTGCGGTTGGCTTTGCCAGTATGGCAGGCTTGCCAATGGTACAGGGCATCATAGACTGCACACATGTAGCCATTACGGTCCCCTATGACAACCCATCTGTATTTGTCAACCGCAAGGGATTCCACTCCCTGAACGTCCAGCTGGTGTGTAACCACAGGAAGATCATCATGCATGTTTGCGCTAAGTACCCTTGCAGTTACCATGACTCCTTCATCCTGCGCCAGTCTACTGTGCCTCAGCTCTTTCATCTGCCAAACCAAATTTTCGGATGGCTACTTGGCGACAAGGGCTATCCCCTGAAAAAGGGGCCTATGACACTGATGAGGAGGCCAACAAATGAGGCTGAGGAGCATCATCGAGCAAACCATCAGCTTGCTCAAAATGCGCTTCCGATGCCTAGACAGATCTGGTGTAGCCCTGCAGCATGCACCAGCCAGGGTGTCCAGAATCATCATGGTCTGCTGTGCCCTGCACAACATTGCATAGCAGCGCGGCTTGTGCTGACGGACAAATAAGTGGCTCGGCAAACACATTCCTCGGAAGAAGAGGAAGAGGATGAGGAAGAGGATAAGGAAGAGGACGAGGAGGAGGACAAAGAGAAGGTTGAGGAGGAGGATGAGGAGGAGGATGAGGAGGAGGATGAGGAGGAGGACGGGGAGCCACGCATTGCCGGGCTGGATGTGGCCAATGCAACTACACACGACCACATTGCTGGCCGTCTGGCAAGGGAAGCACTCATCCATGCCAGATTCGTGTAAGCTTATGCTTCAAACACAGGTGGCTGGCAGATGGAGATGAATATAAGGCTGACATTCTCAAAACCTTATGCATCATCTGTCCAATAAACGGTGGTGTCCGCTCACTCTCACCACAAGCATTATAAATGGAATTAGCACTGAGCCCTCACTCTTGAACTTCCATTTCCCAGAACACATAGGCCAGAACGTCAACTCTTTGCCATCACTTTTGTTTACTTACATCACAAAAGGATGATACTCGATATTGAACAACACTTTAAGACACCCAAGTGACTACCCTTGTGACTATTAGTGCTTTAACATCCTCTTACGCGTGCTCCTACGTGGTGCTTCCCCTGTGGCTTCAGCAGATGTAGAGGCACCTTGCTCACTTTGCTGCTGCGCCTGCTTAGATGCCTTTGGTGGGCATCCTCTGGGTTTGGGAGCCTGGGAGGGCTCCTCCACAGTCTGCTGCTCCTGCGGCTGTGCAGGTGCTGAGACGGCCATCTCAGTTGTGTGAGGAACCTGGGGCTCTGACCGAGGTCTCCGCAGTGGCATGGCTGTGTGTGCACTTCCTTGTTGTCTGCCACCAACATCCATCTCATGGGCCACCCACACTTCACTGCTAGCAAGTAGCTGAAGAGCACCTTGCTGCACATCAGGAGGACCACGAGGACCCATCTGTGCACTGGCAGTCCTCATAATGGAGACATCCGTGTACCTCTGGTGTCTCTCCTCAATAGATGCACATCTATCCTCCATAGCAGATCATCTGTTTAGAAGAGTCACCATGCTCTGTTGAGTGTGGCGACTTATGTACTCCAAGGAGGTTGCCACCCTCTCCATGGTGGCACGTTCATGCGCCATTACCTCCATAAAGGCAGTGCTCATGTTAGAGATGGACTCCTCCATTCTCTCCACACTCGCAGTTACCCTGGATGCAAACTCTGTCAGAGCCTCCTGCACTTGTTCCTGAAGCTCCAGCACCGCCTTCTTTCTGGATGGCCCCAGAGGCACAGCGTCTACATGCAGCAGAGCAGAGCTAGGAGAGTCCTGCGGCCTCCGACGAGGACTCTCCACTGCTGTCCCTTGTCTCCACCATCTGCTGATGCTCACTTGTGAGCTGTGATACACCAGGTGATAACACTGCTCTATGTCGCGAGCAACACACCAAGGTGTGCGCCTCTGCGCTGGTGTTGGGTGCGCTGAGTCCTGGTGATGCTGCGCCCTCAGAGGCTCCAGGTTCCTCTGAGGATTCGTCTGGCTCTTCCTCCTGGACAGTGGGGAGGGGGCTCTCGATGGCCCTGTGGGAGAGCATGAGTTAGACATCTGATTTGGAGGTAGCAGACACATCCTATTGTGCAGACGATCAGAAGTCAATCTCTATGAGCAACATATGCCATTGCAGTCAATGAGGAATTGTAAAAGCGAGGGATGAAAATGCAATCCGTCACCTGCTTCTTCTAGTGCCCCCGTCTCTCCATCCCCCACTTCCAGCTCCTCGCCACCTCCCATGATGCTGCGAGCAGCCTCCTCAGCCTGAGTTAATGTGGCGAGTGATGGTGTGCCTCCTCCTGTCTTGGCTCTCTCCCTCTTATTGTGGGCTATCTTTTCCTGCAAGGAAGGATGCAAGTGGAGTTTCAGTGAGAGTGATGGAGTGAGTGTGAAGAATCCATATGGTAGAATCTAAGACGGAGGGCAGGATGGAGTGAGGTGGCAAGAGGAAGGAGCCTCCCTGTGCATTGTTAACTGTTGTCATTGCATAACCATGAGAGTGAATGTGAGGGCTGCATAGCAGGATGGTGAAGTGATTCAGTACAGAGAGAGAGATAGAAAGGTAAGGGTGCAAGGGAAGTAAGGGTAAGGTGGGGTGTGGAGGAGCAGGCTGACAATGCAGAGTGCTGGTGATGAGATGAGAAGGAAAGCAGGGCGAAGGTAAGTGTGATGTGAAACTCACTTTTAATGTTCGGAAAAGATTATTGAAGCATTTGCGGCACTGGAGACAGGTGCGTCCACACAGCAAACTTGTGCTGACCTCCTCAGTGTAGCATATACCCTTATTAAAAACCGAACAGGCTGTTTGGCGGGGAGCTGTGGAAAAACACTCAAGCTGAAGGTGGCTGACGTAAACAGGTTGCATTCGTATAGTAACGGACTGTCCTTGGGATCAATGGCCCGAGAGGCCCACTCCCAAGTCATGAATAATGAGGCTGGCGACTCATTGTTTCTGAAGAAGATTAGCTCGTTAAGTTAAATTGGCTGGGAGGTCGAAACGAGATCTAAGCCATCCAAACCTGGGAGGAGGTCTGGAAACCATTTCCCTGAGGCCATGTGTCCATTAAAACCACAGACAGCGGTCTGTGTATTGGAGGGGTATATCAGAGAGCTGTTTTGGAAACCTCTCTCTCTCTCCTGCCCTCTCCACAATGGAACATCAAGAGGAGCTGATCTTTGCTCTTCCAACCGAGATGGACTTCGACTCAGACTGGGACTCGCATGCCGCACGGCCGGTACGGAACCAGGTAGCCGAGATGTATGGGAGGAAGCTACAAGCATGATCAAGGGCAATCTAGGTGAGCATTGCCAAGCCTGCACACCCAAAAGATCACTTAGCTGTGTGAGGGGGTGCCTGTATGCTCCTACCAAACTAGAGGGGGTTTAGCATTGGAAGGGTCCTGTGATAGTTTAGTTTATGGGAGGGTGTTTTTAGGCCATGTTAAGTCAGCATGGCAGGGGCTTGTTGGACAAGTCAGGGTTGTACTGTTTTAAACTGTACTGTTGTGTTCACACTGCTCGTACTGTATGCGAGTGGAGTGGTTTTGTCAACCTTAAACACTGTACGGGTGAGCCCGAAAACGCTGTCCGTGTTCCAATCTGTCCTCAATAATCCCTATCATCCAGAACTTGTAGTACGGGGGTTTGCGTGCTCGCTACGGGCGGGGCGAAACCACTTACAATAATTGGCGATTGCGGCAGGGCCGATAGGAAATTGGCCACCGGTTACACCAGCTATCTCCAGCCATGCTGCCTTCGTCTGTTGACGAGGCTTCCTGCGAGCGTCGGCAGGGAACAGAATGTCCCTGCGCCCTCTTACTCCCTCTACAAGAGCTCGCAGGGAGTCGTCATTGAATCTAGGAGCAGCCTTCTTGCCTGTGGCAGCACTCATGGTGATCCTGGCCCTTCGCAGCGGCAGCAGCAGCATCAAGAAATAGGAGGCTGAGGCTACATGGAGCCCTTAAAAAGAAGTGCAGCAAAGACCTCATTAGTGCAGACCAACAGACCCGCTGCAACTCATTGCAGGAGGCAGCGTGCACGATGGGGCTAAGTGGACCAATTAAGTGAAAATGGAACACCGGGAGCAACTGAAACCAGCAGCGGGTCCGAAACCCGCCCACCAGGTGACCCGACTCCATCCCGCTTCCTCCATTAAAATTGGCTTCAATGGCCTATTCTCATACCTGACCTTTATGTTACTAAATGAAACATCCCATGGAGATCAAGGGGGAAAAATTCGGTTGATTTGCGCCTCCTGTTAGCACCCTAAGAGGCTAATGGGGCGCAAAGCAATTAGCGCCCGTGCACGGCGATGTTTGTGCCGCTCGCGAAATTGACCAGACATTTTGCGGTGGCGCTAAACACTACCGCCCGATCTCCTGCGCCCGCAGATCGTGACGTCAGTCGAGTGCGCAACACTCCGGTAGCGGCCCAGACCAGATATTGAATAGTGCCTCCTGCCTTTCCGCCTGCCGCTAGCAACGACAGGTTGAGGGGAGCGTTTTGCAGTCGGGAAGGGACTGGGGGAATGCTATTTATAGGCGACCGCTTCCTGCCTTTTTTTGTCAGCGACATTTTTGCACCACGCATTCAGAGAGAGAGAGAGACTTCTGGAGAGATTCAACGCTGTGTGAAGGAGTTTTGGGTACTGAGCAGCACTTTGCAGGTTCATTTTGATTTGACCTTCCTTGCATCGATTTAGAAGAGACTGTGAGGGCTGCACTCTGAGTTCTTTCTCTGGGCCTCTCCATTGTTCTTTCCAGCAGATTTGATGTACAGGTCTGTCCAGGCCGAGATTCAAGGCTGCAATGAGCAGGGTGTGGATGGAGAACATGATCGACCCTCCCCTTTAAGAACTGGCCGGCGCCATTGTGCCTGTGTTCCATTGCTGACTGACATCACATGAGCTTCGCCAGCGCTCTGAGGTAGCGCCTCGCTCCTCGGCGTTAGTGTCTTAAGAGAGGTGTGTAGCACCTGATTTAGTGCTCCAATCACCTCCAGGGGCAATAGAAGCCAAGTTTGCAGTTGGAGGTAAGAATTGCGCCAGGCGCTAAACTTTGTGCCCGGCTGGTAATTGCCCCCCAAACGGGGCGATACTGAATTTCTCCCCCCAAGTATTTCATTGCAGGTTGGGATAGGGAGGAAGATTAAAAAGTAGTTCCTCTTAACCTACTCAACATGAGTCAACCAGCAACCTGTGTCCATTGTGGCTTATTTTGAAGCAGGAACAGTTTTTTGCTATTGGGCGGGGGTGGGGGACAGAGATGAATTATGACAGAATCACAATATCACTTTTTCAGCTATAAGCAAGAGCTAGAACGAGCTTGACATTGACTTTTTGACCATATATGGATATTTGATGTGTTACTCAGGCCTGATTCATCTGGTATAATGAATTCACAATTGCCACCCACAAGTACCTTAGCACATGAGCAAGATAATATCTGTATTTACCATCTATCCAAAACCACATAAGCTTTTAAATGGAATGTATTTCTCTGCCTCTGAGCCATGTTTCTCCCTCCACCCCTGTGGAGTCTTCTCTCTCTGCATGTAACTGGCCCTGTAAGTTTAGTGGAATCTTTTCAGTCCTCGGATGGCTCAGCAAGTTGAGACAGCGAGGAGTTGATCCACACATACCCAAAAGAGCCCAGGGTCAACCCCTGCCCGGCTGCGAGTGAACTGCTCTCACCCAAGGCTCAGGTAGTGGCGATACAATCCCTCAGGGTTCCCAATCTTCATCAACAGCTGGTGCAAGAACACATGTATGGATGCAGAAGTGGTGTAAAGGATGCCATGTTGCAGATGGTCAGTTTCAGAGCTGCAAAAACTGTTTGTTACTGCATTTGTAAGACAAATAGAGATTTCTTTAGCTTGCAAGTGTTTAGAGCCAACTGTGTAATCAGTGCCACCTCATTGGAACAACCTCTCTCACCATTGACAGATCGCTTCTGCAATCTCACCTGCAGCTGCCATCTATTGCAGCAATATCAGTGCCCTTGGAAAAAACACACTTTGGTCCTCTGAATCCTTCCACGATCAGCCCCAACACCAACATCACCAGGCACACCAACATCACCAACAGCATCAACAACCTTCTCCGCCAACACCTGATGCCGCACAGGACACAGGGCATCAGCCCCTGACAACATTGCTGCCCGGGAGGCCAGCGATGGCATCACCATGGCTTGATTTAATTCACTTGACGCTGTAAACCCTGGCTGCCACATGATGCGCCAGGTTGACACCATCCCACACCAGCACTGTAAAGCATCCCTTTAATGTCCAAGCCATTCCATCCACACTCATCACTATAGCGGGAGCACCGTTACGTCTCAACATTCACTGGAAGTCAGTAAGACACTTCTCAAGGTGCGCACAGATCTGTCCAATAAGGTAAAGTGTTGAAAATATAGATTTCACTGTATGACAACACATTACCAGAAACTTCACACGAACATTGACTAAACCGCCCAAGTGCCTACTCTTGTGTGTTGTTAGTTGGTATGCTTGCAGTAAGATAAGGGTGAGTGTGAGTGTGAGGGGTGGCTAGTGAGATGGGCAAGTGATAATGTAGAGAGAGAGGGATGGGTGGAGGTGCAAGGTAAGTTGGTGTGAGTAAGGATGAGCAGGAGTAGGGTAGGGAAGGCAGAGTGATGGGGATGTGATGAGTGGCACAGCAGGGTGAGGTTGAGTGTGGTATTGCAGTAATGTTTTGTGATCTGCTGAGATCATTGAAAGGTTGGGGCCGCTGCTGCCTGGTCCTCCTGATGGCATCCCTGCTTGTGTCCTCCTGTGCAACGTGCAACCAGACTGTGTTGGTCTCCTGGGGAAGAAACCGGCTGATGACATGTCATCAAATGATGTCATCAGACCCACTTCCTGTTAATTGACTGGGCGGGCTTAACAACGCCAATCAAGGGAAAATCTTTTTGCGAGAGCGGCTGTGGATGTGAGTGGGACCGGAACCCACCATCCAGCTCTCCCGCCGCCATCCCGCCTCCGCAGGGAATATCCTGCCCTTTGTGTCCTCCTCATATATTGTACCCAAAATACTGCTAGACTTTTCTACACATATAAAGCTGGGTGTGACCCACTTGGAAACAACCTAGTGCATCCTATCCCACCATGTAATGTCCTCCCTCAAATTAGATACTGCAGTCTGTTGCCCATTTCGGAATATCTCCCTGGTTATAATCTACATACACTTCACTTGGAATGTATGAGAGAACATTGAGCAACAGAAACTGTTACTCCATCCAACTCCTTACTCGATAGGGAGATGACTCAACTAATGATTGAAGATGTCCAGATAATGCTGTCAGTAATGAAAATTTCCTATGTCTCAGCAGGAGAAGGCTGCTTTTAACAGAAGGCAGATCACCGATATCGGAAGTGGAGCTGCTACAGCTTGTACATGACCTGTGACCTTCGCAAAACCCAGAAATGAAAGCGTGGGTCATCGTGATGTCAGAGCATGACAAAAAGGATCGATTCATTTGAATGCAAATCAGATAGATATTTTTCTGGAAACAGTATTTTGGGATACAATATATAATTAAGTATAGGAGTGTCAGCCACTGGCTCAGTTGATAGCACCCTCGCCTCTGAGTCAAGAAGGTTGTGAGTTTAATTCCCACTCCAGAGACTTGAGCACAATAAATCTAGGCTGCCGCTCCAGTGCAGTGCTGAGGGAGTGCTGCACTGTCGGAGGTGCCGTCCTTAGGATGAGACGTTAAACCGAGGCCCTGTCTGCCCTCTCAGGTGGAAGTAAAAGTTCCCATGGCACTATTTCGAAGAAGAGCAGGGGAGTTATCCCCGGTGTCCTGGCCAATATTTATCCCTCAACTAATGTCACTAAATCAGATTATCTGGTCATTATCACATTGCTGTTTGTGGGAGCTTGCTGCCTGCAAATTGGCTGCCGCGTTACCTACATTACAACAGTGACTAAACTTCAAAAAGTACTTCATTGGCTGTGAAGCGCTTTGGGACATCCGGTGGTCATGAAAGGTGCTGTATAAATGCAAGTCTTCCCTTTCTGTCTTTTAATTTGAGACATGACATGGTAAGTCTAGCATGCTTTGGGTGACTTTGGACTTCTGGGGTTAGAATGTGGGCCGTGTTGCGCCTATTTTACGCCCATAAAGAGGATGCAACGAGGCCCAATTTTGGGGACCAATGTCCTGGGCCCCAAGGATGCCTGAAAAAACGTCCCATCCAAACTTGGGCCAAGCCATTTCGCGGTCGTCCCTGGTGTCCGCCTGAAACAGGCGGTAAGCCCCATACGTATATAAGTGAGGGCGAGACAGTCGCTGGCAGCTCGCTCAGATTATTCAGATGAGGCCCGAGGGCTAATGAGTTTGTAGCTGAAGTGCGGTGCAGCCCACATCCCCACCCACAATCAGAGCTAACAAAAACAGTAACAACAGAAAAAATGTTTGCAATACTTCTAAGTTTATTGTTTTTTGTTTTTGCTGAGCTGCTGTAATAAAGAAATGAAAGTTCCCCCCAAAAAATACCTGGCATACACCAACAAGGTGAAATCACGCTGCATGATATTAGTAACAAACACAATGGGGATAATTGTCGCCTTCACTCTCTGGGCGGGTAAAGTCCCGCCCGCCATTTCTGCAAATCGGGCATGTTCTATAGCGAAGGGCAATGCCGTACGCCAATCTACCGCCCAAGCCGTGCAGGTGGAAAGTCCCCGCCATTTGTTCACGTGAAGATCCTTTATCTGCTACTTAAAGAGTGATTAACACATCTGTTCATAATGGACAGAGGAATTTCATACAAACTCATTCATGTGTTTTACTAACACCATACAGTGTGCTTTCCACCCACAAGTCTGGATTCACTACAGAGGCAAACACCTAAAATGGAGATGTCTTTTGACTCTGGAATGGATCATTGCTCATACAATCAATTGCACATAGCAGTGAAAGGTTCAGTCCAACGTTCAGGCAGGTCTTCAATTAGGGTTCTAGGCAAGAGAAAGGAGAAAAAAAGAGATGTCATTCTATTCAGAACACTCACCATGTTTTGGCACTCGAGCGACTTATCACCCCCATGGAGGTTGCCATCCTTTCCATGGTGATGCGTTCATGCGCCAATAACTCCACTAAGGCTCTGCTCATGTTCGCAATGGACTCCTCCATTCGCTCCACACTCGCAGCGGCCCTGGAGACAAAACCTGCCAGAGACTACTGCATCTGTGCATGGAGATCCATCACCTCTTCTCTTGCAGATGGACCCAGGGGCAGAGGGCCGACATGCAACTGAACCGAGCTGGCAGAGTCCTGCGCCCTCCGACGAGAACTCTCCACTGCTGTCCCTGTCTCCAGAATCTGCTGAGGCTCACTTGTGAGCTGTGATACACCAGGTGACAACACTACTCTATGTCCCGAAGGTTCCCCCGAGCTGTGAGTGTCTGCGCTGGTGCTGGGTGTGCTTACTTCTGCTGACGCTGCGCCCTCAGAGGTTGGAGCTTCCTCTGAGGAGTCTGGCTGCTCAGCCTCTTCCTCCTCCACAGTGGGGACGGGGGCTCTGGATGGTCCTGTGGGGGAGTAAAGGAAAGAGTTAGAGATGTGATGCCAAGGTTACATGCACATTGGATTTTGCAGATGGTCATAAGTCCAAATGATGTAGCTTCAGAATCATAACAGCGACTCATGCTATGTCAATGAGAGAGATGGAAAACTATTCTGTCACCAGCTTGTGGGACTGCCCCTGTCTCTCCTTCCCCAGCTTCCGCAGACACATCAGCCCCGACAATTTCCAGCACTCCTTCCTCCCAGGGGGTCAGGTGTGTGGTGTATGTAACCTGTTCCACCTTAAGAGAACTTAAGCCTGTTCCACCTTAAGAGATGTACTACTTTCTCTGGCTGCTGTATACGTAATACCGGTGGTGACCACCGGTATATAAGTACTGTGTAGTGATATTGTATTTAGTATAATCCTGACCTCCAACTAGTAAAGACCTGTTGAACTTTATTCTTGTAGTCTGTGTCAGTAATTAATCTTAATACAACTGGAACACACAGACTTAACAGTGGCGACGAGTCCGATTCTTACCCTGTGGCAGTTTATATCCACGGCGGCTTCGTCCACAGAATGGGCGTCGAAGAGAGGCATCCACCCTCATCACCCTGCTGGAAGACACGTCGCGCGGCAGGCATCGAGAACCCGGAGTGTAGAAGACATCCTGAACTCGAAGCCTCCATCAGCGGCAGTCAGCTATCTTCTTTCTACCTCGGTGGTGGGTAAGCCGGTCAGCGACACGAGCAGAAAGTCGGCCGCGTTGGCTGTACAGACGGGGGGGAGGAAGACGGAGGAATAAGGGCGGTGAGATCGATCGTGACCGGAGATAAGGGCCGGGCCGCATTCGGGCCGAAAGGCGCAGCGCGGGGACATCGATCGCGGCTGGTGATAAGGGCCGGGCATCTTTCGGGCCAAAAAGCGCAGCGTCTGGGGCGACTGAAGGCGCGAGAGCCGCGGTGAAGGCGAACGCAGCTGGTGCTAATAACCGGGCTGCAAGAAGGGCTGCAAGGCGCGACATCGGGGAAGCGCGAATGCCCGAGGGAGCCGCGGTGAAGCGGAGACAGCGTCGGGGGAGTTACTAACCGCTGGGAAAGGGGAGCAGCAGCGGCACGCCAAACGCCATTGCAGCCAGTGGGTGAAGACCGCCAAGCGCGGGAAAACTGCCACTTTGTAGGCGGAGGACGAAGACAAGAGCGGGAAGCCGCCATCTTGGGATAAAATAAATTGCAACGATGCCTAAACATGGGAACATTGATACCTTTGATGGCGACATCGAAGATTGGGCCATGTATGTAGAACGCATACAAAATTATTGTAAAGCAAATAAAATCCCAGATGCAGAGAAAGCACTAACGTTATTGAACTTAATGGATGCGAAGACATACGGGCAATTGAAACACCTTTTATCACCAGATGAACTGGCGGATAAGACGTTCGAGGAGATTGTTACTGTCCTGAAAAATCATCTAAACCCCACGCCGCTGATGCTAGCAGAACTATTTAAATTTTACAGCAGAAGGCAGCTGAAGGATGAAAGCAATGCTGAATATTTAATGGAATTGCGTAAGCTAGCAAAGTACTGTCAGTTTGGAACGGGACTAACAGACGCGCTAAGAGATAAATTTGTGTGTGGATTATTAAAAGAAGATACACAAAAGCGACTGCTCGAGGAGAATGAGCTGACGCTTGAGAAAGCGGTCACTATGGCAGCAGCACACGAAGCGGCAGCGAGAGGCACGGCAGTAATGCAGCTACGGTCACCGGAACACAGTACAAATAAATTGGGTTTGAGTACTGTAAAATGTTATCGTTGTGGAAAGACAACACACGATCAGAACCAGTGTTGGTTTAAAAACCAAGAATGCAGAACGTGTGGCAGGCTTGGCCACATAGCTAAAGTATGCCGGTCAGGAAAGAAGACCAGCAACAAAAAGTCACCGCAAGGAAAATACATAAAGGTGCACAAGGTGACAAAGACCAGTTCGAACGAACAGAAGTCAGATTCAGACGCTAGCAGTAATGAACTGGGTAGCTTAAGAGTACACAACGTTGGTAAGGATGCAGATCTCCAGACAATTTGGGTCACTCTTCAGATAGCAGGAGTCCAAGTAAAGATGGAATTGGACACTGGATCGGCATTGACGGTCATGAATAAGAAAGATAACAAAAGGTTATTCCAACATATTCCCCTACGGGATACAGAGATTATATTGAAAACATACACGGGGCAAAGAGTGTACCCCATCGGAAAGATAGAGGTAAAAGTGGTCCACAAGGGCGAAGAAAGCCAAGTAATGGACTTATATGTGCTACCTGAAGGAGGTCCACCACTACTGGGACGGGAGTGGATTAGGAAAATGAATATGGACTGGCACTCCTTAAAAGCACTAACGGTAGATTCCGGGGAAACAGATGTCAAACCTAAACGATTGTCCAAAATATTGGATGATGCTAAAGAGGTGTTCCAGCAAGGACTGGGAACACTGAAAGGAATTACGGCAAACATCAAGATTGATGAACATGCACAACCAAAATTTTTCAAAGCCAGACCGGTACCCTATGCAATACGACCTACTGTAGAAGCGGAACTGGAAGCGCTAGAACGTTCAGGTGTACTGTCTAAGGTAGATTGGAGTGAGTGGGCTATGCCCATTGTTCCCTTTATGAAACGTCCTTCGAGCAACAAGCCAGGAGAACCAGGGAAGGTTCGCATCTGTGGAGATTTCAAGATCACCGTTAATCCGGTGCTTCACATGGTGCAGTATCCGCTTCCGCGGATTGAGGATATTTTTGCTTCGTTGTCTGGCGGGAAACACTTCACCAAGATAGACCTGGCGCAGGTGTACTTGCAGATGGAGGTTGATGAAGAGTCACGCCAGTACCTCACGATCAACACGCATAGAGGTTTGTACCGGTATAATAGGCTGGTTTTTGGAGTGGCATCGGCTCCAGCAATTTGGCAGAGGGCCATGGAGCAGGTATTACAGGGAATTCCAGGCACACAATGTTACCTGGACGATATTCTGATTACAGGTGATGGTGATGAAGAACACCTCGCAAACTTGGAACTGGTGCTCAACAGACTGAAAGAGTATGGACTTAGAGTTAATCGGCAGAAATGTGAGTTCTTTCAGAAGCGGATCTCGTACTGTGGTCATGTCATTGACCGGGAGGGGCTTCATAAGTCTCCTGACAAGATAGAGGCAGTTGTAAAGGTTCCCGCTCCGGATAATGTCTCTCAGTTGAGGTCGTTTCTGGGATTGATTAACTATTACCATAAGTTTCTACCGAATCTATCCACGGTACTGCACCCACTGAATGCTCTTTTACAGAAGGGGGTACCATGGGAATGGAGCGAAAACTGTAAGAAGGCATTTTGCAAAAGCAAAGAATTGATCACCTCAGAGGAAGTGTTGGCTCACTTCAACCCGACACTGCCTATTCGGTTGGCTTGTGATGCTTCTCCATATGGTATTGGGGCAGTACTCTCACACAAGTTGCCAAATGGCACGGAAAGGCCAGTCGCGTTTGCATCCAGATCATTGACCTCTGCTGAGCGCAACTATGCGCAGATCGATAGGGAGGCTCTCAGCCTTGTATGGGGAGTGAAGAAGTTTAATCATTACCTGCAGGGCCAAAAATTCACACTTCTGACAGACCATCAGCCGTTGGTATCCATTTTTAACCCTAAGAAGGGTGTTTCGGTGATGACAGCACAGCGACTCCAGAGATGATCCCTTTTCCTCAGGGCACATCAATATCAAATAGAATTCAAAGGTACAAAGCAGCATGGCAATGCTGATGGGCTGTCGCGCCTGCCACTACCTGAAGCAGAAGAGACGACGAAAGTTGACCCTGTTGAGTTATTTCATTCGACCATCATCGAGTGTTTACCAGTCATCAATGCAAGTATTGAAAGAGAAACCAGGAACGACCCGACACTGTCCCGAGTTTACGAGGTGACAGTGAAGGGATGGCCAACACATGGTGATCCTCTGTTACCGGCATTCTCGGCAAGGCGAGACCAGCTGTCCGTCTGCAATGGTACTTTGATGTACGGGACAAGAGTGATTATTCCTCCCAAGTTACGGGAAAGAGTTCTAAAGGAACTGCATGAAGGTCATCTGGGGGGAGTTAAGATGAAAAGTCTTGCTAGGGCTTATGTATGGTGGCCGGGCATTGACCAACAGATAGAGGAGTTGACAAAAAGTTGCGCTGGGTGCCAAAAAGTGCAAAATGCACCTCCGATCGCACCGCTACACCCATGGGAATGGCCTTCAGCCCCATGGCAACGCGTACATATTGACTTTGCTGGTCCATTCATGGACTCCATGTTCCTAATTGCGGTGGACGCACATTCCAAATGGCCAGAAGTGATCAAGATGAATACCACTACTTCAGAAAAGACAATTGCGGTGTTAAGAACAATATTCGCAAGGAACGGATTGCCAGAACAGATATGTTCGGACAACGGACCACAGTTCGTGTCGGAAGAATTCCAAAAATTCTTAAAGAAGAATGGGGTGAAACATTATACCTCTGCCCCATATCATCCGGCGACAAACGGGTTGGCCGAGAGATTTGTCCAAACATTCAAAAAGGCAATAAAGGCCATGAACGATGATCAGATTCCGTTACAACACAAGGTGGACAATTTCCTAATGGCATATCGAAACGCCGCTCATGCAGTGACTAACCAAAGTCCTGCCATGATGTTTTATAACAGGAGGTTGCGGTCCAGGTTGGACTTGTTAAAACCAAATGTGCGGAGGGAAGTGGAAAACAAACAGTTCCGGCATATTAATAACAAGTCCACTCGAAGTTTCGACGGAGGACAACCAGTGTTGGCAAGGGGCTATGGAAACGAAAAATGGCAGTCCGGAACAATTCGGGCCAGACAAGGACCTCTGATGTACACAGTAGATATTGGTAACAATGTGATAAGGCGTCATGCGGATCAACTGGTAGAATCAAGAGCAAGGGTCGAACCCCTGGTTGCGACAGAGACAACTGTGGAAGACGTTAATGAACCTGAAGCATCTACCTCGGCAGGGACTGTACCTGATGATGACGTCCAATACATAGGAAACCAACAAGAAGAGTCACCTCAGCAACAAGAATCAGAGACCACTGAAAGGCGTTATCCAAACCGAATCAGAAGGCCTCCTGAGAGACTGAACCTTTGAACTGTTTATACCTGAAGTTATATATGTATATATGTTATGATGTTATGTTAAATGGGGATATGATTGTTAAGCTAAAAAAGGGAGGATTGTGGTGTATGTAACCTGTTCCACCTTAAGAGAACTTAAGCCTGTTCCACCTTAAGAGATGTACTACTTTCTCTGGCTGTTGTATACGTAATACCGGTGGTGACCACCGGTATATAAGTACTGTGTAGTGATATTGTATTTAGTATAATCCTGACCTCCAACTAGTAAAGACCTGTTGAACTTTATTCTTGTAGTCTGTGTCAGTAATTAATCTTAATACAACTGGAACACACAGACTTAACAAGGTGGGCTATTGAGGGTGGGCCTCCTCCAGTCCTGGCTCGCTCTCTGTTGTTGTGAGCTCTCTTTTCCTGCAATGAGAGAGACAAGTGGAGTTTGAGTGAGAATGAAGGAGTGAGTGTAGAGATTGCATAGCATAGATACTTAGAGGGAGACAAAGATGGTGTGAGGCTGCAAGACCAAGGGCCCTCCCTGTGTGTTGTCAGCTGTGTTCAAAGCATCAGAGTGAGAGGGAGTATGAGGGCTGCATGGTGGAATAGTTATGTGAATGTGAGCATAGAGAGAGAGGGAATGGGTAAGGGTGCATGGGTGTGACTGTGAAGTGGGGTGTGGAGGAAGAGGGTGCTAAAGCTGAGTGCTGGTGGGGAAAGGCAATGGTGATCAGTTTGAGGGTGATGGAAACTTCATACTTACTTTTCCTGTACGGTGAAGGTCATGGAATCGTTTCCGACACTGTATCCAGGTTCTTCTGGTGACTCCCAGCGAGTTGACATCTGCTGACACCTGCATCCATGCAGCCTTGGTCTCAGTGGGAGGCCTCTTCCTCCCTGACCTAGGGAAGAGGACCTTCCTATGGGCCCTAACCCCATCCAATAATGCCTGCAGTGAAGCCTCGTCGAATTTGGAGGCAGCTCGGGGTCTGGCACTGACCACAGCCGCTGCAGGCTCCTCTGCCATCCTGTCTGGCTCGTTTGGAAGCCTGCAGAGGAAGCAATGCTTGCTGTGGACCTTAAAAGCACCACGAATGATGACATCATACTGTGCAGCTTTCTGACTGGAAATAGTCAATTAGCAAGGGTTCCCACACGCTGGAAATGAATTGGCCAATTGAGGGAAAATTGCATCAATCTGGCAGACCCATTTAGATTCGTGTGGGAACCCCGACATTCAGGGAACCCGACAATTCCCCACACCTGCAGGAAAATCGAGCCCAAAGATTCAGAGGAAAGGAGAGGTTGGGTTTAGGGGGGGCGTTGTTGGGCTTGAAGAATTCACAGTGCTAGGAAGGGGCAAGGCCATGAAGAGATTTAAATCAAGGATGAGAACATTAAATTAGATGTGTCAATGTAGGCCAGCAAGGGCAGAGTGGTAGGTCTGTGGGACTTGGTGTGAAATAGGATGTGGGCAGCGGAGTTTTAGATGAGCTGAAGTTTGTGCGATGTCGGACAAGCAGTATGATAACACTGAGGCAGTGGACAGGTTGAGAGTGGTGGTTGAGAGGTAGAGCTGAGTGTCATCAGCGTACAAGTGCAAGCTGATCACATGTCTGGGGATGATTTTGCCAAGGGGCGACATGTATATGAGGAAGAGGAGAGGGCCAAGAATCGATACTTGGGGGACTCTGGTTTCAATGGTTTGAGGAAGAGAAGCTATTGTTGCCGATTCTCTGGCTACCATTGGGTAGGTAAGAGTGGATCTAAGTATGAGTCTCATGGATCTGGACAACAGAAGAGAGTTGTTGGAGGAGGATGGTGTGATCGACTGTCTCAAAGGCTCCAGAGAGGACAATGCGGGATAATGCACTAGTCATGGAGGCTGTCATTTGTGACAGTTTGTTAGGGCAGTTTTAGTGCTGTGGCAGGGCGCAAACCTTTTGGGAATGTTTCAAATGGGGACTTGTGGGAAGGACGGACACTGATTTAGGAGGCAATATAACCTTTAAAAACTTTGGAGAGGAAAGGGAAATTGGAGGTGAGGTGATAGTTTGTAAGGACAAAGAAGTAAAGGGTAACAACAGCAGTTGGGGGTGGTATAGTATCTGAGGAGGGGGAAATGTTTACAATATCAGTTAGCATGAGGGCCAGGAAAGGATATTGGGTGGTCAGTTTAGTGGGAGTGGATTAAAGGAGTAGAAAGTGGATCTCACGGATGAGATGAGCTTGGAGAGGACATGAGGGGAGATGAGAGAGAAATGGGAGGAAAAACATAAGTTCAGGGTTAGGGCAGTGGCGGTGGGGGGGGTGGGGGGTGGGGGGGGGGAGCCTGGGGGAGATTTGGCTTGGTTGGCAAGGGGAAGGAAGGGGAAAGCATCGGAGGCAGCTGAATGGATGAGCTCCATCTAAATGACAAAGAAGACCATTGTTGCAATGTTGGAGGGGGGTAGGGGAGAGACAATTTTAAGGAGAAGGTTGGTAGTGCAGAAAGGGTGATCCAGGAGTAGTGAGTGGTTTTGGCAGAAGAAAGCACAGCCCGATAGCACTCAATGTGATCTAGCCAGATCTGGTGGTGGATGGCTAAACCAGTTGTGCACCAGATACACTGAAGTCTGCACTCCTTGGACTTAAGGGAGCAAAGATGGGGGCCGTATCAGGGAGGTTGACCAGGATGGATGAGAGTAAAGGTTTTGCTGTGAACAAGTGCATCAGATGTGGAGGTGTAGGAATTGATGGGGGTTTGGGGTTATTGCCTCTGGCCAGTCGGAAATCTCTGAGCTGCTCCAGAGCCCCGTGCGGTTTCGAATCTCTCCCCTTTCCTGGTTCTGACTGCCGGACTTATTCAGCAGCAATGTAGACAAAACGAGACTCATGGTTGGGTGCAAAACAGACCAGTATTTATTGAAATAAAAAGAAATAAATTGAAAATAATCAATACAGCACTCCTATGCTTAATACAACACTTATACTTAACACAGTACACTTTTTACTTACTACAGCACTCTTTTGCTTAGTACAACACTATTTTACTTAAATACAGCACTTTTCACTAGTGCAGCACACCTTTAATACAGTACACTTTGCTTACTACAGCACCTTTGCTTAGTACAACACTCTTACTTAATAGGGGAGGAGAGATCGGATGCAACGAGGGAAAATTGACTAAAATCACAATTTAACAAAAATTCCCCTTAATTCCCACCCCTAAATACCTATCTAAGTTGCCTTGTGAAGGGCCAGAAAACCTATGCTCACCAGAAATGCCTGCTCTGTGCCCTTGTGGTCTTAGATTCTTCACCACCCTGAAATGGAGATACCCCAGTGTTTAAAAGTAACTACTGGTATTCCACTCCTTTGGGCGGGCTGTCGAGTTGTTCTTCCTTGCAGGCAGAGCAAGGAGGTGAGGCGGCAGAGAGAGAGAGAGATGGCTTCCTGAGAAGCTATCTTTATACCCCATTTGGAGCCGAAATCTTCGCGCCCAAATCCGGATGTATCTGGGCTATACAAAAGGGAATCGATCTGTCCCCATTCATTGTGATGGGTTTTTGAATGTATCCCCATTCATTGTGATGGGTTTGGATAAAGCTGTCTCAGTTTGAAAAAAAATGTCTGTTTCCTTAATTGCTGGGTAAACAGCCCTTGGATGCTAGTGTAAACAAATCCGTTGTCCCCAACCGCAATTGATTGGCAGTCTCAAGTGCTTAATCTTTTGAGCCAACATTGTAGAGCGTTCATGTAAACAAAGTTCCTTTGTTCATGTTGACAATTTTGAGTCAACATTGTAGCAGTTTCCCAAACCACATTTGATTGACAGTTTAAATACCTCATTACTTCAGAGGCTGTTTTAAAAAAAAATCCTTTGTCAGCCATCTTTGATTTTCCTTTCCACATGCATACAGGCTGTGTTGTGTCTTTTGCCATGAGGTCGGACAGCCATCTTTGATTTTCCTTTCCACATGCACACAGGCTGTGTTGTGTCTTTTGCCATGAGGTTGGACAGCCATCTTTGATTTTCCTTTCCACACACACACAGGCTGCCCCTTTTCTTCCTGCCACGAGGTCTGACAGCCATTTTGATCCCTGGATTTTTAAAGGTATATTCTACCCAGGTTTTCTTTAGTCAAAAAATAAATCTTCAGAGCTGAAGAGATTTTTGAAATTCTTGCAAAACCCTACAGTCCCCCATCGGATACTAAAACTTGCTTGTAGTATCCTGTCCAAAGGTGAGCAATAATTTCTGACCCCCCACAAACAACCTTCCCTTATACTTATCTAGATCTATCTTTGATCCCCGACACCTCCATCTCCCCTACCCAGAGAGAATCACAGTACATGGCAGGCATCTATCGACAGAAAAACAAGATTAGTTAAATAATCAATACACGGCGGGGGTCCAATGCCCCTGCACCACTTGTATTCACAATAATTCAAGCATGGAGGGCCCAATGCCCCTGCACCACTTGTGACATAGTTTTATTTTTAACACGATACGACATCTTCAATGGGATTACCACCAAGCCAAAACATATCTGTTAAAAATATAAATGGAAGAAAATGAGCTTCCCCCCTTTTTTAAATTAAAATGCAATTGCCTGACACTTTATTTAATGGCACTATTCTTCAGACATAAATGTATTTTAAATTTTCACAATCTGCAAACACAACAATTCATAGGCATATGCAATTTGTTCCAATTAACTCCAAACAAGTAGTACAATCTTACAGTTAGGAACTGTGGTAAACCGCTTTTATCGTTCACTATCGTTACACTATGGTTATCACTGTTTATATCGTTACACTATGGTTATCACTGTTTACACTGTTGTATCACTACACAAGGTCACCTCTTGTCACGCTGTTATACCTGGGCTGACCACAGCTGACTCCGCCCATGGCTCCGCCTGCTTGCCCAGGTATAAAGGTGGTCGACTGGCTGGTATTCCTCCTTGTTGGATCCGATCACCCACGAGGGTGGGCTCTGTTATTTAGCCAATAAAAACCTATAGTTACTAACTTAACTCGTCGCTTTTCATGAACTGAATTGATAGGTATATCAATTTTATTGGCTAAATTTTGAAATGTCTACAACGGAGCAGCCAAACGACCAGTCAGACGTACAGCCTCAGCCAAACGGCCATCTACAACAGCCCCAGCAGCCGGCCTGGCTACGAGCCCTCCGGCCGCCGTACCTGGATCTAAACCCACAGGCTGCGAATTCAGCCCTCGACTTCGAACACTGGCTGAGCTGCTTTGAAGCCTACCTGGGAGAATCCGGCATGGCTCCGGCATCCAAACTAAGAGTTCTGACCGCTCAGGTGAGCCCTAAAGTATTTGCACTCATCCGGGACATTGCCACATACGAGGACGCCCTCAACCTGCTAAAAGAACAGTATCGGAGCCCTGTAAACTCAATGTACACCAGGCATCTCCTAAGATCCCGCTCGCAACAGCCAGGAGAGTCGGTTGATGATTTCTTATGGGCGCTGCAAATACTCGGCAGGGACTGTGACTTTAAAGCCGTAACAGCTGCAGAACATACAGATGGAAACATCCGAGATGCCTTCGTGAAAGGCCTTCGGTCAGACTACTCACGGCAACGACTGCTGGAATCAAAGGACCTCGACCTGAAAACAGCTGCTACCCTCGCTCGCTCCTTGGAAGTGGCCCATCGGGACCTTGAGGCGTACTCCAGTTACTGTGCTGCGCGACCCTGGGACTCGGGCCCGACCCCGGCCGCAATACCCCTCGCACCGCCGCCTCTGGGACCTACCACAGCGTCGGTGTCCAGGAACCGATCGGGACCGCCACCCCCGGTACCGGCTGCGACATCGGAGCCCCGCGATCGGGCCGCCGGCTGCTTCTTCTGTGGCCAGGCGAAACACCCAAGGGCGCGCTGCCCTGCAAGAAACGCGACCTGCTCCGACTGCCACAAGAAAGGCCACTTCGCGAAGGCCTGCAGGGGGAAAGCCACAGACGCCTGCAGTGCCTCATGCGAGTTGTGGGGGTGGCCATCTTTCATCAAGGCCACAGATGCCAGTATCCCCTCGTGTGAGTCGTGGGGGCGGCC
Source organism: Somniosus microcephalus (assembly GCF_052327205.1). Lineage (NCBI taxonomy): Eukaryota > Metazoa > Chordata > Chondrichthyes > Squaliformes > Somniosidae > Somniosus > Somniosus microcephalus. The sequence goes on along the minus strand of NC_141004.1, from coordinate 21,251,916 downwards.
ATCTTTGATCAAGGCCACCAACGCCGGCAGTGCCTCATGTGAGTTGTGGGGGCGGCCATCTTCTCCGCCATCTTATTCAACATCGTGGGCACTGCCATTTTGTTCACCACACTCGACCGCCACCTTGTCTCCAGACCCGACCACCGCCTCACCCGCAGACTACAGCAGCTTGCTCAGCCATACACTAGCCTCCGTCACACTTGACCAAGCTCGCCCGCATCACCTGTCCAAGTCCATGATGGACATCAAAGTAAACGGCCACGCCACGACCTGCCTGTTCGACAGCGGAAGCACGGAGAGTTTCATCCATCCAGACACGGTGAGCCACTACTCCCTCACTGTCCGGCCAACGCGCAATCGGATCTCGATGGCGTCGAGGTCCCATTCTACAGACATCAGCGGCTACTGTGTTGTGACCCTGTCGGTTAGGGGCACGGAGTATAAAAATTTTAAACTTCTCGTCCTGCCCCAGCTCTGCGCTGCCGTCCTACTAGGGCTGGATTTCCAATGCCACCTCCAAAGTGTCACTTTGGCATACGGTGGACCCCTCCCCCCACTCACAGTCTACAACCAGCAGCTTTCAAACCGCCCACCGCGTACCACCTGCGGCCTATCCACCCTCAAGGTCCCGCCCCCCTCCCTGTTCGCTAACCTCACCCGCGACTGTAAACCCGTCGCTACCAAGAGCAGGCGGTACAGCGCTGGGGACAGAGCTTTTATTAGCTCTGAGGTGCAGCGTCTCCTGAAGGAGGGCATCATCGAGGGGAGCACCAGCCCCTGGCGTGCCCAGGTCGTAGTCGTTAAGACCGGCAATAAAAACCGCCTGGTCATCGACTACAGCCAAACCATAAACCGGTACACCCAGCTGGACGCATACCCCCTTCCCCGCATATCTGATATGGTCAATCAGATTGCACAGTACCGGGTATTCTCTACCATTGACCTTAAGTCGGCCTATCACCAACTCCCTATCTGCCCTGAGGACCGCCAGTATACCGCCTTCGAGGCGAATGGCCGCCTCTACCACTTCCTTAGGGTTCCCTTCGGCGTCACCAACGGGGTTTCGGTCTTCCAAAGGGAGATGGACCAGATGGTTGACCAGAACGGGCTGCATGCCACGTTCCCTTATCTAGATAACGTCACCATCTGCGGCCGCGACCGGCAGGACCATGATGTTAATCTGGAGAGATTCCTCCGTACGGCCGAACGGCTGAACCTCACCTACAATAAGGAGAAATGTGTGTTTAACACCTCGCGTCTTGCCATCCTCAGCTGCGTAGTAGAGAACGGAGTCATCGGCCCCGACCCCGAAAGAATGCGCCCCCTCATGGAGTTTCCCCTCCCCCACTGTCCAAAGGCGCTGAAGAGAACCCTGGGGCTCTTCGCCTACTATGCCCAATGGGTGCCCAATTATGCGGACAAAGCCAGACCCCTCATGAAGTCCACCTCCTACCCCCTGATGGCAGAAGCATGCGCAGCCTTCTTCCTCATAAAGGGAGACATTGCTAAGGCCACAATGCACGCGGTGGATGAGTCTATCCCTTTCCAAGTGGAGAGCGATGCATCCGACTTCGCCCTAGCTGCAACCCTTAACCAGGCGGGGAGACCTGTGGCCTTCTTCTCAAGGACCCTCCAGGGCCCTGAGATCCGACACTCTTCGGTCGAGAAGGAGGCCCAGGCGATCGTGGAGGCAGTACGACGCTGGAGGCATTACCTGGCAGGCAAACGATTTACCCTCCTCACCGACCAGCGTTCGGTCGCTTTTATGTTTAATAACAAGCTGAGGGGCAAAATCAAGAATGACAAGATCTTGAGGTGGAGAATCGAGCTCTCCACCTACGATTATGATATCTTGTACCGGCCTGGTAAACTGAACGAACCCCCAGATGCTCTATCACGAAGTACATGCGCCAACGCGCAAATTGATAGACTGCAGACCCTCCACAACGACCTCTGCCACCCCGGGGTCACCAGACTTTACCACTTCATTAAGGCCTGCAACCTGCCCTACTCCATCGAGGAGGTCAGGACCATGACCAGGAACTGCCAAACCTGTGCCGAATGCAAACCGCATTTCTTTAGGCCGGACAGAGCAAGCCTGATCAAGGCCACCCGCCCCTTCGAGCACTTGAGCATCGATTTTAAGGGGCCCCTCCCGTCCTCTGACCGTAATGTGTACTTCCTCAACATTATTGCTGAGTACTCCCGTTTCCCCTTTGCCTTCCCCTGCCCAGACATGACCAGTACCACGGTCATCAAATGCCTGAACGACCTCTTCGCCTTGTTCGGGTTCCCGAACTATATACATAGCGACCGGGGCTCATCCTTCATGAGCGAGGAACTTCGCCAGTTCCTACTAGCGAGAGGTATTGCGGCAAGCAGGACCACCAGCTACAACCCCCGAGGGAACGGCCAGGTGGAAAGAGAGAACGCGACTGTCTGGAAGGCCGTTCTCTTAGCCTTAAAGTCTAAGGGCCTCCCAACCTCTCGCTGGCAGGAAGTCCTCCCGGCAGCGCTGCATTCCATCCGGTCACTGCTTTGCACTGCCATTAACGCCACCCCCCATGAACGAATGTTTGTTTTCCCCAGGAAGTCGACTACGGGACCCTCGCTACCAACATAGCTGACTTCTCCGGGGCCCGTCTTGCTGCGAAAGCATGTGAGGGCCCATAAAACAGACCCCCTGGTTGAGAGGGTGGACCTCCTGCACGCCAACCCCCAGTACGCCTATGTGGCATACCCAGACGGGCAGGAGGACACAGTCTCCTTACGAGACCTCGCACCCTCGGGCACCCCTGAGACACCACCGTTACCCCCCACCACCCCCCCAAATCCAGCCCAGGTAGACGGCATGCCGGAACCCCACGAGCCTTCGCCGACCACGCAGACACCAGCATTATCATCGGATACTGCAACACCGCCGCCGCTGCTGCGCCGATCAGAAAGGCTTACGAGGCCTCCGGACAGACTGACACACCCGAACTGGTAGTACACTTCACCCCGCCGGACTCAAATTTAAACAAGGGGTGAATGTGGTAAACCACTTTTATCGTTCACTATCGTTACACTATGGTTATCGCTGTTTATATCGTTACACTATGGTTATCACTGTTTACACTGTTGTATCACTACACAAGGTCACCTCTTGTCACGCTGTTATACCTGGGCTGACCACAGCTGACTCCGCCCATGGCTCCGCCTGCTTGCCCAGGTATAATGGTGGTCGACTGGCTGGTATTCCTCCTTGTTGGATCCGATCACCCACGAGGGTGGGCTCTGTTATTTAGCCAATAAAAACCTATAGTTACTAACTTAACTCGTCGCTTTTCATGAACTGAATTGATAGGTATATCAGGAACTAAATTCACACATCATCTCCTTTGGAGTTGGGACCAGTACATAATACAAGATATATAAAATAATTAACAAGCTTTTGTAAACCATTAATCTTAATTGAATTTCCAATAACAGTTTAAATGTTGTGGGCATCTGCCTCCTGCAGACCCCTTCCTTCGTGGGCTAGGGGTGCTTCCCTTCCCGAATCACCCAAAAACACGATGGTCCTACGTACCTTCCGGAACTCTGAAAAAGACTAAAAAAAAACATCTAGCCAGGTCCCCTGGCTCGGGGGAGTGTGATCAGGTCCCGCGACCTCGACTCACATAGACACTCTGGAACGGTTCCATACTTAAAACTCATACACTCATAATTACCACTACTGAATTGCAATATAAAATTAAAATTAACACGTTCTAACCTTAATCCTTTATACACATTACTTGAACAAGCTATATACAAGCACTGCCCGTCTCCGGGTGGCCAGCCTAATCCCTGTTTGGGCTGCCACAGGCTGCTCCCTGCGGCGTGGCTGGACTGATTCCAACTTCCGGTCCCTCACAGCTTATGGCTGCTGGTTGGGGACTTCTGCCTTTTGGCTTCTCCCTGACTCGGGAGTCCACCCTATTCCACTGGAAAGTGGGTGACCTTACTTTCTTGGGCTGGGGTACCTGAAGAGATCTCCTAGGGAGTGTCGGTGGTGGGGCTACCCCGGCGAGCAGACCCTTAGCTTGGGTCACACTCCTTGCTGGCTGGGGACCTCTTCCTTCGGGTCCCTCCCTTCCCAAACCTGGGCTGGAAACAGGCAATCCTTGCCTCCAGCTGCCGGTGGCTGAGAGCCTTCCCCTTCAGGTCTAAAACCTGGTTCAGGCTCCTCCCCGGAGTCCCACAAGAGAGGCGGAATCGCTCGGGCCAAGTGCTGGGGAACTTCTCCTCTCACGCACGCGACTGCGCCTGCGTGTGCAGTCTGTGTGTATGTACGCGCTGCAGGCTGAGGCTTTCTAATCTCAGGTATAATCCCAGCTGCCTGTTTCCCTGCCCCCATCTCAAACAACCTGCATTGTTTGATAAATCTGGCAGCCTGCCAGTAATCCTGTTCAAAATCCTTTTCCCTCACCAGGGCGGCCTTAAATGTGGAATCTTGGGCCTGGACCTGCTTTTGGTCCGGGGCCAAAACTATCCCCTGTGTGCCTCCCTTGTCCCGGATTGTTGCTACCGGGCCTGACCTATAGGGGTCCCAGAACTCTCCTTCCCTGTCCCCCTGCTTGAACAACTTACACTGGTCATGAATGGCTCCTCCCCTAGCACAAGCCACAGCGCCTGCCTGTGCAGCGTGTGAGCTTGTACCCGCCATGGGCTGGGGATTTCTGACCTCAGGTTCACTCCCAGCTGCCTGTTTCCCTGTGGATCCCATTAAGCTAAATGGGACCTTGTTAGACCGGGGAGAATTGGTCAGGTCTTCCGAGTGGACCACCGTGCTGGAGACTCCAGTGCCCACCGAATATCTCCCCTGCCCCGTCTTCACCCCCATCTTAACATAGGGCCTGCTCCCCTCAGCATTTTCGCGGGGACACAGGTCAACAGGTTGTGCTGGCTCTAGTCATTGCCGGGAGAGAGGTGGGGCAGACGGGGTCAAAGCACCGGCGGTGGCTGCTACTCTCCCCTGGCCAGTCAGAAGAGACCGTAGGGACTGTAAAAATGACTCAATCGCTGCGGGAGGGATGTCTGGCCCTGCCTTATGGGCTGGGGCTGTGGGATCCTTTCCCTTGCTATCCTTCCAGGGATTCTTACAGTCTTTTCTCCAGTGACTGTCTTTCCCGCACCCATAGCAATTTAACCTAGCCTGGGAGGGATGGTTCCCCTCCTGGTGCCACTCTTTCTTACTCTGGCTCCCAGGTTTAACCTCATGGACCCTTCCCTTGGGTGGGGTGCCTTGATACACCTTAGGATTCTAAAGGCTACTGTGAGCCGACGGATCACCGCTTCTTCGGTGGTCTGGGGGTTTCGGGGGTCAAACCAAGCCACGACCTGGGCTTGGATTTGGGGTAGGCTGTTTGTCATGAGACAACGGAGCCAGTGAGTCAATTGGACTGGGTCCAGTGCTGCCCGCCCTGGCATTCCCAGGCATGCGCTCCGGTAGACTGGCCACAGCCTGTCTGCGAATGCCTGCGGGGACTCCCCTGGGAGCTGGACTGTTCTTTCTACCCGGGTGAACGGGCTACCATCATTGAGCACCATGGCCTCCAATATCTCATTCTTCAGACCCTCATAATCCCTCTGCCCCCTTTTGCACTCGCCAGATAGGTCCTGGAGGAGATCACCTGCCAGGGACAACAGCAGCATTTTTGCTTGCTCTGCGTCATCGCAGTCATTTACACAAGTTGCCTGCTCTATCTCCCTGAAGTGTAGAGAGGGGTCTCCCTTTTTAGTGAGCTTGGGGATGTGGTTAACCATGCCCCTGAGTTGGTGGGTGCCATACGGCAGCACAAACTGATTCTGGATGGCCCCTGGATCATCTTCATCAACGGGCGGACCGTACCTCCGTTGTCGGAGGGGGTACACTGGTCCTGGTCCCGGCCTATCTAGCGGGGTCTGCTGTGCTTCCTCTACCACCTCATCCTCCACCCCGCTTTGCTGCCAGAGCTCCTGAAAGCTCAGAGCCGTGGGTGGTGGTCGTGGGACCTCTGATTCCCTGACCAGCCTTTTCCTGGGTGTAGCCAGTGGGACGGTTTTATTTGGGTTGCCGGTAAAATCCGACTGACCTGCTTTCAGGCTGATCAGACATGTCATCCCCTTTGCCCTCTTTAAAGCCATATTCAAGCTTTCTATCTCTTGCCTACAGGGGCCATGATCTGCTTCCTCAAACCCTTGCTCGCAGGCCAGCTTATATGCTGCCTTTACCTCCCTGACTTTTACCTCCTGCTCTTTTACTTCTTGTATGAGGCGGGCATTCTCCTCCCACACCCTCATCTCATTGCTCTTGGCCTCTGCAACTAGACACTTCAGGTACTCTGACTCGTGCCTCGTGTGGCTTTTTGTTGAGTCTGTGTGTCCCAGTTATGTTTAGGATCAATCACTGGACACAGACAACAAGAATAACTTTTAACAGGTCTTTACTATTCGGAGGTCAGGGCTGAACTGCCCAGCAAATCCTTACACAACACTTATATACCGGTGTGGTCACCACCGGTATTACAGTATACAGCAGCCAAGAGAAAGTAGTACATCTCTTAAAGTAGTTCTCTTAAGGTGGAACAGGTTACAGACACCACACTTTTGCCCTCACTAAACTGGACCACCAGGTGCTCCATCTTGGCCTGGTATTCTTCAACCTCCCTTTCCCTATCCCAACTCTCTGCTATAGATTCCCTAAGCCTGTGGGTAACTTCCCCAAGCCTGCGGGCACCTAACCACAAACAGATCAGTGGGGTGATAAAAAGAAAAACCATAACTGCTGCTCTGTCCTGACCCAAACCACCCTCTGCTACATCGCATACCGTTGCCGACGGTCCTGCCACGGTCGCCATTTTGTTGGAATTGATGGGGGTTTGGGGTTATTGCCTCTGGCCAGTCAGAAGTCTCTGAGCTGCTCCAGAGCCCCGTGTGGTTTCGAATCACTCCCCTTTCCTGGTTCTGACCGCCAGACTTATTCAGCAGCGATGTAGACAAAACGAGACTCGTGGTTGGGTGCAAAACAGACCAGTATTTATTGAAATAAAAAGAAATAAATTGAAAATAATCAATACAGCACTCCTATGCTTAATACAACACTTATACTTAACACAGTACACTTTTTACTTACTACAGCACTCTTTGGCTTAGGACAACACTCTTTTACTTAAATACAGCATTTTAAATAGTGCAGCACAACTTTAATACAGTACACTTTGCTTACTACAGCACCTTTGCTTAGTACAACACTCTTACTTAATAGGGGAGGAGAGAACAGACACAACGAGGTAAAATTGACTAAAATCACAATTTAACAAAAATTCCCCATAATTTCCACCCCTAAATACCTATCTAAGTTGCCTTGTGATGGGCCAGAAAATCTATGCTCACCAGAGAACGCCTGCTCCGGTTCCGTGCCCTTGTGGTCTTAGATTCTTCACCACAACTAAAATGGAGATACCCCAATGTTTAAAAGTAACTGCTGGTATTCCACTCCTTTGGGCGGGCTGTCGAGTTGTTCTTCCTTGCAGGCAGAGCATGGAGGCGAGGCGGCAGAGAGAGAGAGAGAGATAGCTTCCTGAGAAGCTATCTTTATACCCCATTTGGAGCCGAAATCTTCGCGGCCAAATCCGAATGTATCTGGGCTATACAAAAGGGAATCGATCTGTCCCCATTCATTGTGATGGATTTTTGAAGGTATCCCCATTCATTGTGATGGGTTTGGATAAAGCTGTCTCAGTTTGAAAAAAGCATGTCTGTTTCCTTCATTGCTGGGTAAACAGCCCTTGGATGTCAGTGTAAACAAATCCATTGTCCCCAAACGCAATTGATTGGCAGTCTCAAGTGCTTAATCTTTTGAGTCAACATTGTAGAGCATTCATGTAAACAAAGTTCCTATGTTCATGTTGACAGTCTCAAGCACTTAACCTTTTGAGTCAACATTGTAGCAGTTCCCCAAACCGCATTTGATTGACAGTTTAAATACCTCATTACTTCAGAGGCTGTTTTAAAAAAAAAATCCTTTGTCAGCCATCTTTGATTTTCCTTTCCACATGCACACAGGCTGTGTTGTGTCTTTTGCCATGAGGCCGGACAGCCATCTTTGATTTTCCTTTCCACACACTCACAGGCTGCCCCTTTTCTTCCTGCCACGAGGTCTGATGGCCATTTTGATCCCTGGATTTTTAAAGGTATATTCTACCCAGGTTTTCTTTAGTCAAAAAATAAATCTTCAGAGCTGTAGAGATTTTTGAAATTCTTGCGAAACCCTACAGTCCCCCATCGGATACTAAAACTTGCTTGTAGTATCCTGTCCAAAGGTGAGCAATAATTTCTGACCCCCCACAAACAACCTTCCCTTATACTTATCTAGATCTATCTTTGATCCCCCGACACCTCCATCACCCCTACCCAGAGAGAATCGCAGTACATGGTAGGCATCTAATGACAGAAAAACAAGATTAGTTAAATAATCAATACATGGCGGGGGTCCAATGCCCCTGCACCACTTGTATTGTTCTGGACTGATGGGCCATTTTATATGCAGATAGCACCCTCTGGTGGTGGTTATGTGTTAGCAGTGTTTGTGTGCCGCAGAGGTCATTTGACCTTTCTACCTTTCTTCCTGTGTGAGAGGTCATTTGACCTTTCCACCTTTCTTCCTGTGTGACCCAGGAAGTAGAATCCCAGGAAGTAGTATTCCAGGAAGTAGAATTCCAGTAAGAACCTGGCTTGAGTAATGGAGAATTCCATGCGGGATTCACAATCCAATGTAATCTGATCGTCTATGTTAGGCCAAGCACAATATCTGTGAGTATCTTTGTTTGTTAGCATAATAGCAACGTTGTCAGAGTAGTATTTTGAAAACACTATGTTTATAAAAGGTTAATATTTGATGGTTACAGCAGTTAGTCCAAATGTTAGTTAGTTATACAATTAGTCTATTCTACTGTTGTAAATATGTTTATATCTTATGCAATATCGAATGTATAGTACTCAGTTCATGTACAAAACATACTTTATCTTTGTTTACAGTTTCACAAATTTGTTCAAGTAAAGCTTCAAAACAGCAAACGGCTTCACGAGGAATTATTTTGAATAAGTGTTTAAACTTGCTGGATAACTAGATAGGAGCACATCTAGCAAGGCCAGTACATGTATTCACTATAATTCAAGCATGGAGGGGGTCCAATGCCCCTGCACCACTTGTGACATAGTTTTTTTTTAACATGATACGACATCTTCAATGGGATTACCACCAAGCCAAAACATATCTGTTGAAAATATAAATGGAAGAAAATGAGCTTCCCCCCCTTTTTTTTATTAAAATGCGATTGCCTGACACTTTATTAAATGGCACTATTCTTCAGCCATAAATGTATTTTAAATTTTCATAATCTGCAAACACAGCAATTCATAGGCATATGCAATTTGTTCCAATTAACTCCAAACAAGTAGTACCATCTTACAGTTAGGAACTAAATTCACACATTATCTCCTTTGGAGTTGGGAACAGTACATAATACAAGATATATAAAATAATTAACAAGCTTTTGTAAACCATTAATCTTAATTGAATTTCCAATAACAGTTTAAATGTTGTGGGCATCTGCCTCCTGCAGACCCCTTCCTTCGTGGGCTAGGGGTGCTTCCCTTCCCGAATCACCCAAAAATACGATGGTCCTATGTACCTTCCGGAACTCTGAAAAAGACTAAGTCCAGTGGATGTGGTGTATTTGGACTTTCTGAAGACTTTCGATAAGGTCCCGCATAAGAGGTTAGCGTGCAAAATTAAGGCACATGGGATTGGGGGCAAGGTATTGACTTGGATAGAGAACTGGTTGGCGGACAGAAAGCAAAGAGTTGGAATAAACGGGTCATTTTCCGAGTGGCAGGCAGTGACTAGTGGGGTACCGCAAGGATCGGTCCTAGGACCCCAGCTGTTCACAATATATATTAATTATCTGGACGAGGGAATTGGATGTAATATCTCCAAATTTGCAGACGACACAAAGCTGGGTGGGAGGGTATGCTGTGAGGAGGATGTCATGAAACTCCAGTACGATTTGGACAGGTTGGGTGATTGGGCAAAAACATGGCAAATGCACCATAATGTGGATAAATGTGAGGTTATCCACTTTGGTGGCAAAAACAGGAAGGCAGATTATTATTTGAATGGCAATAGATTGGGAGAAGGGGAAGTCCAAAGAGACCTGGGTGTTCTTGTGCACCAGTCGCTGAAGGTAAGCATGCAGGTGCAGCAGGTGGTTAAGAAGGCAAATGGTATGTTGGCCTTCGTAGCAAGAGGGTTCGAGTACAAGAACAAGGATGTCTTGCTGCAGTTGTACAGGGCCTTGGTGAGACCGCACCTTGAGTATTGTGTGCAGTTTCGGTCACCTTACCTGAGGAAGGACGTTCTTGCCATGGAGGGAGTGCAGCGAAGATTCACCAGGCTGATACCCGGGATGGCAGGAATGACGTACGAGGAGAGATTGTGTCAATTGGGCTTGTACTCACTGGAGTTTAGAAGATTGAGAGGGGATCTCATCAAAACCTATAAAATTCTGTCAGGTCTGGACAGACTAGATGCAGAAAGGATGTTTCTGATGGCTGGAGAGTCCAGAACCAGGGGTCATAGTCTAAGGATAAGGGGTAAGCCATTTAGGACTGAAATGAGGAGGAATTTCTTCACCCAGAGAGTGGTGAACCTGTGGAATTCTCTGCCACAGAGGGCGGTGGAGGCCAGTTCATTAAATATATTCAAGAAAGAGTTGGATATATTTCTTGAGGCTAAAGGGATCAAGTGATATGGGGAGAAGGCAGGGACAGGGTACTGAATTTGGATGATCAGCCATGATCTCATTGAATGGCGGAGCAGGCTCGAAGGGCCGAAGGGCCGAATGGCCTACTCCTGCTCCTTCTTCTATGTTTCTATGTTTCTATGTAAAACATCTAGCCAGGTCCCCTGGCTCGGGGGCGTGTGATCAGGTCCGTGACCTCGACTCACATAGACACTCTGGAACGGTTCCATACTTAAAACTTATACATTAATAATTACCACTACTGAATTGCAATATAAAATTAAAATTAACACGTTCTAACCTTAATCCTTTATACACATTACTTGAACAAGCTATATACAAGCACCGCCCGTCTCCGGTCGGCCAGCCTAATCCCTGTTTGGGCTGCCACAGGCTGCTCCCTGCGGCATGGCTGGACTGTTTCCAACTTCTACTGCCTCACAGCTTTTGGCTGCTGGTTGGGGACTTCTGCCTTTTGGCTTCTCCCTGACTCGGGAGTCCACCCTATTCCACTGGAAAGTGGGTGACCATACTTTCTTGGGCTGGGGTACCTGAAGAGATCTCCTAGGGAGTGTCGCTGGTGGGGCTACCCCGGCGAGCAGACCCTTAGCTTGGGTCACACTCCTTGCTGGCTGGGGACCTCCTCCTTTGGGTCCCCTCCTGGTGCCACTCTTTCTATCTCTTCCCTACAGGGGCCATGATCTGCTTCCTCAAACCCTTGCTCGCAGGCCAGCTTATATGCTGCCTTTACCTCCCTGACCTTTTCCTCCTGCTCTTTTACTTCTTGTATGAGGCGGGCGTTCTCTTCCTGCACCCTCATCTCATTGCTCTTGACCTCTGCAACTAGGCACTTCAGGTACTCTGACTCGTGCCTCGTGTGGCTTTTGCCCTCACTAAACTGGACCACCAGGCGCTCCATCTTGGCCAGGTATTCTTCAACCTCCCTTTACCTATCCCAACTCCCTGCTCAAGGTTCCCTAAGCCTGTGGGTAACTTCCCCAAGCCTGCGGGCACCTAACCATAAACAGATCAGTGGGGTGATAAAAAGAAAAACCATCACTGCTGCTCTGTCCAGACCCAAACCACCGTCTGCTACATCGCATACCGTTGCCGACGGTCCTGCCGCGGTCGCCATTTTGTAGGGATTGATGGGGTTTTGGGGTTATTGCCTCTGGCCAGTCAGAAGTCTCTGAGCTGCTCCAGAGCCCCGTGCAGTTTCAAATCGCTCCCCTTTCCTGGTTCTGACCACCGGACTTATTCAGTAGCGATGTAGACAAAACGAGACTCGTGGTTGGGTGCAAAACAGACCAGTATTTATTGAAATAAAAAGAAATAACTTGAAATTCTTGCGAAACCCTACAGAGATGAAGGTGAAGTTGAGGGAGTGGCTGAGCAAATGGACAAAGCTGTAGAAGCATTGTGGTGAATGGAATGCCAGAAGCTTGACAGTAGGGAGTTTGAAAGTGAAGCTGTAAATAACTTGGAGAAGAGTTTTTTCCCCCAAGGATGGGCGCAGAAGGAAGTAGTGGTGGAAGGGAGTAAAAGTACAGGTGAAATGCCCCCTTCTACTGTCCGTGAAACGCAAGATTTATTTCTACGGCCTTTGTTTCTTTGTAGTGCTGTAATTAAGTCTGAAGAGGCAAGTGGCTTTGCTCATTTGCTGGGGTTTAAAGTTCCTGCTGTTGTGTGTGTCACTTTTCTGATGTCGTCATACTCCCACCCATATGTTATTTGTAGGATCGATTCCTCCCCCCCATCGGTAAAAATATTGGACTATAGAAACATAGAAGATAGGAGCAGGAGTAGGCCATTCGGCCCCTCGAGCCTGCTCCGCCATTCGACGAGACCATGGCTGATCATCCAAACTCAGTACCCCATACCTGCCTTCTCCCCATATCCCTTGATACCTTTAGCTCTAAGAAATATATCTAACTCCTTCTTGAATATATTTAAAGACTTGGCCTCAACCGCCTTCTGTGGTAGAGAATTCCACAGGTTCACCACTCTCTGGGTGAAGAAATTCTTACTCATCTCTGTCCTAAATGGCTTACCCCTTATCCTTAGACTATGACCCCTGGTTCTGGACTCTCCGACCATCGGGATCATTCTACCTGCATCTAGTTTGTCCAGACCTGTCAGAATTTTATAAGTTTCGATGAGATCCCCTCTCATTCTTCTAAACTCCAGCGAGTATAAGCCCAATCGACCCAATCTCTCCTCATGAAATATAAAAACCCAGAACTGCAGAGTCCGCAAAAAGGGCTCGGCAATAAGGGGTTAATTCAAACATTGCAGCCGAAACTACGAATCTAAAATCTGAACAAGAACATCCGCATATTCCTGTACCTTAAGGGGTTACATTGTTCACCTTAGACCATGGCCCTGAATAACTAGTTTCACTGCGGGCCTAGACAATGGGCCGGGCCTCGAACCTTTAGAATACGAATGCTAACAGAAACCAACAACTTCGCACATGCAGTCACTTTGGGAAGGTTGCATTGTCAGAAAGATATCTCTAATCAATGGACAATACCAGGGACAATTCACACATTTTGAAATGAATCGTATGCTCAGGAGGGGGCCAGGAGATACTGCAAGTTGGTTTTGGTTTAAAGTAAGAGCACTTTGAAGACAGTGGTGTGGGAAGTCGACGGCAGAACAGCGAGCAGAAAGATTCGGGCCTACAATCAACTCCAAGAGACAGCTGATCGGGAGTGGTGATTGTATGTTTCAGTCAAATCATAGAGGGGGCTTTTATGATTGAGTCTGAGTAAGTTTGTGAGTTTCAGTCAGATCACAATAAGGGTTTTGTGATTGAGTCTGGGTAACTTTATATTTAACAGTCAAATCGCGGACGGGTTTAACTGTGTCATATTGTGTCGATACAAATGACCCTTGTGTAGGGGTTTGTATTTTGGGGTTGTTAGCCTGACATAAATCGCAGGGATTTATACTGGAGAAGTAATTGTGTGTGTGCGTTCAATAAACGAACGAATCAAAGGTTGAGCCAAAACCCTGTGCCGTGTGTATTTTATTTTTATAAATAAATCCTGATGTCCAAGAACTGTGTGTAACGGGGGACCAGTATTGGAGAAAACCCCTTATACATTGATCTGTCTTGGGTTTTGTTTCTGTAGAGTACATGATTCCTCCCACTGGGGATAAACTGGTTAGTGCATCCCATATTTCATGTATGTGAGGTATCCATACTGGTGTGACTCTTGGTGTAATCAAACAATTACATTACTATTGAATTTCTTGGAAAGGCCCAGTGATTCACCACTTGCCTCTTTCGAATGTGAAAAGGTTAGTGGTGGAGGAATAAATGGGGAACAGAATACCTGGAAAGAGTTTGGAATAGTTTGTCGGTGTGAGCATGCAGTTCAATTTGCTGAAGTTAAGCTGAGTGCTCATGACTTTGTTTTCAGCCCCTGGTTTCGCTGTGCTAGGATTTCCAAATGGATTCCCTTGTTACCCACCAATAGGCGATGGCTCCTCTCACCCGTCAACTCGACATCCTTCCATAGGACGCACGCTATGCTCTTATGGACAGGCTCGAGGGATGAATGGCCTACTAGAGTTCCTATAAGCTGGAAGATAAGCAAGCCACTTTACATGGCGATACTCTGTTCAGCCACTAGATGGGGAAAATGCATTACAATTGCAACCGTTTAGAGATCAGAATCTAGTACCGAACTCTACTGCAGCAATAACCTCTGGAGAGGTTTGACCAAGTGACGAAGAAGGAACGGCAATATATATTTCCAAGTCAGGATGGCGCGTGACTTGGAGGGGAACTTGCAGGTATGTCCAGTTAAGTTTCTGTTCAATGGTGATGCCCATGATGTTGATGGTGGGAGATTTGATAATGGTAACCCCTACTGGTATTGTGCTAGTTAAGTTGCCCAAGGAAAACCGAGAGGTATCCCCGAGACACAAACGAGAACAGCTTGTAAAAGAAGCCCGCAATCAGCGGGGCTGGTGGAACGTAAAAACGAGGAAGTAAAAAAGCTATTGGTCAAACTGTTGAGAATTGGGGGAATAAGTGGACCACCGTCATTCCGGAGGGGCAGCTATCACTTAATAATGTGCCCACATCTGCATCAGGGACAGTGTCCCCTAAAACTCCATATTATCTGATGTATGGGGTTGAGATGCATACACCGCTTACCCATAGTTCTTTTATTGCCTCTACACTCTCTGAGTCCTTGACCCGACAGTGACAGTTAGATTTTAAAAAAGAAGTAACAGAGGAGATTCATCAAATTGATCAGAGGATAAGGGAGGCAAGTAGGCAGAAAAAATTGACAAACAAAGCATGGCAACCCCTAGCAGGAGAATGGCTACAGGAAAAGAAGTTCGAGCAAAAACCTGGTTTAAGACCGAAGTGGAAAAAACCTGTTCAAATACATTCTGTTATTAACGAAAGAACAGTTAAAATACATATTATGGTGTGGAGATGCCGGAGTTGGACTGGGGTGGACAAATGTAAGAAGTCACACAACACCAGGTTATAGTCATATAATACATATTAACCAGCCGAATGGCAAGCATATTCTTAAAACTGTCTCCATAGACAATCTCAAAAGATGTCCTGCGGGATACTGAAATGGAGGAACAATACAAGGTGCAGTTGTACACTGTCTTTCGAGACCCAGCTTGGAGCACGACACAGGAAATGGATGCGATCGAATTACTGATGATGGTCAGTCAGACGTTGTCGCCGACTCCTCCACATGATGCTTGGCAATGCCTCAGGAATTGGATTCGCGAAAAGCAACAACCGAAACAAGTAAAGATCAACAAGTTACTTCAATGAAGGAGGAAAACACCGCAGATGAAGACGGAATCAACTGAGCTCCTGGCAAGGCCTTTACGAAAACAAGAATCTGTCCACACGCTGGATCGAAGGAACAGCGTGTCAAGCTTCAGCTAGTTCCAAATGACGTCTCCTTGACTCGTATGAATAACTCACTTCTACGGAATGTACATCTACCAATTGGACATTCTAAGTACATGTTGTTTTGCTAATTGCATGACTATCTACCTATCATCCTTTTAAAGTGTGTTCAATTTAAAATAAGGCAAATCATTGTCTTAGGATGACTTAAAAGGAATTTTCATGTAGCACATGATTTTGAATCTCGTGAAATTGATGTGCTAATTGTAATGTATGTACCTTTAAGAGAGGAACTATCTTTTACAGCACCTGTATACTGCAGTACCAGTAGTGACCACACCTGTATATAACACTGTGTAGTAATTTGTACAGTTAGTTCCAGCATACCCTCTGTTCAGTAAAAACCTGTTATTACCATTCTCCTGCAGTCCGTGTGTTATTTATACGCGGACACTACAGTGGCGACGAGCAGGTTCGAACTCCCTGCAGTACTGCATCACCTCACGGGGATCCATACCTGAAAAGAAGCTTCTTGGAGGTCGAAGCCAGAGCAACGGGCGTCGACCGCGGGCAACCGCCCAGTGATCCATCGGAGTTCAGAGAATCGCAGGGGAGGCTGTTGAGAGCTGGGCTTGGTTCTCCAGTCAAGGTGTTCCAGCAAATCGGGCTGGTAGCAGGTAGTGCGCTGACCCTTTCCGGACTGTGGCGGGCTAGAGCTCGATCGAGCGGCTCTGCAAGGGGGCCGAGCAGCGTCGTCGGGAAGAAAAAGAGAGAGAGAGGGTGGAGCGCACAGGGCGCGGCCGGTGCTCAAGAGCCGGGCAGCGTTAAAGAAAATTAAAAATGGGGATGGAAAAGAGACGTGCAGTGGACAGCGTCGAAGAAGAATAAAACTAAGAAAATTAATTAACAAAAGAGAGATGCGCAAGGGAAGCGCGCAAAATCCACAGGGTGCTGCCATTACTATTTAGAACACTAGGAGCAGCGTTGGCAGCAGCGGGGGAAGAAGGAAAAGCACGGGAGGTGCCATTTTATTTCATTGGGGAAGAAAGAAAAGCGCAGGAGGCGCCATTTTAAACCACCCAAGATGCCGAAGAGTGGCAGCATCACTGCTTTCGACAACGAAATAAAAGACTGGACCACGTATGTGGAAAGAATTGAAGTGTACTGCAAGGCAAATGAGGTGGCCGATGAAAAGAAGGCGTCGGTATTATTGAATTTGATGGGCGCGAGAACGTACGGCCTATTGCGGAATTTAATTACCCCAGCTAAACCAATGGAGAAAAGCTTTGAAGAGATTGTCAATATCTCACAGGAACATCTAAACCCTACACCGCTGCTGATAGCAGAAAGATTCAAGTTCCATAAAAGAAACCAGCACAAATACGAAAGTAATGCTGACTATCTTATGGAACTACGCAAGTTATCGAAACACTGCCAGTTCGGAGCAGGACTGGCAGATACCTTAAGGGATAAGTTTGTCTGCGGGATCCAGAGTGAAGGAACCCAGAAACGACTACTTTCGGAAAAGGACCTTACGCTAGAAAAGGCTTTCAGCGTTGCAGTATCCTACGAAGCAGCAGCACGGGGAGCTGCGGAAATACAACAGAAACCGCAAGAATATAGCACCAATGAAATGGCATATGGAACAGAAAAGTGCTATCGCTGCGGCAGAACAACCCATGACCAGAAGGATTGCTGGTTTAAGGACAAAGTATGCAGGCAATGTGGAAAAGTGGGACACATAGCAAGAGTCTGCAGGTCGGGAAAGAAAACTAACACTAAAAGAACTACTAAGGAAAAGTACAAGAAAGTACAAAAGATGACGGACAGTAGTTCAGAAGATCAGAAGAGTGATAATGACTCCGGGAGCAGGAGAATAAGTTGTTTAAAGTTACACAACATGATCGCAAAGGAGGATCACTGAACCATTTGGGTCACCCTCATGATAGCAGGGTCCCAAGTAAAGATGGAATCGGACACAGGATCAGCCCTAACAGTCATGAATCGACGAGACTACGAGCGGCTATTCTCACACATACTCTTGAAGGACACGTCCATTGTCTTGAAGACATATACGGGGCAAAAAGTCTACCCCAGAGGAAAAATAAGGGTGCCCGTTAAATACAACGGCAAGGAAACACAGAAACTGTATCTATATATACTACAAGATGGAGGACCACCATTATTGGGATGTGAATGGATCCGAAAAATACAATTGGATTGGCATTCCATTCAGGCGCTAACTGTGGCTGACAAAAAGGATGATGACGTCACACCTGGACGACTGTCAAAAATTCTAACTGACGCGAAAGAGGTGTTCCAGCAAGGACTTGGGACTCTAAAAGCCGTAACGGCAACGATAAAAATTGAAGATAACGCAAACCCAAAAATTTTTAAGGCCAGACCGGTACCGTATGCGATCCGCCCAGACGTCGAAGCAGAGCTGGAGAGTCTGGAGCGTTCGGGTGTGCTGTCCAAGGTGGACTGGAGCGAGTGGGCCACACCCATCGTTCCTGTAATGAAGAAATCATTGAGCAGCATGCCTGGGGAGCCGAAGAAGGTTCGCATCTGTGGGGACTTTAAGGTAACTGTGAACCCAGTCCTTCACACAGTACAATATCCACTTCCGCGGATAGAAGATATTTTCGCCTCACTATCTGGAGGGAAACGCTTTACGAAGATTGATCTGGCCCAAGCGTATCTACAAATGGAGGTAGAAGAAGCATCTAGAAAATGCCTCACGATAAACACTCACAAAGGTCTTTACCAGTACAACCGACTGGTATTCGGGGTAGCATCAGCTCCGGCTATTTGGCAGAGGGCGATGGAACAAGTCCTGCAAGGGATCCCGGGGACCCAATGTTATTTGGACGACATCCTGGTTACGGGCAAAAATGACAGTGAACACCTTGCCAACCTGGAGCAGGTGCTCACTAGATTACAAGAATATGGGCTACGAGCCAACCGCCCCAAATGCGAGTTTTTCAGGAAACAAATCTCGTATTGTGGCCACGTGATTGATGAAGAGGGGTTACAAAAGTCCCCAGACAAGATTGAGGCAGTAGTCAAGGCTCCAGCACCGGAAAATGTGTCGCAACTGAGGTCGTTCCTCGGGTTGGTGAACTACTACCATAAGTTCTTGCCAAATTTGTCTACAATTCTGTGCCCACTGAACGCCCTGCTGCAAGCTGGAGTAGCATGGAAATGGAGTGATGAGTGTAAGCGTGCCTTTCAGAAATGTAAATGCCTAATCACTTCAAAAGAAGTATTGGCCTACTACAATCCAACACTACCGATTCAGTTGGCATGTGATGCGTCTTCCTACGGCATCGGAGTGGTGCTGTCGCACAAATTCCTTGACGGTTCAGAGAGGCCAATAGCCTTTGCGTCATGCTCGTTAACCTCAGCCGAGCGTAACTACGCCCAGATTGACAGGGAGGCCCTCAGCCTGGTGTGGGGGGTGAAGAAGTTCAATCACTATCTGCACGGGCAGAAATTCACCTTACTGACTGATCACCAGCCTCTTGTCTCCATTTTTAACCCAAAGAAGGGCGTTCCGGTGATGATGGCGCAACGGCTGCAAAGATGGTCCCTTTTTCTAGGGGCACATCAATACGAAATAGAGTATAAGGGCAGGAAACAGCATGGAAACGCTGATGGGCTGTCGCGCCTGCCGCTGCCTACAGTGGAGGAAGCACCTGCAGTGGACCCTGTTGAGATATTCCATTTGACCATAGTCGAATGTCTACCTGTTACAAACTCAAGTATAGAGAAGGAAACCCGAAATGACCCGACACTCTCTCGGGTCTATGATTTGACGCTGAAGGGATGGCCAGCACATGGCGGCTCACTGTTGCCAGCATTCTCGCCAAGGAGTGAACAGCTGTCAGTGTGCCGGGGGACCTTGATGTGTGGATCCCGAGTGGTAATTCCACCCAAGTTGAGAGATAGAGTGCTCAATGAGCTTCATGAGGGTCATCTGGGAGGGGTAAAAATGAAAAGCCTAGCCAGGGCATTTGTGTGGTGGCCGGGAATCGATAAAGAAATCGAGGAAATGACCAAGAGCTGCACAGGATGCCAGAAAGTCCAAAACGCTCCACCACAGGCCCCGCTACACCCATGGGAGTGGCCCTCATCTCCATGGCAACGGGTACACATTGATTTTGCTGGTCCATTTATGGACTCAATGTTTTTAATCGCCGTGGATGCACATTCGAAATGGCCAGAGGTCATCAAAATGTCCTCCACCACCACGGAGAAAACTATTGCAGTCCTGCGGACCATCTTCGCCAGGAATGGCTTGCCAGAACAGATTTGCTCCGACAATGGACCACAGTTTGTGTCCGAGGATTTCCGGAGGTTTTTGAGGAATAATGGGGTAAAGCCTTACACATCCGCCCCATATCATCCAGCCACAAATGCATTGGCTGAGAGGTTTGTTCAAACCTTTAAAAAAGCAAAAAAGGCGATGTATAATGACAACATACCACTGCAACACAAGATGGATAATTTCTTGTTTGCTTACCGGAATGCGACACATGCAGTCACCAACCAAGCTCCAGCCATGATGTTCTTTAACCGAAGGTTAAGATGTCACCTGGATTTGCTCAAACCAAACATAAGACGAGATGTTGAGAATATGCAATTCCAGCACATCAATGAGAAGCCAACCAGGAGCTTCAAGATAGGGCAAGTAGTCTTGGCCCGCGACTACCGAACAGAAAAATGGCAGCCAGGAACGATATGCACACGGCAGGGAACACTAATGTACACAGTGGACGTTGGAGAGAGCATCATGAGACGCCATGCTGACCAGATTCTAGAGTCACAGGAACAAGTCAAAGCCATGCCACGATCATACGCACCTGGTGATGAACCCGAAGTACAGATTGCGTCTACCTCAGAATCAGTGGTATTGGAAGCTGACGAATCAACCAATGACAATGAGCCAGAATCGACTCCGCCGCAAGAACAGGATACTCAAGAAAGGCGCTATCCAGACAGGATCAGGAAGCCTCCTCAAAGGCTCAATTTATAAATGATTACTTTCAGCTGATGTATATAGTACAAAGAAAATTGTAATTGTAATTAGTTATTATTTAATTGTTAAATGAATGTTATGCACTGTTTATCTAAAAGGGGAGGAATTGTAATGTATGTACCATTAAGAGAGGAGCTATCTTTTACAGCCCCTTTATACTGCAGTACCAGTAGTGACCACACCTGTATATAACACCATGTAGTAATTTGTACAGTTAGTTCCAGCATACCCTCTGTTCAGTAAACACCTGTTATTACCGTTCTCCTGCAGTCCGTGTGTTATTTATACACGGACACTACAAAACTGACCTACAAATCCAATGAATGGCTCATCAAAATGTGCTTTAAATTGATAATTTTGCAAAGTCAACCTCGGATGACAAACCGCTTTGTAGATGCACTCCTATATTTTTTGTCCTTTCTCTTGCCTAGAACCCTAATTGAAGACCTGCCTGAATGTTGGACTGAACCTTTCACTGCTATGTGCAGTTGATTGTATGAGCGATGGTCTATTCCAGAGTCAAAAGACATCTCCATTTTAGGTGTTTGCCTCTGTGGTGAATCCAGACTTGTGGGTGGAAAGCACACTGTATGGTGTTAGTAAAACACATGAATGTGTTTGTATGAAATTCCTCTGTCCATTATGAGCAGACCTGTTAATCACTCTTAAAGCAGCAGATAAAGGATCTTCACACAAACACATGGTGGGGATTTTCCACCTGCACGGCTTGGGCGGTAGATTGGCGTACGGCATTGCCCTTCGCTACAGAACCCGCCCGATTTGCAGAAATGGCGGGTGGGACTTTACCCGCCCAGAGAGTGAAGGTGACAATTATCCCCATTGTGTTTGTTACTAATATCACGCAGCGTGATTTCACCTTGTTGGTGTATGTCAGGTATTTTCTGTCTCTTTTGGGGGGAACTTTCATTTCTTTATTACAGCAGCTCAGCAAAAACAAAAAGACAATAAACTTAGAAGTATTGCAACCATTTTTTCTGTTGTTTCTGTTTTTGATAGCTCTGATTGGGGTGGGGATGTGGGCTGCACTGCACTTCAGTTACAAACTCATTAGCCCTCGGGCCTCATCTGAATAATCTGAGCGAGCTGCCAGCAACTGTCTCGGCCTCATTTACATACGTATGGGGCTTACCGCCTGTTTCAGGTGGACACCAGGGACGACCGCGAGATGGCTTGGCCCAAGTTTGGATGGGACATTTTTTCAGGCATCCTTGGGGCCCAGGACATTGGTCCCCAAAATTGGGCCTCGTTGCATCCTCTTTATGGGCGTAAATTAGGCGCAACATGGCTGAATTTCTAACCCCAGAAGTCCCAAGTCACCCAAAGCATGCTAGACTTACCATGTCATGTCTCAAATTAAAGGACAGAAAGGGAAGACTTGCATTTATACAGCACCTTTCACGACCACCGGACGTCCCAAAGTGCTTCACAGCCAACGAAGTACTTTTTGAAGTGTAGTCACTGTTGTAATGTAGGAAACACGGCAGCCAATTTGCACACAGCAAGGTCCCGCAAGCAGCAATGTGATAATGACCAGATAATCTGCTTTAGTGATGTTGGTTGAGGGATAAATACTGGCCAGGACACCGGGGAAATCTCCCCTGCTCTTCTTCGAAATAGTGCCATGGGATCTTTTACGTCCACCTGAGAGAGCAGGTTTAATGTCTCATTCGAAAGACGGCACCTCCGGCCGTGTAGCCGAAGTACTGCACTGGAGTGTCAGCCTAGATTTATTGTGCTCAAGTCCTGGAGTGGGACTTGAACCCACAACCCTTCTTGTCTCAGATGTGAGGGTGCTACCAACTTTTTATTTTTAAAATTTTTTATTGAACATTATGAACATTTACAACATCATGATTATTCCATTGTATCACACAAATCAATTCCGCCACTCTGCACAGCCATTCCTCCACCACATATTAACATCAAAACCTGAAGTTTAATTTGTCTCCCGTAACATATATTAATTGATTGTACTTTAAAAATTGATTGTAAAATACTATCTTTAAATTCCTGTCTGAATAAAGCATCCACAGAGCCTTATAATGATCTTTTAGCTTATATTTAAAATACACTTTTAGATTGATTCTCCTCCCCTTAACAAACAGAGCATTCCTTCTTTGCACAATCACGAATCTAGCCAAACTGAACATTAAATTAAATGCCGCTGCATTAGACTCAGGCAGACTCTCCTGCAATCCCCATCTCAAAATTGAGTCCCACGGGATTCCCATTCTCGCTCTTCAGTCCATACCCAGCAAAAAAACTTCACACAACTGTCGAACATAGTACTTAAAATCATTTAACTGCGGACAACTGCAACAACTTCTACAATTTTTTCTCACCCCTCAATCCGTTCACATTAATCGAGACCAATGTAATCATGGCTCTGAATAAGGGAAGTATGCCTGATAATCTCCCATCATTAAATCTCTCAACACCAGGTTATAGTCCAACAGCTTTATTTGAAATCACAAGCTTCCGGAGCGCTGCTCCTTCTTCAGGTGAAGTGGAGAAATGCATAAAGACACAGCTTATATAGTCAGAGAATCATGTCAGATGTTTACAGGTAACCTTTCCAACTGCCATTTATCACACCTCGGCAGAGAGGTAATCACAGCAGTCAAAGGTGTGAATGGTGTCCAAACAGGTCAGTCAGGGAAACATTACATCAAAGAACAATGAGGTGGGGTCACAAGGGGTCAAATATTGCAGATGCTGGGGTCTGTATGAAAAACAAAAAAACAGACAAAAAACATTTTTTTTGGCTGGAAATCACAGCAGGTCCGGCCGCATCTGTGTAGAGAGAACAAGCCAATGCCGACTCGAGTCTGGATGACCCTGCATCAGGTGGGGTTACATGTAGCGTGACATGAACCCAAGATCTCGGTTGAGGCCGTCCTCATGGGTGCGGAACTTGGCTATCAGTTTCTGCTCGACGATTTTGCGTTGTCGTGTGTCTCGAAGGCCACCTTGGAGAATGCTTACCCGAAGATCGGAGGCTGAATGTCCTTGACTGCTGAAGTGTTCCCCGACTGGGAGGGAACACTCCTGCCTGGTGATTGTTGCGTGGTGTCCGTTCATCCGTTGTCGCAGTGTCTGCATGGTCTCGCCGATGTACCATGCTCCGGGGCATCCTTTCCTGCAACGTATGAGGTAGACAATGTTGGCCGAGTCACATGAGTATGTACCATGTACCTGGTGGGTGGTGTCCTCACGTGTGATGATGGTATCTGTGTTGATGATCTGGCATGTCTTGCAGAGGTTGCTGTGGCAGGGTTGTGTGGTGTCGTGGTCACTGTTCTCCTGGAAGCTGGGTAATTTTCTGCGAACGATGGTCTGTTTGAGGTTAGGCGGCTGTTTGAAAGCGAGTAGTGGAGGCGTGGGGATGGCCTTAGCGAGGTGTTCATCGTCATCGATGACATGTTGAAGGCTGCGAAAAACATGGCGTAGTTTCTCCGCTCCGGGGAAGTACTGGACGACGAAGGGTACTCTGTTGTTTGTGTCCCGTGTTTGTCTTCTGAGGAGGTCTATGCGATTTTTCGCTGTGGCCCATCGGAACTGTCGATCGACGAGTCGAGCGTCATATCCCGTTCTTACAAGGGCGTCTTTCAGTGTCTGTAGGTGTCCATCGCGTTCCTCCTCGTCTGAGCAGATCCTGTGTATTCGCAGGGCTTGTCCATAGGGGATGGCTTCTTTAACGTGGTTAGGGTGGAAGCTGGAGAAGTGAAGCATCGTGAGGTTGTCCGTGGGCTTGCGGTAGAGTGAAGTGCTGAGGTGTCCGTCTTTGATGGAGATTCGTGTGTCCAGGAATGAGACTGATTCTGAGGAGTAGTCCATGGTGAGTTTGATGGTGGGATGGAACTTGTTGATGTTATCGTGTAGTCTTTTCAGTGATTCTTCGCCGTGGGTCCATAGGAAGAAAATGTCGTCGATGTATCTGGTGTATAGCATTGGTTGGAGATCCTGTGCAGCGAAGAAGTCTTGCTCGAACTTGTGCATGAAGATGTTTGCGTATTGGGGTGCGAATTTGGTCCCCATGGCTGTTCCGTGTGTTTGGGTAAAGAACTGGTTGTCGAAGGTGAAGACATTGTGGTCAAGGATGAAGCGGATAAGTTGTAGGATGGCGTCTGGAGATTGGCTGTTGTTGGTGTTGAGTACTGAGGCTGTCGCAGCGATGCCGTCATCGTGGGGGATACTGGTGTAGAGTGCCGAGGCGTCCACCGTGGCGAGGAGTGTTCCTGGTTCAACTGGTCCGTGGGTGCTGAGCTTCTGTAAGAAGTCTGTAGTGTCGTGACAGAAGCTGGGGGTTCCCTGTACGATGGGTTTCAGGATGCCCTCGACATATCCAGAGAGGTTCTCACACAGGGTTCCGTTGCCTGATGTGATAGGACGTCCAGGTGTGTTGGCTTTGTGTATCTTTGGGAGGTGTGATAAATGGCAGTTGGAAAGGTTACCTGTAAACATCTGACATGATTCTCTGACTATATAAGCTGTGTCTTTATGCATTTCTCCACTTCACCTGAAGAAGGAGCAGCGCTCCGAAAGCTTGTGATTTCAAATAAAGCTGTTGGACTATAACCTGGTGTTGTGTGACTTCTTACATTTGTCCACCCCAGTCCAACTCCGGCATCTCCACACCATCATTAAATCTCTGGCCCTTCCCTCCTCTCATGCTCCTTCCCAACTTTTCGGCCAGCTGTTGCTTTTTCCTGCAGCCTCCGGCTCTTTTTCACCTCCTGTTTGAACCTTCCGTGCGGTTTCAGCCTCTTCCTTGCATTAAGTTTGGGCCAAGGAGCTGCCCCTTCTCCATCCTTCTGCCCCTCACTAACCTTTCCCTTTCCACATGATGCCACCCCACCCCCCACTTCCATGTCTCTGTCCCCCTCTGACTCCACACTCTCGAGCTCTTCTGTAACCTTCTGCTCCTGCTTCCCGTCAGATACATAATCCTGTTCCCCGTCAGATACATCGGGCTGGATTTTCATTGGGCCGTGGAGGCAGGATTGGAGGCGTGTGGGGGGTTAAAATCCCGAAATCGGGGGACACGAACCCATCCCGCCCCAACCCGTCTCCATGCCAGTTTCAAAGGAGGCGGATACCCGACCTGTGCTGGGACCCGCCTCCCCGAGGCGGGAAGGGGATTAGTGCCAATGAACTGCCTGTTAACAGGTAGTTAACAGGCAGTTTTTAGCCTAATCCCTATTTTTAATGTTGAAGTGTGGGATTCCCGACGGCCCCAAAGCACGCCAAGTTAGAGGAGGCGGACCGTCGGGTTGAGGGGCTTGGAGGGGTCGAGATGTCCGGTGTTCAGGTGAGTGATGGGTGCTTGAGTGCAAAGGTAAGTGTGTTTGGTGTGTGTAAAGTGTTTAAAGAAGTTTTACATACCTTTACTTACCTTTACAGCCTTCCTTCCTTCAGGTCTTGGGAGTCCCTCATCTCACCGGCACGGAAAGCAGAATGGCCGCGAGCTGTCAAAAATTTCAGCATTCAGCTTTCTGTTCCGGGGAGATCTCTAAATCATCCTGAGAGGAAGGAATTAACCTGGAGTACAGATAGTCAGTGGTTGACAGCTTCAAACAGCTGTGAAATGCTGATATTTCATCTGTCAAAAGGTCTTGACCGATGAAATATCAATCTATGACGTCACCTGTTGCCGGGTGGCCCTTCATTGGCCTGCTGAGCCCGCTGGGCAGGCTCAACAAGGTCAATCAAGTCAAAATCGCGTGGGTTGGCTAGAACTCGATGGAGGCGCGACTACAACCCCAAAAGTTGTAGTCACGCCTCCTACCCGACTGCTCAATAAAAATCCAGTCCATCATTTCCCATAGAGTGTCTTCCTGCTATTGCGGCTTCACCAACAGCGCCGTTCCCTTCGACCTCATCTCCACCGCTGACCCTTCCTCCCTGATCCTTCTCTCTGGGACAATGGCGCACCTATATTGCTCCCTTCTAGCATCTTTGTCTCGCTGCTCCAGTCCTGCTGCCCCTTTAAGGCTCCTGCCTCTTGCACCCTCTCTTTGTCTTGCCCCCCTCTTGCTCACCGAGATGTTCAACTCCCCATCTTCTTTGGAGTACATTGAAAAAAAAATGTTTTATTCGTTTATGAGATCAGGGCATTGCTGGCAATGCCAGCATTTATTGCCCATCCCTAGTTGCCCTTGAGAAGGTGGTGGTGAGCCGCCCTTCTTGAACCCCTGCAGTCTGTGTGATGAATGTGCTCCCACAGTGCTGTTAGGTAGGGACTTCCAGGATTTTGACCCAGCGACGATGAAGGGTCGGCGATATACTTCTAAGTCAGGATGTTGTGTGACCTGGGGGGGGTGGTGTTCCCATGCGCCTGCTGCTCTTGTACTTCTAGGTGGAAGAGGTCGCAGGTTTGGGAGGTGCTGCTGAAGAAGCCTTGGCGGGTTGCTGCAGTGCATCTTGTAGATGGTACACACTGCAGCCACGGTACGCCGGTGGTGGATGGAGTGAATGTTTAAGGTGGTGGATAGGGTGCCAATCAAGCGGGCTGCTCTGTCCTGGATGGTGTCGAGCTTCTTGAGTGTTGTTGGAGCTGCACTCATCCAGCTAAGTGGAGAGTATTCCATCACACTCCTTACTTGTGCCTTGTAGATGGTGGAAAGGCATTGGGTCGTCAGGAGGTGAGACACTCACCACAGAATACCTAGTATCTGCCTGTTCTTGTTGCCATAGTATTTATGTGGCTGGTCCAGTTAAGTTTCTGGTTAATGGTGACCCCCAGGATGTTGATAGTGGGGTATTCGGTGATGGTAATGCCATTGAATGTCAAGGGGGGGGTGGTTAGACTCTTGCTTGTTGGAGATAATCATTGCCTGGCACTTCTGTGGCGCGAATGTTATCTGCAACTTATCAGCCCAAGCCTGAATGTCGTCCAGGTCTTGTTGCATGTGGGGATGGACTGCATCATTATCTGTGGAGTTGTGAATGGCGCAGAAAACTGTGCAGTCATCAGCGAACATCTCCATTTCTGACCTTATGTTGAAGGGAAGGTCATTGATGAAGCAGCTGAAGATGGTTGGGCCCAGGACACTGCTCTGAGGAACTCCTGCAGCAATGTCCTGGGTCTGTGATGATTGACCTTCAACCACCACAACCATCTTCCTTTATGCTAGGTATGACTCCAGCCAGTAGAGCGTTTTCCCCCTGATTCCCATTGAGTTCAGTTTTACTAGGGCTCCTTGCCACGCTCGGTCAAATGCTGCTGTAAGGGGTTTTCTCTCCGAGATCGCAGAGGTTTCTCTCGCCAGAGGCCTCTCTCTCTCTCTTGCACAGTAAAACCTTGAGTGGTTCGACCCACTCACCCCTTAGGTTCTAGACACTGGACTTAGGTGCAGGAACTACAATGCAGAGAATACTCTTATAGACCAAGTTTAATGAAACAAAATGGAATTTTATTGCATAAGGAAAAACAAATCAAATGCAAGCAAATAAGAGGGTACATGGGAGGGGAAAACAAATCATAACAATACAGTACTAACTAAAATAGATACAGGCATATTGGCCTAGAAATTCAGTAAGGCGCTGCAAGCTTTGCGCCCAGTTTCCGCCTAAAGAGGGCTTCTGCGCCAGTATAGGAGGTTGCGCTGATATTGAGATCGGCGGTAATGGCGGCGGTAGCCGGTAGCGCTGCGCCGGCACCGATGACGTCATCGGTGTGCGCAGTGCCCCGTTTCTGCCCCGATGCCGGCCCGATGCCCATATTCAGTTGCCGCCGCCTCCTCCGTGGCGGCCGCTACTAACATCCGGAGACCAGGGCCTTACTGCAGCCTTAGTGGGGCGCATAAAGGTGGAGGTGCAGCTGGCCGCTTTTTCGGCGGCCGCCTGCCCGCACCTCCTTCCCCGGCCTCCTCCACCACCCCCCCGCGGCATTGCCGGCTGCTTTTCGCGAGTCCGGCACTTCTCCGTGGTGCCGGGCTCATTTGCCGGCACAATCCAGCGGCGATCTCCCCGTTGCAGGTACCTCCACCTTAAGAGAAGGAGGAGGCCTGCAGTACCGCAGCCTGCCGCACCGCATCGGGTGGCGCAGCGGCACTTAGAGCGCTGATATTCAGTTTCAGCGCCCCAAGCGGGGGCGGGCACACCCTGGAATAGCGCCCGGTTCCGACTTGGGGTGCAAAAAGTGAATATTTGACGGTCGCACATGGCTCTGCGCCCAGCGCTAACTTTTGGCCGTTAGCCAGCTGGCGGGGCCATAGTGAATTTCTAGGCCATTATATTTTACAAAAGTCATCATGAAATGGGGAAATACACGGAACATCGAGGGACAACAACTCATGTTAATTATACCCAAAATGCCCACCCCCTTAAACCTATCTAGATCCGATTATGTAGGGCCAGAAACATGCTCACAAATCCAACTAGGAATTGCAAGATTTTGAAACAGGTTTGCGTTTTGATCCTTTCAGGCGTCCTGTCTCCTCATGGTCAGCGCTGCGGGCTGCGAGCTGTGACACGCCTTCTCTTCCTCGAGGTGAAGGTCACGGACAGGCTGGATACTGGCGGGCCTGGATGTCGGCGGGGACAGAGACCATCTGCTTGACCACGGTTGGAAGCCTCTAGCTGGCTTTCATATAAGTTTCTTCTGTAGTTTTTTGCCTCTTTGTCTCATCAAACGGCCCGGGGTTTGTCGACGATCTCCCAATGGTTACCCTGGGGCGGGATGCAGACTTGAATCACCTTCTTCTACTTCTTTAAGCGATGATGCCACCAATACGATGATAGCACCACGATGATCTCCGCATACCTTGCTACCCCGGGCTCCCCCAGATATACTTCTCAGGAGAAGCCTCTTTCTCCCGCCCAAATCAAGGTTTGTCTTTGTTTAACTTTTGGTGGGCTTATAGCACAGCGGGGTAGTTATTATATTTAAACTGCTTTCGGGATGGCCGGTGACGGCCATCTCTGGTCTGGAATGACCTGGTAATGTTTTAATGTCTTCTTGGTGTCTTTTATGCTCTTCTCATGAATATGAAACTGTTCCCCTTTGTCCGGGTAAAAATTTTGATGGCCTTTATCTACAGGCCGATCTGACAGGATCTGCATCCAATCTATATGTATGTGGCTGTGTCTGGTTTTGTTTTCTCAGGAACGGCTTCCAGAACTTACTGTGGGTTGAATCCACAAAAGCTGTCTGGGGACTGCAGGAACCATTTTAAAGTGTCCCAACAAGTCGGTCACGGGATCTGGCGGCCATTTTATATGCCCCTTTTTCTGGGCTTCTTTTAAAACAGTCTTTAAAACACGGCCTCTTCTGCCAAAGGACCCTTATAGTACAATATTAATTTTGCAGATCTTACACTGCCTTGATGTCAAGGGCAGTCACGGTCACCTCACCTCTGGAATTCAGCTCCTTTGTCCATGTTTGGATCAAGGCTGTAATGAGGTCGGGAGCCGAGTGGTCTTGGCGGAACCCAAACTGGGCATCAGTGAGCAGGTTATTGGTGAGTAAGTGCCGCTTGATAGCACTGTCGATGACACCTTCCATCACTTTGCTGTTGATTGAGAGTAGACTGATGGGGCGGTAATTGGCCAGGTTGGATTTGTCCTGCTTTTTGTGGACAGGACATACCTGGGCAGTTTTCCACATTGTCGGATAGATGCCAGTGCTGTAGCTGTACTGGAACAGCTTGGCTCGAGGCGCGGCTAGTTCTGGAGCACAAGTCTTCAGCACAATAGCCGGGATGTTGTCAAGGCCCATAGCCTTTGCTGTATCCAGTGCGCTCAGCCGTTTCTTGATATCACGTGGAGTGAATCGAATTGGCTGAAGACTGGCTTCTGTGCTGGTGGGGACCTCAGGAGTATGCTGATATGGATTATCAACTCGGCACCTCTGGCTGAACTTGGTTGCAAACACTTCAGCCTTGTCTTTTGCACTCACGTGCTGGGTTCCACCATCATTGAGGATGGGGATATTCTTGGAACCTCCTCCTCCTTCCGTTAGTTGTTTAATGGTCCACCACCATTCAGGACTGGATGTGGTAGGACTGCAGAGCTTTGACCTAATCCGCTGATTGTGGGATCGCTTAGCCCTGTCTATAGAATGCTGCTTTAGCTTTTTCGCATGCATGTAGTCCTGTGTTGCAGCTTCCCCAGGTTGGCACCTCATTTTTTCGTACACCTGGTGCTGCTCCTGGCATGCTCTTCTGCACTCGTTGTTGAACCAGGGTTGGTGGTAAGGGTAGAGTGAGTGATAGGCCGGGCCATGAGGTTACAGATTGTGGTGGAATACAATTCTGCTGCTGCTGATGGTCCACATCACGTCATGGATGCCCAGTTTTGAGCTGCTAGATCTGTACTGAACCTATCTCATTTAGCACGGTGGTAGTGCCACACAAAATGATGGAGGGTGTCCTCAGTGTGAAGACGGGACTTTGTCTCCACAATGACTGTGCAGTGGTCACTGCTGCCAATGCTGTCATGGACAGATGAATCTGCGACAGGTAGATTGATGAGGACGAGGTCAAGTAGGTTTTTCCCTCATGTTGGTTCACTCACCACCTGTCGCAGGCCCAAACTGGTAGTTATGTACTTCAGGACTCGACCAGCAGTGGTGCTACCGAGCCACTCTTGGTGATGGACATTGAAGTCCCCCACCCAGAGTACATTCTGTGCCCTTGCTACTCTCAGTGCTTCTTCCAAGTGGTGTTCAACATGGAGGAGTGCTGATTCCTCAGCTAAGGGAGGGTAGTAGGTGGTAATTGTTGTGTATGTACCTTTAAGAGAGAACTGATTTTATACTGTAGTACCGGCAGTGACCACACCTGTATATAAAGCCATAGCAGGCTTCTGTACTTTCAGTTTAAGCTTACCCTCTGTTCAGTAAATACCTGTTATTATTGTTCTCCTGCAGTCCGTGTATTATTGATACTAGGACACTACACTGGCGACGAGCAGGTTCGAACTCACCTGCAGTACTGCATCACCTCACGGGGAACTTTCCCTGAAAAGAAGCTTCTTGGAGGTTGAAGTCAGAGCAACGGGCGTCGACTGTGGGCAACCGCCCAGGGATCCATCGGAGTTCAGAGAATTGCAGGGGAGGCTGTGGAGAGCTGGGCTTGGCTCCCCAGTCGAGGTGTTCCAGCAAATCGTGCTGGTAGCAGGTAGTGCGCTGACCCTTCCGGACTGCGGCGGGCTCGAGCTCGATCGAGCGGCTCTGCAAAGGGGCTGTGCAGCGTCGTCGGGAGGAAAAAAGAGAGAGAGAGGGTGGAGCACACAGGGCGCAGTCGGTGCTCAAGAACCGGGCAGCGTAGAGAAAATAAAACGAGGGGAAGGAAAAGTGAGACGCGCCGAAGCCGCGGGTCGCTCCCATTACCCTGTAGAATGCTAGGAGCAGCGTGGCAGCAAGGGGAAGAAGGAAAAGCGCGGGAGGTGCCATTTTATTCCATTGGGGAAGAAGAAAAAGCGCGGGAGGCACCATTTTAAACCACCCAAGATGCCGAAGAGTGGCAGTATCACTGCTTTTGACAACGAGGTAGAAGACTGGACCACGTATGTGGAAAGAATTGAAGTGCACTGCAAGGCAAATGAGGTGGCCGATGGAAAGAAGGCGTCGGTATTATTAAATTTGATGGGCGTGAGAACGTACGGCCTATTGCGGAATTTAATTACCCCAGCTAAACCAATGGAGAAACGTTTTGAAGAGATTGTTAATGTCTTACAGGAACACCTAAACCCTACACCGCTGCTGATAGCAGAAAGATTCAAGTTCCATAAAAGAAATCAGCACAAAGATGAGAGCAATGCTGACTATCTTACGGAACTACGCAAGTTATCGAAGCACTGCCAGTTCGGAGCAGGACTGGCAGACACCCTAAGGGATAAGATTGTCTGCGGGCTCCAGAGTGAAGGAACCCAGAAACGACTACTTTTGGAAAAGGACCTGACGCTAGAACAGGCTTTCAGCGTGGCAGTATCCTACGAAGCAGCAGCACGGGGAGCTGCGGAAATACAACAGAAACCACAAGAATACAGCGCTAACGAAATGGCATATGGAGCAGAAAAGTGCTATCGCTGCGGCAGAACAACCCATGATCAGAAGGACTGCTGGTTTAAGGACAAAGTATGCAGGCAATGTGGGAAAATGGGACACATAGCAAGAGTCTGCAGGTCGGGAAAGAAAACCAACACTAAAAGAACTACTAAGGAAAAGTACAAGCAAGTAAATAAAATGACAGACAGTAGTTCAGATGATCAGGAGAGTGATAATGACTCCGGGAACAGGAGACTAAGTTGTTTAAAGTTACACAACGTGATCGCAAAGGAGGATCACCGAACCATTTGGGTCACCCTCATGATAGCAGGGTCCCAAGTAAAGATGGAATTGGACACAGGATCAGCCCTAACTGCCATGAATCGACGAGACTATGAGCGGCTATTCTCACACATACCCTTGAAGGACACGTCCATTGTATTGAAGACATACACGGGGCAAAAAGTCTACCCCAGAGGAAAAATAAGGGTGCCCGTTAAATACAACAGCAAGGAAACACAGAAACTGTATCTACATATACTACAAGATGGAGGACCACCATTACTGGGACGTGAATGGATCCGAAAAATACAATTGGATTGGCATTCCATTCAGGCGCTAACTGTGACTGACAAAAAGGATGACTACGTCACACCTGGACGACTGTCAAAAATTCTAACTGACGTGAAAGAGGTGTTCCAACAAAGACTTGGGACTCTGAAAGGAGTAACAGCAACGATAAAAATCGAAGATAACGCAAACCCAAAATTTTTTACGGCCAGACCGGTACCGTACGTGATCTGCCCAGCCGTTGAAGCAGAGCTGGAGAGTCTGGAGCATTCGGGTGTGCTGTCCAAGGTGGACTGGAGCGAGTGGGCCACACCCATCGTTCCTGTAATGAAGAAATCATTGAGCAGCACGCCTGGGGAGCCGAAGAAGGTTCGCATCTGTGGGGACTTTAAGGTAACTGTGAACCCAGTCCTGCACACAGTACAATATCCACTGTCATGGATAGAAGATATTTTCACCTCACTATCTGGAGGGAAATGCTTTACGAAGATTGATCTGGCCCAAGCGAATCTACAAATGGAGGTGGAAGAAGCATCTACGAAATACCTCACGATAAACACTCACAAAGGTCTTTACCGGTACAACCGACTGGTATTCGGGGTAGCATCAGCCCCGGCTATTTGGCAGAGGGCGATGGAACAAGTCCTGCAAGGGATCCCGGGGACCCAGTGTTATTTGGACGACATCCTGGTTAAGGGCGAAAATGACAGTGAACACCTTGCCAACCTGGAGCAGGTGCTCACTAGATTACAAGAATATGGGCTACGAGCCAACCGCCCCAAATGCGAGTTCTTCAGGAGACAAATCTCGTATTGTGGCCACATGATTGATGAGGAAGGGTTGCATAAGGCCCCAGACAAGATTGAGGCAGTAGTCAAGGCTCCAGCACCGGAAAATGTGTCGCAACTGAGGTCGTTCCTCGGGTTGGTGAACTACTACCATAAGTTCTTGCCGAATTTATCTACAATTCTGCACCCACTGAATGCCCTGCTGCAAACTGGAGTAACATGGAAATGGAGTGATGAGTGTAAGCGTGCCTTTCAGAAATGTAAATGCCTAATCACTTCAAAAGAAGTATTGGCCCACTACAATCCAACACTACCGATTTGGTTGGCGTGTGATGCGTCTCCCTACGGCATTGGAGCGGTACTGTCACACAAATTCCTTGACGGTTCAGAGAGGCCAATAGCCTTTGCGTCGCGCTCGTTAACCTCAGCCGAGCGTAACTATGCCCAGATTGACAAGGAGGCCCTCAGCCTGGTGTGAGGGGTAAAGAAGTTGAATCACTATCTGCACAGGCAGAAATTCACCCTACTGACTGATCATCAGCCTCTGGTCTCCATTTTTAACACAAAGAAGGGCGTTCCGGTGATGACAGCGCAACGGCTGCAAGGATGGTCACTTTTTCTAGGGGCACATCAGTACGACATAGAGTACAAGGGTACGAAACAGCATGGAAACGCTGATGGGCTGTCGCGCCTACCGTTGCCTACGGTGGAGGAAGCACCTGCAGTGGACCCTGTTGAGAAATTCCATTCGACCATAGTCGAATGTCTACCTGTTACAAACTCAAGTATAGAGAAGGAAACCCGAAATGACCCGACACTCTCTCGGGTCTATGATTTGACGCTGAAGGGATGGCCAGCACATGGCGACTCACTGTTACCAGCATTCTCGCCAAGGAGAGAACAGCTGTCAGTGTGCCGTGGGACCTTGATGTGTGGATCCCGAGTGGTAATTCCACCCAAGTTGAGAGATAGAGTGCTCAATGAGCTTCATGAGGGTCATCTGGGAGGGGTAAAAATGAAGAACCTAGCCAGGGTGTTTGAGTGGTGGCCGGGAATCGATAAAGAAATCGAGGATGTGACCAAGAGATGCACAGGATGCCAGGAGGTCCAAAACGCTCCACCACAGGCCCCGCTACACCCATGGGAGTGGCCCTCATCTCCATGGCAACGGGTGCACATTAATTTTGCTGGTCCATTTATGGACTCAATGTTTTTAATCGCCGTGGATGCACATTCGAAATGGCCAGAGGTCATCAAAATGTCCTCCACCACCACGGAGAAAACTATTGCAGTCCTACAGACCATCTTCGCCAGGAATGGCTTGCCAGAACAGATTTGCTCCGACAATGGACCACAGTTTGTGTCCGAGGATTTCCGGAGGTTCCTGAGGAATAATGGGGTGAAACATTACACATCTGCCCCATATCATCCAGCCACAAATGCAATGGCTGAGAGGTTTGTTCAGACCTTTAAAAAGGCAATAAAGGCAATGTATAACGACGACATACCACTACAACACAAGGTGGATAATTTCTTGTTTGCTTACTGGAATGCGACACACGCAGTCACCAACCAAGCTCCAGCCATAATGTTCTTCAACCGAAGGCTAAGATGTCGCCTGGATTTGCTCAAACCAAACATAAGACGAGATGTTGAGGATAAGCAATTCCAGCACATCAATGAGAAGCCAACCAGGAGCTTCAAGATAGGGCAACCAGTCTTGGCCCGCGACTACCGAACAGAAAAATGGCAGCCAGGAACGATATGCACACAGCAGGGACCACTAATGTACACAGTGGACATTGGAGAGAGCATCGTGAGACGCCATGCTGACCAGATTCTAGAGTCACAGGAACAAGCCAAACCCATATCACGAGCATGTGCACCTGGTAATGAACCCAAAGTACAGATTGCGTCTACCTCAGAATCAGTGGTATTGGAAGCTGACGAACCAACCAATGACAATGAGCCAGAATCGACTCCGCCGCAAGAACAGGATACTTGAGAAAGGCGCTATCCAGTCAGGATCAGGAAGCCTCCTCAAAGACTGAACTTATAAATGATTATTTCAGTTGATGTATATAGTACAGAGAAAATTGTAATTGTAATTAGTTATTATTTAATTGTTAAATGAATGTTATGTACTGTTTATCTAAAAGGGGAGGAATTGTTGTGTATGTACCTTTAAGAGAGAACTGAGTTTATACTGTAGTACCGGCAGTGACCACACCTGTATATAAAGCCATAGCAGGCTTCTGTACTTTCAGTTTAAGCTTACTCTCTGTTCAGTAAATACCTGTTATTATTGTTCTCCTGCAGTCCGTGTATTATTGATACTCGGACACTACAGTTATCAGCAGGGGGTTTCCTTTCCCATGCTTGGCCTGAAGCCATGATACTTCATGGGGTCCGGAGTCAATGTTGAGGATGCTCAGGGCCACTCCCTCCCGACTGTATACCACTGTGCCTCCACCCCGGTGGGTCTGTCCTGCCGGTGGGACAGGACATACCCAGGGATGGTGATGGAGGAGTTCGGGACATTGGCTGAAAGGTATGATTCTATAAGTACAACTATGTCAGGCTGTTGCTTGACTAGTCGGTGGGACAGCTCTCCCAATTTTGGCACACGTCCCCAGATGTTGGTGGGGAGGATTTTGCAGGGTGGACTGGGCTGGGTGTACTGTTGCCGTGTCCGTAGCCGGTGCCGAGGTCGGTGCTGGGTGCCGGTTTCATTCTTATTATTTTGTTTCGTAGCATTTAGTTAGAGCTGAGTGACTTGCTAGACCATTTGAGAGGCCAGTTAAGATCAACCACATTGTTGTGGGTCTGGAGTCACATATAGGCCAGACCACGTAAGGACAGCAGATTTGCTTCCCTTAAGGGCATTAGTGAAGCAGCTGTGGTTTTACGACAATCCGACAGTTTCATGGTTACCATTACTGATACTAGCTTTTTTTTATTCCGGATTTATTTAATTAACTGTATTTAAATTCCCCAGCTGTCATGGTGGGATTTGAACTCACGTTTCTGGATCATTAGTCCAGGCCTCTGGATTACTAGCCCAGTGACATTACCACTACGCTACCGTTCCCTTGATTTACCACTTACATTTACCACGCACCCTGCTCTCGCCTCCTCTCCCCCCGTGAACACCAGATTCTTTAGGGAGAGCTGAACCGTATTATGGCTCGACTCTACCCTCGACATGTGCTGCCCTCTGCCGTCTTTGTTATTTTCCACTGTACTTGGTGTGTTTTCCACCATCTCCATCCTGTTCTTTGCTCCGCAATTTTCTACCTCTTCCTGCGCTCTTTTCTCCTTTAATTCACCAGCTGTGTCCTCCGACTGCTCCGCTCCTCTGGACATTCCACTCACACCTCCTGCTCCTTCTCCCATCTCCCCATCACTCATCGAGCTTCCTCCTGCCTCACAGTCACAGCGGGTGGGGCCTTGATAACACACCCCACAGCTCTCCGCCTTGCTGCTCTGAGCAATGTGTCCAGACTCGCCGCAATTATAACAGTACAAGTCCAGACAGTTTCTTACAAGATGGTCGTGTCCAAGACAATAATAACAAACCTTCACTTGCTTATCATGCAGTACTCAGAAGTACTGCACTCCTTCCATTGTCTCGAATTTCATGCTGTACAGTAATGACTTCACCCCCTCTGGGAATCACACCTTCACGTAACGGATTCCATCTGCTACCCGTGTTCCTGGATAGTATCTCCTCTTTATTGCTGAGCAAATTTTAATGTCGCACGACTCCAACTTTTTGATTAGCACATCGTCCTCAATATAAACTGGCAAGTTTAAGAATGAGAGCACGACATCTTCTGAATAAAGCAAAGATAACTCCAAGAACTTATCACCAACCTTCAAACTGAGTAAAAGTCTTTCCACCTCCTCTCGGCCACTGACCATCACCTCGAACCCAACATTCGGCTTTGGTCAGCAGGCAAAGCAGCTTCCCTCGCCACAGCCCTCATGTACCGCTTGGATAATATCCCAAGCTCGTACCTCCTTATCCTCACACTGAACCACCAAAGACTGAAATATGCATTGAAAATTTTACCAGGCCCTGTAAAGTTTACCAACATTTTTACCACAATATGTGGCCAGTTACCTTTAAGTAGCCACATCCCTTTCAACTTACCCCTCCTACACAGCTTTTTTGCGAGCTCCCAATGCCAGGCCCAATATGGGCTGTGATGGCGGGACTGTCGTATGAGAAGAGATTGAGTAAACTAGTTCTGTATTCTCTTGAATTCAGAAGAATGAGAGGGGATCTCATTGAAGCATACAAAATTATTACAGGGCTTGATAGGATGGATGCTGGGAGAATGTTTCCCTTGGCTGGGGAGTCTAGAACCAGGGGCCACAGCCTCAAGATAAAGGGTACGCCATTCAGGACTGAGATGAGAAGAAATTTCTTCACACAGAGGGTGGTGAATCTTTGCAATTCTCTACCGCAGAGGGCTATGGAGGCTCAGTCATTGGGTATATTCAAAACACAAGTCAATAGATTTCCGACTCATAAGGGCATCAAGGTGTATGACGATAGGGCCGGTGAATGGAGTTGAGGCAGGAGATCAGCCATGATCTCATTGAATGGCGGAGCAGGCTCGAAGGGCCGAATGGCCTACTCCTGCTCCTATTTCTTATGTTCTTATGTTCTTATGTTCTAATCCTGCCCCACATTAAGCAAATGGGACTGACTCCACAAACTCAAATGGGGTCAGTGCATGTTTTAATACGCATTACTCAAGTAGCATGCAATCAGAGACCTGATTGGAAAATCCACCAGATTAAGTTAACCACGAATGGAAGTAAACCCAAACTGAAACGGAATCCCCTTCCCCAACATACAGAAGACACAGGACAGCTAGCTGTATGCCATTTATGATGTATGTTGATTGAGCAATTTAGGAACCATTGTAAAGGATCGAGAGCCTGTAAGGTTCGAAAGAATTTTGGAAAATTTCTACAGCCCCCGAAGATTATTTTTGGTGTGAGGTCCTTTTTGGGACTGACCGAGTACTGCAGAGACTTCATCGAGGACTATGCAGCCACAGCAGCCCCGCTACTCCGACTCTTACACAAGGGAGTCGAGTGGTCTTGGGATGAGGGCTGTCAGGCAGCATTCGAGAAGTTGAAAAGGGACCTGCAGACCGCACCAGCCCTAGGGGCCATAGATGGGGGGCAGGAGTTTTTCCTGGAAGTAGCCGCCAGTGGAGACAGCCTGAGCGCCGTGCTGCTCCAGGAGCGACACGGCAAGCTGAGGCCGGTGGTCTACTCCTCCAGGGTGCTTACGGATGTGGAGAGGAGTTTTTCCAATTGCGAACGGCATCTCCTGGCCACGCATTGGGCTGTGAACAGATCAGCGATCTTCACAGGAACCTCTCCCATCACTCTCCTCACCCATCACACACCCACAAAGATGCTTCTGGATGGAAGGATTAAGGATGGGACCGTAAGCAGTGCTCGGATTGCGCGCTGGACCCTCCTCCTTTCCCAGATGGATCTCAAGGTTAAAGGCCTTTGCGAGCCGAAGCTCGCTGCCAACATGGTATATCCCGGAACAGCCCATCGGTGTTCCATCGAAGGGGTATGGGAGGTCAACATAGGTTTACGGGCCGGGATACACCCCACAGGCCGCGAGATCTACGTAGACGGTTCCAGCACGGTATCTGCTGGCGAACGACTCACAGGGTGTGGAGTTTATGACCCCGCGGCAAACATTGCCCTGGCGATTAGGCTCCCCAGCACTATGAGCGCACAGCAGGCTGAACTGTCCGCGGTGGCGTACGTGGTTACCCACCCCGAGATCTTCCCAACCCCATACACGATTTGCTCGGACAGCATGTTCACATGCAATTCGTGTACGGAATACCTGGCCATTTGGTCTCGTCGCGGATATATCTCCGCCGACGGATGACCTTTAACAGTTAAGCCCTTGCTGGAAAAGATCCTGGAAGGGGAGGTGTTCATCCACAAGGTGAAGGCTCATTCCACCACAGAACCCCGCAGTCAGGGTAACCAGCAGGCGGATGCGCTAGCCAGGGAGGGTGCCCGCAATGGCATTTTCTGGGACCCCTATGGACCCGGACCCGTGGCAGCGATCCGAGGCAGGGAGGGGACTCCAGGGAACACAGGGGTGACACCGCCCCTAGACCTAAAGACCGTCCAAACCCTGGATCCCGCCCTGAAAACAGTCCTCAATGCTATTGCTGAGGGCAAGCAGGTAGAGGGTCCGTACAGTACGACAGCCCTCTCCGTCAAGGAAGGCATGTTGTTCCGGGAGGAACAGTGGGTTGTGCCGCAGCAGCACCGGAGGGAATTCCTTCAACTGGCCCATGAGGGTCCAGGGGCAGGACACCCCGGGCCTGAGGTTACCTGGCAACGGGTAGAGCAGGCGGGATGGTGGCCGGGACTTCGAGACGATGTCCGCGAGTTCTGTGCAAGCTGTCTTGTGTGCGCTGCAAACAACCCAGACCCCCAGAAAAGGAAGGTGCCCATGGGGCACATCAGGAGGGTAGAGGGACCATGGCAGTCAATACAGGTCGACTACATAGGGCCCCTGCCCACCGCCCAGGGAGGTTATAAGTACTGCCTTGTCCTGGTGGATGTGTTTACCAAGTGGGTAGAAGCCTTCCCGTGTAGAACAGCTATGGCGCTGGGTACAGCCAAGATCTTGGTCCGGGAAGTGTTCTCACGGTGGGGGCTCCCCTGGTTTGTTGAGTCCGACCGAGGGAGTCATTTCACCGGCCAAGTGATGCAGAACACCCTCATGCTGTTGGGCATTGAAGGGAAGTGGCACGTAGCGCACAATCCCCAGTCATCCGGGATTGTTGAACGCATGAACCGGACCCTCAAGGAAAAGCTGAGGAAAGAGGCAATGGGCTCGCCCCAGAAGTGGGCGGAGATCCTGCCTCTAGTCCTCATGGGGATCCGGGCCAGCCAGTCCAAAAGTACGGGGCACTCCCCGCACGAGTTAATGACTGGGAGGATCATGCGAACACCCACCCATGTACTAGTCCCGGTGCTCACTGAGGGCCAGCTCCAAGAGGTGAATTGGGACAAGTTCGTCCATACCCTTTTGGAGCGCCTGAAACAGGTTTATGAGCAAGCGGCTGGGAACATGGGGAGACAGCATCAGGGCAATCGACTGTTGCTGGAACCCCGTAAGAAGCAAGAGTGGGAAATCGGAGACCAGGTCATGGTTAGGAACTATGCCCGAGTAGGGAGTCTAGAACCACTGTACATGGGGCCCTACAGCATTGTAGACAAGGCCAGCCCCATGGTGTACGCAGTGAAGGTGCCCCAACGTATTAAATGGTTCCACATTAACCAGTGTAAACTGTTTAAGCCCGGTGCACAAGGGCCAACAACAGGGGCCAGGTCTGAGGACAGAAATCCTCAGCCTGAGACAGGGTCACAGACCACACAGGCTGGAACTGTAGCCTGCGTGAGGGGAGGAGTCATCCCATCGGAGTGGGAGGTCTCCCCGTTAGTTTGGGATTCGGACGAGGGAGAGCCCGAACAGCTCGGCCCCGCCCCTGACCCGATCACGGAGGAGGAGGAGTCGGAAGACGAAGGTCCCGC
The DNA here is from genome assembly GCF_052327205.1 of Somniosus microcephalus. Taxonomy (NCBI): domain Eukaryota; kingdom Metazoa; phylum Chordata; class Chondrichthyes; order Squaliformes; family Somniosidae; genus Somniosus; species Somniosus microcephalus. The sequence continues at coordinate 21,210,191 of NC_141004.1, read as the reverse complement.
CCCCGACTCGAGCATAGGGGAGGTAGGGATTGGGGGCGGAGACTCACCACCTGTGGGGACAGGTGGGGTGGAGTCTGTTAAGTCTGTGTGTTATAACGAGAATTACTACACAGACCACAAGAGTAACTTTTAACAGGTCTTTACTAGTCGAAGGTCCGGGCTGAACTGCCCAATAAATCATTACACAGCACTTATATACCGGTGTGGTCACCACCGGTATTACAGTATACAGCAGCCAAGATAAAGTAGTGCAACTCTTAAAATAGTTCTCTTAAAGGTGGAACGGTTACATACACCACAATCCTCCCTTTTTAGCTTAACAGTATATATTCCCCATTAACATAACATAATAACATATATACACAACTTCATGCAAAAACAGTTCACAGATTCAGTCTCTCTGGAGGCTTCCTGACTCAGTCCGGATAACGCCTCGGTGGTGTAGTAGTTTTCGGTGGTGTAGTAGGTTCTTTTGGCAAGGTCGATTCGGCTTGAATGCCAGTGTCGGGTTCATCTGATTCCAGTATCACCGAATCGGAGGTAGATCCTATGGGTATCTCTGCTTCATCATTAGGCGTATAGAGTTGTGGAGTAGGTTGTCCCTTTTCGGATGGCTCTATGATCTGGTCAACATGGCGCCTTATTATGCTTTCACCAATGTCCACGGTATACATCAGCGGTCCTAGTCGTGTGCAAATAGTTCCAGGCTGCCATTTCTCGGTACGGTAGTCCCGGGCCAAAACTTGTTGACCTATCTGGAAGGTTCTAGTTGGCCTTTCATTCATGCCTTGAAATTGCCAGTTCTCTACGTCCCTTCTGATGTTTGGCTTGATCAAATCCAGCCGGCATCTTAGTCTCCTATTGAAAAACATCATGGCGGGAGTTTGGTTTGTAACCGCATGTGTTGCATTCCTGTACGCCAACAAGAAGTTATCTACCTTATGTTGTAGATTTATGTCTTCCTTACCCATGGCCTTTATGGCCTTCTTGAAGGTCTGGACAAACCTTTCAGCTAATCCATTGGTGGCGGGATGGTATGGGGCGGACGTGTAGTGCTTAACCCCATTGTTTTTTAAGAACTTCCTGAATTCTTCGGACACAAATTGCGGTCCATTATCAGAACAGATCTGTTCCGGCAGCCCATTCCTGGCAAATATGGTCCTTAATACTGTGATGGTTTTTTCTGTGGTGGTGGAGGACATCTTTATTACCTCCGGCTACTTGGAGTGTGCATCCACCGCGATTAAGAACATTGAGTCCATAAATGGACCAGCAAAGTCGATATGTACCCTTTGCCATGGAGATGAGGGCCACTCCCATGGATGTAGAGGAGCTTGTGGTGGGGCGTTTTGGACCTTCTGGCATCCTAGACAGCTCTTGGTCATTTCTTCGATGTCTCCATCGATACCTGGCCACCACACAAACGCTCTGGCTAGGTTCTTCATTTTCACTCCACCCAGATGCCCCTCGTGAAGCTCCTTTAGCACTTTATGCTGGAGTTTGGGTGGAATCACCACTCTGGATCCACACATCAAAGTTCCTCGGCACACTGACAGCTGTTCTCTTCTTTGCGAAAATGCTGGCAACAGTGGTTTGCCATGTGCTGGCCATCCCTTCACCGTTAAATCGTAGACTCGTGAGAGAGTCGGGTCATTTCTTGTTTCCTTTTCGATCGTAGAATTTGTTACTGGTAGACATTCCACTATGGTTGAGTGGAACATCTCCACTGGGTCCACTGTAGGCGCCTCTTCTACCGTTGGCAACGGTAGGCGCGATAAACCGTCAGCATTCCCATGCTGTTTTGATCCTTTGTATTCTATGTCATATTGGTGTGCCCCTAGGAAAAGGGACCACCTCTGTAGCCTTTGCGCTGTCATAATGGAAACGCCCTTTTTAGGGTTGAATATGGATACCAACGGCTGGTGGTCTGTCAGCAGTGTAAACTTCTGGCCCTGCAGGTAATGATTAAACTTCTTTACTCCCCACACCAGGCTGAGAGCCTCCCTATCTATCTGAGCATAGTTGCGCTCAGCGGAGGTCAATGATCTGGATGCAAATGCGACTGGCCTTTCCGAGCCATTTGGCAACTTGTGTGAGAGTACTGCTCCAATACCATAAGGAGAAGCATCACAAGCTAAACGAATAGGTAGCGTTGGGTTGAAGTGAGCCAACACTTCCTCTGAGGTGATCAATGCCTTGCTTTTGTGAAAGGCCTTCTTACAGTCCTCGCTCCACTTCCATGGTACTTCTTTCTGCAAAAGAGCATTCAGCGGGTGCAGCACCGTGGATAGATTTGGCAGAAACTTATGGTAATAGTTAATCAACTCTAGGAACGACCTCAACTGGGATACATTTTCCGGAGCGGGAGCCTTCACAACAGCTTCGATCTTGTCAGGTGACTTGTGCAGCCCCTCCTGGTCAATGACATGACCACAGTACGAGATCCGTTTCTGAAAGAACTCACATTTCTGGCGATTAACTCGAAGGCCATATTCCTTCAACCTGGTGAGCACCAGTTTCAAATTTGCAAGGTGTTCCTCATCGTCATCTCCTGTAATCAGGATATCGTCCAAGTAACATTGAGTGCTTGGAATTCCCTGTAATACCTGCTCCATGGCCCTCTGCCAAATTGCTGGAGCCGAAGCCACTCCAAAAACCAGTCTATTATATCGATACAAGCCTCTGTGCGTGTTGATTGTGAGATACTGGCGCGACTCTTCCTCAACTTCCATCTGTAAGTACGCTTGCGCCAGGTCTATCTTGGTGAAGTGTTTCCCGCCAGACAATGAAGCAAAGATATCCTCAATCCGCGGAAGCGGATATTGCACCGTGTGAAGCACCGGATTAACTGTGATCTTGAAGTCTCCACAGATGCGGACCTTCCCCGGTTCCCCTGGCTTGTTACTCGATGAACGCTTCATGAAGGGAACAATGGGCGCGGCCCATTCACTCCAGTCCACCTTAGACAGTACTCCTGAACGTTCTAGCCCTTCCAGCTCAGCTTCCACAGCAGGTCGTATCGCATAAGGTACCGGTCTGGCTTTGAAAAATTTTGGGTTTGCATGTTCTGCAATCTTGATTTTTGCCTTAATTCCTCTCAGTGTTCCCAGTCCCTGTTGGAACACCTCTTTAGCCTCATCCAATATTCTGGACAATCGTTCAGGTTTGACATCTTTTTTTCCAGAATCTACTGTTATTGCGTTTAGGGAGTGCCAGTCCATATTTATTTTCCTGATCCACTCCCGTCTCAGAAGTGGTGGGCCTCCCTCAGGTAGTACATATAAGTCCATTCGTTGGTGTTCTTTGCCCTTGTGTACCACCTTGACTTTTATCTTTCTGATGGGGTATACTCTTTGCCCCGTGTATGTCTGCAATATTATCTCCGTATCCCGTAGGGGAATATGTTTGAATAACTTTTTGTAATCTTGCTTATTCATGACCGTCAACGCCGATCCGGTGTCCAATTCCATCTTCACTTGGACTCCTGCTATCTGCAGTGTGACCCAGATAGTTTGTAAATCAGCTTCCTTACTCACATTGTGAATTCTCAGACTACCCAGTTCCTTGCTGTTAGAGTCTGAATCCGAATTCTGTTCATCCGAACTCTTCTCAGCCACCTTATGTACCTTTCTGCACTTTTCCTGCGGTGACTTTTTGTTGCTGGTCTTCTTTCCTGACTGGCATACTTTAGCTATGTGACCAAGCTTGCCACATTTTCTACATTCCTGGTTTTTAAACCAGCATTGGTTCTGATCGTGTGTTGTCTTTCCACAACGATAACATTTCGTTGTACCCAAAGCCATTTGATCTACGCTGAGTACCGCTGCCTTCAGCTGCATTTCCGCAGTGCCTCTCGCTGCGGCTTCGTGCGATGCTGCAATAGTGACCGCCTTATCAAGTGTAAGATCATTCTCTTCAAGCAGCCGCTTTTGTGTTCCTTCTTTCGACAATCCACACACGAATTTGTCTCTCAGTGCCTCTGTCAGACTTTCCCCAAACTGACAGTATTTCGCTAGCTTACGCAGTTCAATTAAATACTCCGCGTTGCTTTCCTCTTTCAGTTGTGTTCTCGCATAAAATTTAAATCATTCCGCTAACATCAGCGGTGTGGGGTTCAAATGATTTTTCAGGACAGCAACAATTTTAGCGAAAGTCTGATCCGCCGGTTTAGCTGGTGATAGAAGATGCTTCAATAGCCCGTATGTCTTCGCACCCATTGAGTTTAGTAAGGTTAGTGCTTTATCTTCATCTGATATTTTATTTGCCTTACAATATATCTCTATGCGTTCTACATACGTGGCCCAATCTTCAACATCGGGATCGAAATCGTTGATGTTACCACGCTTAGGCATCCTCGCAATCTTCTTGAGAAACAAAAAGAAATTTTTCTTTTATTTTTTTTATTTCAAAATGGCGGTTTCCCGCGCTTGTCTTCTTCCCCCGCCTACGAAAATGGCAGCTTCCCGCGTTTGCCTTTCTCCCCCGCTGGCTGTAATGGCGATTGCCGTATTGCTGCGTTCGCCCTCCCCAGCGGTTTTCAATCGTGCCTCCCAGCCCCTCTTGCAGTCCGGTCCTTTCCCCCCCGGCTGCGGCTGAGTTCTCCGCGTTTTTTTTTTTTTTTTTAATTTTCTCCCACGCCTTACGCTGACCCGGTCGCTGCGCCTCGCGGCCTCAGTAGCTGCCCGGCCTTTCTCACCGGTCGCGGTCGAGCTCTTTCTCGACGCTGTTGCGTCTCCCAGCCCGCTTGCAGCCCGGTCTTTTACACCGGCTGCGTCTGCATTCACCGCGGCTCCCGTGCCTTACGCTGCCCCAGTCTCAGCGTCTCTGGCCCCGACTTCTGTCCGGCTCTTTTCCCCGGCCGTGGTCGAGTTCTCCGCCCTTATATCCTCCGTTTTTCCCTCCCCTACTTCACGCCTACGTGGCCGGCTTGCTGCTCGTCGCTGATCAGCTTACCCACCACCGTGATAGAAGGGATGATCACTGCCTGTTGCTGATGGAAGGCTTCGTGTCAGAATTCTTCCTTTGCTCTGCAGACCCGAGTCTTTTCTCAGCAGAATGATGAGGGCGGATGCGTCCTCTCGACGCCCGTTAAACTGCCTTGGATGTATCTCTGCCGCAGGGTAAGATCGTACTCGTCGCCACTGTTAAGTCTGTGTGTTATAATGAGAATTACTACACAGACCACAAGAGTAACTTTTAACAGGTCTTTACTAGTCGAAGGTCCGGGCTGAACTGCCCAATAAATCATTACACAGCACTTATATACTGGTGTGGTCACCACCGGTATTACAGTATACAGCAGCCAAGATAAAGTAGTGCAACTCTTAAAATAGTTCTCTTAAAGGTGGAACGGTTACATACACCACAGAGTCCGATGCCACGGATCCAAGCCCCAGGGGGGCGGAGCCTGAGGGAAGGGAGCCGGAGCCGGCAGCTGTGGTGGGACCACAGGCTGCGACGGTGGAGGTCCCAATCCCCGGTCCGTTAGCCCTGGGAGCCTCGCCCAAGGTGCCCCCTCGTAGGTTGGCTCGGACGCCTCAGCCCAGAAAGTTTTGGCCAGATTCTCCTTACTTCCCCCATCATCGATCCAGGGTAGCCCAGGAAAGACACGATTCCCGTTCAGCAGCGACAGGCTGCGGGGGATCAAAGCCGAAGGTCAGTGCAGCCCCGCCACAGGGAGCGGCACGCTGCAGCCCTCACAGGAATTAGGTAGGCCGCCCGAAGGAGGGCGGCGTTGTACATAAGTTTAGGTGTGTTAAGTTTAGGTAATGATAAGTTAAGTTAAGTAATTTTAATGTTAGTTTAAGGCATGTAAAGTTTAAGATGATGGGGATGTTTTAAAAGGTAGTTTTCGAAGTCTGCCCAGTATGTGTGTTTGTTTGGAAGCGGGGTCAAGGGACCCGAGCGTTCGTTTAATTAGGCCAGCGCCTATTGGGAGCCTGGCGACATCATCTTATCGGTTACAGAAACCAGGAATACAATGGAGAGGATTCTCGTGGTGCTCGCGGCGATCGGGTGCGGGCTGGCCTACCGAGGCCGCACCAAGGACGTCGTCGTGTTCGGATGCTCCAGGGACACAGCCCCCATCGCGACAGATGGGACGGGGAAGCGAGAGGTTGAGGAAACCGCCACCTACTTCCACCAAGGGAGATGGCCAGGATGGCTGGGGTCGAATTCTACAGAATACTCCAGCAAATCCGGGTTTGCCTACCAAGAGACTTCGTTACTGTGCCCTCGGGTGAGGATCATTACACCCAGAGTCAGCGTTACCGTGGGAAAGAGGATCTGTTTGGTGTGTAATGGGAACGTACCGCTAAGTAGATGGTGGTGGCTTCGAAAGCTGGGAAAGAATATGAAGAACTCTACAATTGAGTGGGAGCGACTGGGTAACAATACCCATCGGACAATTACAGGGACTCACGGACAATTACGTGTGTGTTGGGACAAGTGGTGGGAACCAGATGAAGAGATATATGTCTGCATGTGGGGTTCGAAGTACGTTTGCCCCAAAGGCATATCCACCTTTTTCCAGAGGCAGTGGCAGGATGCCGGGAAAGGGATGAGGTGGGGCGTCAGCACCCAGGCGTGCGGAGTCCCATTCTCCCCGATTCCGGTAAACGCCACTGAACTCATCACCCGCCCACGCAAGCCCCTGCCCACGATTCCGGTAGCACTAGCCCAGAAGGAAGGGTGCCCCACTACCACAAAGGGACCCGGGAACGGTTTAGTATTGGTACCCACCGGTCAGATGCTGTACCAAGGGGTACACTACGCGGTGGCCTCAGTGATTTTAAACCTCACTGAGGTACGATTGCCGGAGTGGTGTCCCAAGGAAACGGAGCAATTGTACCAGGTCCTGTTAACCCGGATGTTCAGACAATTTTATGAGTTTGACTTTGCCGACATCGACAAAGCCGAATTGTACACCACACCACAGGAAGTTTTGGATCGGGTAGGGAGGCAAAGAAGGGGCACTGTAAATGACATCTTCACTGCTTTTAGTACCGGGACGTCTGTTGTCAACGCTCTAGACAACGTGGAGCTGCAGACACAGATTAATGGTCTAAAGGCCCAGTTAAGGAACATACTGACAAACGAAAATAAGGTAGTGGGTTCTGAGCTACATGAGGACCAGGCCATGACACTACACTTAAAAGAAATAATCGCTGAGCTGGAGAAACACGCTAGAACGGTAAATGCACTCATTAGGGAGGATCGGAATGCGTCCGATCAGGTTGCACAGAACGAGGCTTGTGTGCTATATGGGGCGTGGTTACTGGGCGAGGGCCGCAGTAATCTGGAGGATTTAAAACAAGGTTTGGTCCCGCCCTGGATCAGCAATAAGCACTTGCAAGCGCTCCACCCTTTTGAGAATGCATTAACTCCGTGCCAGCTCAGACTAGCTGCAGAGGCGTACCCAGTCCCAGTGGACTGCGGACGCTCGAATCACACTATCATGGGAATAGTGGTGAGGATGCCGGTGTTGGGTCCCACAGCAAAACCCGCCCCGGTATACAGGGTGGAGAACATTGGAGTCATTCAGGGGGGTGCGCACATCCGTTACGCAGTGGTCCCGCCTTATGTCATCAGATGGGAGCGTACGATGACAGGCACCGACCTCTCGGGGTGTCGAAGCCGGGGAGCACACATCATCCTGTGTCCCCAGCACTTGAATGCCTTTTTAAAACCACAGTGCGGGTTCAGAGCCGCTAGCGCGAAGCCGGTAAATTGCACCATGGAGGCAATGGCAAAAGACCATGGGCTAGAAATTCAGTAGGCTGTGCACCCAGTTTTCGCCCAAAGAGGGCTTTTGCGCCACTTGCTGAGATTGCGCCGATATTCAGCGCTGCGGTAATGGCGGCGTTAGCCAGTAGCGCTGCGCCGCCACCGATGACATCATCGGTGTGCGCACTGCCCCGCTACCGCCCCGCTACCGGCCCGACCGCCATATTTAGTTGCGGCCGCCTCTTCCGCAGCGGCCGCAAACAGCGATCTGAAAACGGGGCCGTCCTGCAGCCTTAGTGGGGCGAGTTAAGGCGGAGGTGCGGCCCCGCACCTCCTTCCCCGGCCTCCTCCACCCCCCCCGCGGGATTGCCGGCTGTTTTCCGGGAGCCCGGCACTTCTCCGTGGTGCCGGGCTCATTTGCCGGCACGAGCGAGCGGTGATCTCGCTGTTGCAGGCACCTCCCCCTTAAGAGAGGGAGGAAGGCCTGCAGTACCGCAGCCTGCCGCTCCGCAGTGGGTGGCGCTGCGGCACCTAGCGCGCCGAAATTCAGTTTCAGCGCCCCAAGCGGGGGCGGCCACACCCTTGAATAGCGGCCGGCTTCGACTTGGGGCGCAGAAACTGAATTTCCGTCGGGCGCAAGTGGCTCTGCGCGCAGCGGTAACTTCTGGGCGCAAGCGAGCTGGCGGGCCCAAACTGAATTTCTAGGCCCATGTGCCCCCGCAGGTGGCATATATCGGAGGTGGAACATACTGTGTTACCACTGCAGCGCCTCACTACCACCACGGACAGCACGGGTGGTGTCCGGTCAGTGACAGCAGTTTCTGTTTCAAACCCAGGGCTGAAGTTCAAGTGGCACAAAAGCGAATTGTCCCCATTCCTGTACCTTCCACCGTTCACCTCACTGTAAAAGAGTATTTCACGGATTTGTAGCGATTCGTTGCGCATTTTGGTTATATCATTCCCCCTCTCCCCGAACACCTCACCAAGATTTTAAAAGCCATAATAGTCTCACAGAAGCATTTTTACACATTAGAGCAGAAGACATTGGAGATAGGGAAAGACATATTAGACGTAGTCACCCCACCATGGTGGGACCTGTTTACTAATATAGAGATCCCGCCCTGGATTAGAATAGCATCCCACATCCTAGTAGTGTGTCAGGTTTTGATTGTAATATATTTACTGTTCGTGCATTGCAAGAGAGGCAAATGCCTCCAGAGGCACGAGAACACAGGAGAATGGAGAGACCGCTATGTACGAGTGGGTGAAGAGACCCCCGCTTAAGCTGCTATGTATTAAAGGATAAAGCGTCCCTCCACTCTTGGTTTTGGTTACTATATGATTTAAGTGTATGAATACTGTTGTGTTATAACCGTTGATCGGTTTTCTATTTTTGATTAATAAAATGTGTATGCAGGTGGTGTAAGGGGTATCGGCCCCTTCACATCTGAAAGATGAATGTGTTATAGTTTGAGGTAGTACTGCCTATGGTTGTCCAACTGTACACAATGTAATTTTTCTGAAATGGGAACTGCATGTGTCGTGGGGGTCATAGATAGTTAATTACCAGGAATGTTTGGATGTGGGGAATCAGGGAAAATTTGCTCACCAAGGGTTATTGATACTTTAAGCAAGCTATCAGTATCACAGGAGGGACTGTAAGATTCGTGAAATTTTCATTAAATAATCACGTAGGAAAATAGGGTTAATAAAACAGCTTTATTGACCAAAAGAAGCTTATACAGAGAAACCTTTGATAAAAGGGCACACAAAATGGCCACCAGACCTCGTGACCAGCTTCTGGGACCATTTGAATTTCTGTTACTGCAAGCCAGACAGGCTTGTGGATTGAGGGCATTAAAAGCCCGCGAAAACCAGTTTCGGGAAGCCGAAATTCATGGAACTGAGCATACATGTTGATTAGATTATAAGTACAGGACAGATTTGGGTGGCAGGATGAGACCCATCAAGAAATGGGCGGACAATTGAACGAACGCTTTAACCCATTACACTGTACAAAGAGAAGCCGTTTAACAGCCATCCAGGGCAGTCTCCAGACCGATCAATATACAAACCAAGTTACGGTAACAAAGCAAAGACATTATCGGCCCAGGAAGGCCAGTTAAGCTATCACCAACTCCCGTTATGAAGACAAAACACCCCTGCAGAGAGTTCTGCCCGTCAAAATTATTACAAAGACAGGACTATGATTTGGCGGGAGATAAGAATGTTCCAAAAAAAGTATAACTGTGGATTGAGTAAAGTCCATCGGTACTTCGGTTCGGAACGTGTTCGGTTCGTGGTTCGGTAAACGGTGTCCAGCGGGGTGTTCAGCTGTGTGTTCCGCGACTTTGGGAGGTTTGGCCAGGCAAGACCCGGCCACGATGGGAAGACGACGAGGGAGGCCCGGGTACTTTTGTCGGGAGATCATCGACGACCCAGGCCGGAGAAGAAGACACTCAGGTCCCGGAGTGTGCATCCAGTTCTTCAACATCACATCGGTAACGGATCCATCCGTGGCGAGTGCTCACCAAGGCTGTATCGGCTGCCTCCATCGCAGGAGAACCAAGAGGAAAACAAGCTGCGCCAGAAGCTTCCAAACCCACGTGACGACGGAAAGCTGTGTCGAAAGGCTGCAAAGCCTTTTTTTTGCAATTCTTAAAGTGGTGAGCATAATCCCGAGTCCCTCAAATCGAAACTTAGTTAGGTTTAGAGGAGGGGGTTAAGGGTAATTGTAATGTGTTACCCCTTTTACGATGTGCCGTGTGTTCCCCATTTCTATAGAGTTAAGTTTATAGATGTGTGCATGCTTGTAGTTGCTTTAATCTGTGCATATGACATGTATTTTATAATGCTGCAAACTGTTCAATAAAGGCATCCATTTCGTGCTATTCGACCTGGTCTATTGAGTTTTTCTCTGCACTACAGCTTCCTGCACCTAAGTCCAAGGTCTAGAACCGTAGGGGCGAGTGGGTCGAACCACTCACGGGTAATTATTGCAAGAAGCCTGGCAGGAGACCAGAGCAAGCAAGAGAAACCCCCTACACATGGCGCAGGTGATGCGGACGTCCTTGAGGTATATCGCTCGGACGATGATGTAGTCCAGCAGATGCCAGTGCTTGGAGCGACGGTGCTGCCATGAAGTCTTATACTTGTCTCTCTGACGGAGCAAGGTGTTGGTTATGAAAATGCCATGGTCTAAGCATTTCGACAGGAGGAGGGTACCGTTGGAGTTGGCTTTCCCTACCCGCTCTCTGCCGATCACACCTCCCCAGAGGTCTGTGTCCTTTCCAACTCTGGGGTTAAAGTTGCCAAGGAGGATAAGCTTGTCGCCCGTTGGGACTTGGGACAGGGATTGTTTGAGGCTGGAGTAGACTTCTTCTTTCGTTTCGTCTGTGGCTTCCAATGTTGGGGCGTACACACTGATGACCATAGTGCACTGGTACTGGGCTAGGGTGAGCCGAAGATTCATGAGGCACTAGTTTATACCGCTAGGAGAGTCTCTGAGATGCCCAACTAGTTCATTTTTTATGGCGAAGCCTACCCCCTGGAGGCGGCGTTCTTCTTCAGGTTTGCCTTTCCAGAAGAAGGTGTAGCCACCACCATGCTCCTTGAGCTGGCCTTCCCCTGCCCGCCAGGTCTCACTTAGGACGGTGATGTCAATGTTGAAACATCTGAGCTCCTGGACAACGGTAGCAGTATGGCATTCCGGTCTGTCGCTGTTGGGGTTGTCCATGAGGGTCCAGACGTTCCAGGTCCTGAAATTCATTTTAAAAGATGGAAGATGCCTGTTCGTGAATTCTTTTAACGTGGGGTGGCCGTTGCACACCAGCTACCACACGGGCTTGACAGAGCAAGGTCTTGGTCCAATGGCAAGGGGATCCAAGACGATTGGAGACCAGGCTCTGCTACAATGGCTTAGCACACACACACCAGCTGTGAAAATAAATGCCAAATATTCTTTGACACAGACATTTCCATTAAAATGTCATCTAACGCGTCATTGGTTAAGACATTGAACAGAATTTGCGATCGTGGACAACTTTGCCTGGCTCCACTTTTGAGATGGGCTCACTGAGTCTCCCATCTATCCTTAAGTAGATCCTAAGGCTGCTACACAGCCCAGGTAAAATCTAGGATTTGGCCACGTACTCCCTCAGCTTCCAGGTTCCTTGTGTGACCTTAGTTTGAAAGTTTTAGGTAATTCAGAGAAAGCAAAATAAATGAGTTTCCCCTGAGCTTGAGATCTCATATAAAGCAACAATGTGCCGCATGCGTTCCTTACCCCTGAAACATGCTCTAGGTTTCTATAATCATACTGTCCTCAAAGAGCTAAACACTTACATTTGATCAACTATAACGCAAGTTCAACCGCAAGAACCAAATCTTATCTTCTTTAACAAATATGCATGTGGTTCTCTTATCAGGTCTAAGTTCTTAAACTTGACATGTAAAATGTTTGATTGTCAAAAATATCAGCTGATAATTATTAAATAACACCTATAGTCCGAGTGTGTCCTTCCACAAGGACGATACAAACGTGATTTTTTTGATGACCTACATTATTTGACTTTATGGACAATAGAACTGGTTGGTACAGACCTGTATAAAAGTAGCCAGACATTTCACAAATCTCACCAACGTCCTGAGAAGTGCCGGACAAGATGAAGTGGCTACTCATTGCACTCGCTTGCATTCAGCTTTCTGAGTGTTTAATCAGGCAGGAAATTATCATTTTAGCTGTATCTATGTATCTAAATTTCCATTCCTGTGTAGTGTTTCTTTGCACTGCAGTTTCTCTCTAACAGGATCAGTAGGAGATAGTTTTAGGTTCTCTTTCCTTTTAAACATTTGCACATGAAATATTTCTTCCATCGTCATCAGGTTCCATGAGATAATTCAACGTACATTTATTAACATACCTCTATCTACTAATTATTTACCTGCTTCTGACCATCTCCTTCCAAGCATATTACAGAGAACAATATAGCATCTGTGCTAAAGTATCAAAACCGTCCCCAGTCATTTTGAGTCTTATGACTTGCATTTGAGCAACTTAAGCTTTTGATGTTTTCTTGGCTAATCCAAACTTTCTATACTTTACCTTGGAGTAGATTCTGAATACCTATTAATATAGGATTGCATAATTTTTATAGTACAATCTGAAATAGTCCATCATTTCCTAGTATCCATGAGTTGTAACCAACGTATGCAACAAGAGGTTGCACCTTTAACATGATAGAATGGGCACTATGGTGTCCTGGCAGTGAGTTCTTTTGGTAATTTTCCTTCGATCATCAGCATCAAAAACAAGTTGACCGTTTATTTTTCTGATTGCTGTTTGAGGGACTTTGCTGTGTGCAGAATGACTTGTGTTTGCTTAACAACAGTGTAATAATTAATAACAGTGATGGCGCTTCACAAACCAATTCATTCCTAGTGAACTGCTTTGGGATATTTCTGAGAAAAGTTAAAAAGCATTACATAAACACAAGGGCCTCGATTTTAACTCCTCCCTCCAGCCTGGCGGAAACTGGGTGGTGGGGGGCTGTTAAAATGGAGCGGAGAACCTACCCACTTCGTTCCCACCCCAATCTGACCCAATGTCATTTTAAATTGCAGGCGGCAAGGACACCCTCCTGAATCTGCTGGGGTCCTCTTAAAATATGCATATTGGGTCCCGATGACATCATCGGTGCCCCGATCTGCGATTTTAACCTGAGGCCTGAGCCGGGGAGCAGTGGTGACTTTCCCGCCAGAACAAACCTGCTGAGGGCTGGATCGAGGGCCAGAAGAGGCCCAGGCAAGGTAAGTTCTTACCTTTTCAGTGTTAAGTTTCCATGTGGGCCAGGAGCAGGATTGCTCTTCTGAGCCCTACAAATAAACCTTGAGCCTCCCTTGCCCTGGGATTCCCCGCCCCCCTTCCTCTGATTGCGACCACCACTGGACCGCCTACCCCCACTCACCACACCGCCACACCGCCTCACCATTTAACCGACTGTCGGAGGACCGTTCCCGCGTGTTCCCGGCCACGGCCTCTTGCTGCCTGAATTCCTGCTCCCGCCTGCTGGCCAGGCAGTGATTCCTGCCGGGTTTGAGTGGCAGTCCGAGCCTGAATATGGAAATGAGCCCAAGAGTTAAAATCTCTCCAGGCCTATGCATGCGTGTTTGTTGTGCTCCCCGGATCCCTCCCCAAGTTAAAATCGAGGCCCCAAGTTCCTTTTCTTTTTTCTTTCTACACCTATTTCAATTAACATTCAAGCAACTGCTGTTTTGATGTAGGTTTTTGTATCTCTGATTGACCTAACTTTCAACCATTGTTACAATGCTAGTCCCGCAATCTGCAGAGTTTAATTAAAAGACTAGGACATGTTGCTCACAACTTTGATTCATCCCCTACTGTGTGTCATGTTTATCTTCACAGAGTTCCCTTGATAAAAGGTAAATCTACCCGTAAGGCTCTTGAAGAACATGGGTTACTTGGGGAATTTCTGAAGAATCACCCACGCAATCCATACTCCAAATATGCAGGACTCTTCAACAGCCAGTCCCTGGCTTCAGGCGAGCCACTTGCAAACTATTTGGACGTAAGTAATTGCTGTCATTTTTGCTGAGGAAATTTAAGGGCAACTTCACTGATCCCGGGGGAGAGTTGAGGTCGAAGGAAGCTTACAGATCCAATGCTGCAAAGTAGTAGCCCTATCTTCCGAGCATGGTACCCCACTGGGAGTGCAGCATTGGTGAATCTACCCTCAAGTTCCATGTCAGTTGTATTTATTGCAGTAGACCTCCATAGCTTTACACCGGTTATTGGGCACATGGGGTTAATTTCGACATTTGGAGGTAGTGTAAAACAGGCGATATCGGACTGGCCACCCGTTATGCACCTCTCCCAATTTCGGCTTCCACTGAAGTCAAAGGAAATTAAAATCAGGTCAGCTGTACAATGGCTGGCTGATTCGATTTCCCCCATTTTACACTATCGCCCAATGTTAACATTAGCCCCTCACCCCTTGTGTTATTCAAGGAATGTGTTATTAAAGAGTAGATCTCCAGAATCACAGGGCTGAATTTTCATTGAGGAGTTGGGTAGGAGGCGGGACTACAACTTTCGGGGTTGTAGTCCTGCCTCCATTGAGTTCTAGCCAACCCACGCGATTTTGACTTGATTGACCTTGTTGAGCCTGCCCAGTGGGCTCAGTAGGCCAATTAAGGGCCACCCGGCAACAGGTGATGTCACAGATTGATATTTCATCTGTCAAGACCTTTTGATAGATGAAACATCAGTGTTTCACAGCTGTTTGAAGCTGTCAAACATTGACAATCTGTACTCCAAGTTAATTCCTTCCTGTCAGGATGATTTAGAGATCTCCCCGGAACAGAAAGCTGAATGCTGGAACTTTTGACAGTTTGCGGCCATTCTGCTTTCTGTGCTGGTGAGATGAGGGACTCCCGAGAACTGAAGGAAGGAAAGCTGTAAAGGTAAGTAAATGTAAGTAAAACTTTTAAACACTTTAAACACACCAAACACACTTACCTCTGCACTCATGCACCCATCACTCACCGGACATCTCGACCCCTCCAAGCCCTTCATCCCGACGGCCCACCTCGCTAACTTGGCATGATTTGGAGCCATCGGGAATCTCACATTTCAACAATAAAAATAGGGATTAGGCTAAAAACTGCCTGTTAACTACCTGTTAACAGGCAGTTAATTGGCACTAATCCCCTTCCCGCCTCGGGGAGGCGGGTCCCAGTGCGGGTCGGGTATCCGTCTCCTTTGAAGCTGGCATGGAGGCGGGTTAGGGGCGGGATGGGTTCGTGCCCCCGATTTCGGGAATTTAACCCCCCACACGCCTCCAATCCCGCCTCCACGGCCCAATGAAAATCCTGCCCTAGATCTCCAGGATCACAGAGTCTAGGTTATGTGACTTGCTGGAGAATATACTGCATTAATATAATTAGAAATTATATTTAGCATTGAAATATACCTAAAGAAAATAAGAGTAGGTAAGATGTTTTTAATTTTAGCAGCAAGGCATTCTGTTTCTACGAGATAGGTGAGCATTAATCTAGATCTGTAAAATTTTCTCAAGAAAGGAAAATCAATGCAGTTACAAGAATTTGCATTTATATAGCACCCCTGATGTAGAAGAACATCTATGAATAATTTTGGTAGGGGGGAAACAGCAAAGATCAAGCAGGGGGTCAAAAAACACAATGGGGCAGCTAAGCCTTTCGGTAGTCTTTGAATGGGGGGAGAGGGGTAGTGAGGTGAAGTAGTTTGTGGAGAGAACGTCAGAAAACAGGAGCAAAGTGAGTGAAAGAAGAGTTTTCAGGGCTGATTGTAACTCTTGGCAAGAAGCCAGTGGGAACAGGCGGCGTTCCCGCCTGGGTGGTTTGAGTCGGAGGCCGGATGGATTTGAACTCTAAAGTAGAGCTGGTTCTTCACTCTCTCCAGGAGTGGAGTTTGTGGGCTGGGATATACAACTGGAGAAGATCACTCAGATAAAGTGCAGTGTGACTGAAGGGATTTGAAAATGAGGATGAGGGAGCCAACAAGCTGGGAGGCAGGGTAACAGTGACAAGGACAGGAGTGATGAGCACTCAGGAACTTTGGAGCAATAACTCGACCGCGGAGTGGGGAACTAACTGAAGCTTGTGAAGATTGGAGGAGGGGATGCATTTGAGAAATCGATACTTGAGGTGATGAAGGCATGGATTAAGGATTTTGTACCGATGCGAGACAGGTAGGGTGAAGTGAGCAACATGAGCAGTCTTGGTGATAACAACGTCAGGTCAAAGCCGACCACAACCCAAATCCATGACTTGATGGTGCGGCGAGCAGTCACACAAGACAGCAACAGCCTGAAGATGAGAGTGGTGCCAGAGAGATACGTGTTGTTGGTGTACAAGTGAATACTGATGCTGTGCTTGTAACAACATCTAGGGTTAGGGTTAGAGTTAGGGTTAGTCCAAAACACCCTTTGTTCCCAATCATACAGGTCTTTCTGTTCCTGTGACGAGGTGCACTGGTTTGCAGGGGTGCAGTGTGGGGAGGAAAATCGGGCAAACTCCTATACAGGCACATGCTCCTTCCAACCTAATTTGCTTCTATGAGCTGCGCCTAGACAGTCCAATACACCTGAGCACAGGAACTTGAACATCTGCCTCAGTGTGTGTCTATATGCACTGAAATTTAGTACGGCAACACTTGGTAAATTATAACTTACCTTGTTTCATCTATAAAATATTCTGACAGATGTATTATTTTGGAGCAATCAGCATTGGAACCCCACCACAGAGCTTCACCGTCCTCTTTGATACTGGCTCCTCCAACCTTTGGGTCACATCAGTTTACTGTAACAGCCAAGTATGCAGTAAGTATACGTATACAGATACAGTATTAGACTTCCCAAGATTTCGTTGGCATTTTCCGCTGAGTGATCTGGGCATTGATTGGGAAAGTGTTCCAAGGGCACAATCAATTGATCACCAATTAAAGGACACATAAACTTACAGAAGGTGGCTAAGAGTGTTAAGGGTAAAAGTATTCGGTGGATCCAGACCTTCTGAAAATACAGCCCATTGATTCAATATGTCAATGTATATGAAAATACATTTGTTAGAGTTGTGAGGCCTGGTGCTTTGTTTCTTCAAAGATTTGACTTACAGAAGCCCACATTTGTCGACAGGGACGGTGACAGTCGATGTACAAGTGCCACTAGCACAAAACATACTCCTAAAAGTTGATCCAATTTAGCAAATGTAAAACCAACTAGGTCAAACTTTTAATCCACATAGTAATCATCAATGCTGTAAATTAAAGCCATATAACCAACTGACTACTTATTCTAATTATAACACACACGGTTATGATTTCTGTTCGATGAGTTTGTGAGATAATTGGATAATGGAATTTAATCACATTACTACAGTGTCATGCCAGTTAGGAAGGATGCTTAATAAAAGAAAATAATGCTAGAAAAAGGTGCTCTGGGACAAGGTAGTGCAGTGGCATTTCACTCAGAGAATTGGGTTAAAATCCAGCCCATACTGCGTCAGCCATGGCTCAGTTGGTAGCACACTCGTCCTTCTGAGTCAGAAGGTTGTGGGCTCAAGTCCCAATCCAGAGATTAAACACCAACATCTAGGCTGACACTCCAGTGCAGTACTGAGGGAGTGCTACACTGTCAGAGTGTGCCATCTTGCAGATGAGACGTTAAATCGAGGCCACATCTGCTCTCTCAGGTGGACATAATAAATCCCATGGCACTATTTCAAAGCAGAGCTGGGGAGCTCACCCCGCTGTCCTAGCCAATATTAACCATTATTCAATATCACTAAACAGATTATCGGGTCATTATCATGTTGCTGTTTGTGGGAGCTTGCTGTGTGCAAATTGGCTGCCATGTATCCTACATTAAAACAGTGACTACACTTCAAAAGTACTTCATTGGCTGTAGAGCACTTTGGGATGTCCTGAGGCTATGAAAGGTGCTATAGAAATACAAGCCTTACTTTTTTGTCCTTTCGCGTTGATGGGCCAAAGGTCTCCTACATAAAATCAACTTGGGCCATCGTAACCTAGTTCCTCGTGATCATGGGCCCACAGGACACGAACTGTGTCCTACTGTGACACGAACTGGCAATCTGACTCAGAGAAGCCATACGATGGTTGTACGGAGAAACGGAAAATATTACATTGGTGGGTTACAGCAGAGGCCCATTGTTGGGACAGCACAAAGGTAGCTTTCCTCTAAATCTAACCCATGCTGTACTTGACCCTGTGAGCTCTTGATGCTACTGCTAGTTGCCTGATATGTAAAGTGGTTCAATAGCCAGCACCAACATCCCTCACCTAAATGAGCGCAAAATTCAACAGAAACAAATGGGACTACAAATAAAGAATTAGAAAGAATATTTTTGGTCGGATCTATCCTTAACTCATTAGTGGAATAAAACAACCAAAGCATTAAATTGAGTGTTATGAAGCATGTACTATTTTTGCAGTGAACCACAAGAGATATTCGCCAAGCAAGTCCTCAACATATCAGACAAGAAACCAACCGTTCTCCATTCAGTATGGTGGAGGCAGTATGGCTGGGGTCCTGGGCTATGACACAGTCACTGTAAGTATAATGTAACTTTTAGTAACAACGTTATGACAAAACAATGTCAAAATTCTTAAATTGCCCATTCAAGTCAGAGTTCCCTGAATATTAATATCTCCTACTATCAGATCCAATACATTCTTCAAATGCAGGCATAGAGCATTGGTTAGTTGAATAGATCATGTTGCAACAAGCCAATAGGGAGCTTTGTAATGTTAGAGGCCTCTTCTGCATCGCCGATTTCCTTCACCCCACCATTGGTGGCCATGCTTTCCGTTGCATAGGCCCTAAGCTCAGGAGTTCCCGCCCTAAGCCTATCCAGTTCTCTACCTCTCTCTCCCTCTTTAATATGCTCCTTAAATCCTACCTCTTTCACCAAGCTTTTGGTCATCTGTCCAAATATCTCCTTATATGCATCGGTGTCAAATTTTGTCTGATAACGTTCCTGTGAAGCCCCTTGGGAATTTTTACTGCATTAAAGGCGCTGTATAAATGCGAATTGCTGTTGTTGTTGGGTGAAGGGCTTCAGCATGGTAACAGGAGTCAATATGTATACTTTTTAGGCTAATTTATAGGTTCATAACAATGGATAGAATTCAATCAAAGATATTTAGAAATGTAGTGTTCCTATTATCTCATTTTTTAAATTAAAGTCAAGCATTATCACAATTCCTTATCGTTCAGCAGTAACATGTCCTACAACAAAGAACTAAAAATCATTGGCCGTTCACTTTTAGTATTTCTGAAATTGCCAATGATACAAAGCTAACGAAAGTGGTAGACTCCAAAGCTGAACAGGAAAATATACAGGAGGATTTCAATATACTTGGAAGTTGCTATCAACAGTTAAAAGAAATATATTCTCAAATCTTCAGGGGTCCGTGTCACAACCTCACCCTGGACCCCAAATGGGGCCCACACGCACTGTTGCTGACCTCTGACCAGGTCAGTGAAACCACAGCCAATGATACGCCAGGTTCCTGTGAGGTCAGGAGTGCTCAGGAACAGCTGTGGATTTTCAGAACCCTGTATCAATAAAGCTGGATTGATTCCTGAGATGAGAGGATTGTCCTATGAGGAGAGATTGATCAGATTGGGCCTATACTCTCTGGAGTTTAGAAGAATGAGAGGGGACCTCATCGAAACATATAAGACTCTGAGGGGGATTGACAGAGGCTGTTTTCCCTGGCGGGAGAGTCCAGAACTAGGGGGCATATGTGGTGTATGTGCCTTTAAGAGCCCCTGTGTACTGTAATGCCGGTAGTGGCCACTCGGGCTATATAAGTCTTTATAGTGTCTTGTATCTGTTAGTTCACCTCCAGACTTTGTCTAGTAAACACTTGTAAACCAACTCCTGCATTCCGTGTCTTCATTAACACACGGATACAACAGTGGCGATGAATTGGAAACGGACTTACCTGCAATTCGGCAGCACCTCAAGGAGATCGATTCCTCAGACGAAGGAAGAAGAAAAAAAACGAAAAAAAAACTGTGGTTTCACCAGCTAGCCGGGCTGGTGGCAGGTACTGCAATAATCCTTCCTGGGCGGCGGGCTGGGGCTCGATCGGCTGGCTCTACAGCGGGGCCAAGCAGTGAAGGCACAGGCAAACAAAGACGAAGGGTGGAGCACTCGGGAGATGGCCAGCTCTGCAAAGCAGGTCGGCGTTCAGACCACGCAGAGGGCGGGGAAAGTCCCAGAGAGCCCGGCGGGAACAAGTCTCCGACTATTAAAAATATTTGTATAAATAAAAACCGCGGAGAACAGCGTTGTCAGCAGCAACAGCGGCGGGAAAGTGCAGGAGGCGCCATTTTTTTCAGCAAGGAAGAAAGGAAAGCGCGGGAGGCGCCATTTTTTTTCAGGATGCCTAAGACTGGCAATATTACTGCTTTCGATAATGATGTAGAGGATTGGACCACATATGTGGAAAGAGTGGAGGTATATTGCACAGCAAATGAAATAGAGGATGATGAAAAGGCATCGATACTCCTAAATCTAATGGGCGCAAAGACATACGGGCTATTACGAAACTTAATCACTCCAGCCAAACCAATGGACAAGAATTTTAAGGAAATTGTTGATACCCTACAGGAGCACTTAAACCCTGCTGATAGCGGAACGGTTCAAATTCTTCAGGAGGAATCAGCACAAGAATGAAAGTAACACTGATTACCTCACCGAATTAAGGAAGCTATCAAAGCACTGCCAATTCGGAGCAGGACTGGCAGACTCTCTTCGAGGTAAATTCGTCTGCAGTCTCCTAAGTGAAGGAACACAGAAAAGGCTACTTTCTGAGAAAGATTTAACACTGGACAAGGCTTTCAGAATGGCTGTATCATATGAAGCAGCAGCGAGAGGAGCTGCAGAGATAAAGCAAAAGCCACAGGATTTCGGCACCCATGAAATGACACAGGGTTTCGAGAGATGTTATCGGTGCGGCAGATCCACCCATGACCAAAGGGACTGCTGGTTCAAGGACAAAGCATGCAGGCAATGCGGAAAGATGGGACACATTGCACGTGTATGCCGATCTGGAAACAAAAAATCCACTGACAAAAAAAAAATCAATAAAGAAAAGTACAAAAAGGTACAAATGATGACGGACAGTAGCTCCGAAGACCAGAAGAGCGATAGCAACTCCGGAAACAAGAGACTAAGCTGTCTCAAATTACATAATGTAATTGCCAAAGAAGATTACCAGACCATTTGGGTTACCCTCACGATAGCAGGGTCCTCAGTTAAAATGGAGCTAGATACAGAATCAGCTCTGACCGTCATAAGTCAACAGGATTACGAGCGGCTATTTCCGCATATACCCTTGAAAGACACATCCATTATCTTAAAAACATATACGGGGCAGAAAGTATACCCCAGAGGGAAAATAAGAGTGCCTGTTGTATACAACGGCAAGGAAATACAGAAGTTGTATTTATACGTTCTGCAAAATGGTGGTCCACCGCTGTTGGGACGTGAATGGATCAGAAAGATACGTTTAGACTGGCACTCCATTCAGGCACTGACGGTGACCAGTAAGAAAAAAAATGATGATGACTTCATACCTGAACGATTGAAAGACATCTTGGCCAACGCCAAAGAAGTGTTCCAACAGGAACTAGGAACCTTGAAAGGCGTCACCGCCTCAATAAAGGTGGAAGATGCGGCAATTCCCAAGTTTTTTAAGGCAAGGCCGGTGCCATACGCAATTCATCCAGCAGTCGAGGCAGAGCTGGAGAATTTGGAAAGGACAGACGTGTTATCCAAGATAGATTGGAGCGAGTGGGCAACACCCATCGTCCCGGTCATGAAGAAAACTTTGAATAATGATAAATCTGAAGAACAGAGAAAAATTCGCATCTGTGGGGACTTCAAGGTGACTGTAAACCCGGTCCTTCACACGGTACAGTATCCTCTTCTGAGGATAGAAGATATTTTCGCCTCGCTATCCGGAGGGAAACGTTTCACAAAAATTTACTTGGCACAGGCATATCTACAGATGGAGGTTGAGGAGACCTCTAAAAAGTATCTCACAATAAACACACACAAAGGCCTGTACCAGGACAATCGACTCGTTTTCGGAGTAGCATCAGCTCCAGCTATCTGGCAAAGAGCTATGGAACAAGTCCTGCAAGGGATTCCGGGGACTCAATGCTACCTAGACGACATCCTTGTAACAGGAGAAAATGACAACGAGCACCTTGCCAATTTGGAGCAGGTGCTCACTAGGCTGAGAGAACGGGGCCTACGAGCAAACCGCCCCAAGTGTGAATTTTTCCAGAAACAAATATCATATTGTGGCCACATAATTAACGAAGAAGGGTTGCATAAGTCCCCTGAAAAAATTGAAGCGGTCATAAAAGCCCCAGCACCTGAAAATGTCTCACAATTAAGGTCGTTCCTGGGATTGATAAATTACTATCATAAATTTTTACCGAACTTGTCAACTGTTCTGCACCCTCTTAACGAACTGCTACAAACGGGAGTAATTTGGGAATGGAGCGAGGACTGTAAACGTGCCTTCCATAAATGTAAAGGCTTGATCACGTCCAAGGAAGTTTTGGCTCATTACAACCCATCACTGCCAATCACACTGGCGTGTGATGCATCCCCTTACGGCATAGGAGCGGTATTATCACATAGATTCCCTGATGGCTCGGAGCGGCCGATAGCTTTTGCTTCACGCTCATTGAACTCAGCTGAGCGTAACTATGCCCAGATTGACAGGGAAGCACTCAGCCTGGTATGGGGAGTGAAGAAATTCAACCATTACCTACACGGACAAAAATTTACCTTGTTGACTGACCATCAACCCCTCGTCTCCATATTCAACCCTAAAATGGGCGTTCCCATTATGACAGCACAAAGGCTACAGAGGTGGTCCCTTTTCCTAGGGGCACATCGATATGACATAGAATACAAAGGGTCAAAACAGCAGGGAAATGCTGACAGTTTATCGCGCCTACTGTTGCCAACGGTAGAAGAGGCACCTACAGTGGACCCAGTGGAGATGTTCCACTCAACCATAGTCGAATGTCTACCAGTAACAAATGCTACCATTGAAAAGGAAACGAGAAATGACCCGACTCTCTCTCTCTCTCGAGTCTACGATTTAACAGTGAAGGGATGGCCAGCACATGGCGAACCACTGTTGCCAGCATTCTCGCAAAGAAGAGAACAGCTGTCAGTGTGCCGAGGAACCTTGATGTGTGGATCCAGAGTGGTGATTCCACCCAAACTCCAGTATAAAGTGCTAAAGGAGCTTCACGAGGGGCATCTGGGTGGAGTGAAAATGAAGAACCTAGCCAGAGCGTTTGTGTGGTGGCCAGGTGTCGATGGAGACATCGAAGAAATGACCAAGAGCTGTCTAGGATGCCAGAAGGTCCAAAACGCCCCACCACAAGCCCCTCTACATCCATGGGAGTGGCCCTCATCTCCATGGCAAAGGGTACATATCGACTTTGCTGGTCCATTTATGGACTCAATGTTCTTAATCGCGGTGGATGCACACTCCAAGTGGCCGGAGGTAATAAAGATGTCCTCCACCACCACGGAAAAAACCATCACAGTATTAAGGACCATATTTGCCAGGAATGGGCTGCCTGAACAGATCTGTTCTGATAATGGACCACAATTTGTGCCCGAAGAATTCAAAACGTTCTTAAAAAACAATGGGGTTAAGCACTATATATCCGCCCCATACCATCCCGCCACCAATGGATTGGCTGAAAGGTTTGTCCAGACCTTCAAGAAGGCCATAAAGGCTATGGGTAATGAAGGCATTAATCTACAGCATAAGGTAGATAACTTCTTGTTTGCCTACCGGAATGCAACACATATGGTTACAAACCAAACTCCCGCCATGATGTTTTTCAATAGAAGACTAAGATGCCGGCTGGATTTGATCAAGCCAAACATCAGAAGGGACATAGAGAACCGGCAATTTCAAGGCATGAATGAAAGGCCAACTAGAACCTTCCAGATAGGTCAACAAGTTTTGGCCCGGGACTACCGTACCGAGAAATGGCAGCCTGGAACTATTTGCACACGACTAGGACCACTGATGTATACCGTGGACATTGGAGAAAGCATAATAAGGCGCCATGCTGACCAGATCATAGAGCCATCCAAAAAGGGACAACCTACACCACCACTCTATACGCCTAATGATGAAGTAGAGATACCCATAGTATCTACCTCCGATCCGGTGATACTGGAACCAGATGAACCCGACACTGGCATTCAAGCCGAATCGACCTTGCCAAAAGAACCTTCTACACCACCGAAAACTACAACACCACCGAAAACTACTACACCACCGAGGCGTTATCCGGACCGACTCAGGAAGCCTCCAGAGAGCCTGACTTATAATTGATTAACTGCAGCAAATGTTTAGGTTATTGTTCTTGTACACATGTTAATAACAATTACTTAAAATGTTATGTACTGGTTATCTAAAAGGGGAGGAATTGTGGTGTATGTGCCTTTAAGAGCCCCTGTGTACTGTAATGCCAGTAGTGGCCACTCGGGCTATATAAGCCTGTATAGTGTCTTGTATCTGTTAGTTCCCCTCCAGACTTTGTCTAGTAAACACCTGTAAACCAACTCCTGCATTCCGTGTCTTCATTAACACACGGATACAACAGCATAGTCTCAAGATAAGGGGTTGGCCATTTAAGACTGAGATGAGGAGGAATTTTTTCACTCAGAGGTTGTGAATCTTTGAAATTCTCTACCTCAAAGGGCTGTGGATGCTGAATTGTTGAGTATATTGAAGGCGCAGTCAGATAGATTTTTGGACTCTAGAGGAATCAAGAGATATGGGGATCTTATTGAATGGTGGAGTGGGCCCGAGGGGCCGTATGGCCTACTCCTGCTCCTAATTCTTATGTTATGTTCTAAACTGTTGCCCAGTCAATACTGAATTTTGTTATTTGGTAAAGTATCAGCCCGATGAACAACAAACATTTTGTCGTAACATGTAAGTAATGTGTGACCTGGACAACAATGCGCTAATGTGTTTGTTGATGTCTCTCAGTACAATAATTCTTCAGAACAAGTTAGCTTTTTTCTTTTGTCTAGGTGTCGAACATAGCTATCAGTCAGCAGGAATTTGGTTTAAGTCAGTCTGAACTTGGGAGTTCATTCTACTACGCTTCATTTGATGGGATTCTCGGATTGGCCTATCCAAGCATTGCAGCAGCAAGTGCCACACCTGTGTTTGATAACATGATGTCTGATGACCTGGTGCAACAGGACCTGTTTGCTTTTTACCTGAGCAGGTCGGTTTTCTTACCTTCTTATACTTCCATCTCTGTAGCTCCCTGCTGAAAATAGGGTATTTAGTTAAGGTCACCACAGAACCTTCTTTCTATAAAGCCGATGGGCCTTTTCTCGCCCTTCCTTGTGTTTGTTCTCTCACCTGGATGAATTGTTTTCATGTCAGGTGACCTCTTCACCTTCTAGCAAAGTCCGAAGCACATCCAACTGGATCCCAATGGACAAATTCAACTCCTTTAGATGTTTTAATTGATTTATAGATCCAAGATGGGAAATTGGATAATTGCAATCTCTTTCAGGGATTATGGAAAGAACAATGTTTCATTCCAACCAGCACAGTGACGATCAAGTTCTCTTTTCTTCTTTATTTCGCAAAATATTGGCTTGGGTCTAATTTCCACTGGTTAATGAAGCCACATTGGGCCAGCCAGTAAAACATATTGTTAATCAGGAATTTCTGAATCTCTGTTTATGCTCATTTCAATAACATTCTGGTTAAATTGTTTTACAGAGAGACTGGTCAGTCCGGAAGTGAAGTTGTATTTGGTGGAATTGATCCAAACCACTACACAGGTCAAATTAACTGGGTGCCCGTCACTCACCAAACTTACTGGCAAATCCGCCTGGACAGGTAAATGACTGACCCATTTCACAATTGGCACGCATTCTGTAACAATCAAGTTGCACTCAACATTGCAAGTGGAAATAATAAATACAATGGGATAGCAGTTGCGTTAGTGTGATAATACTGCAACCCCTTTCAATGATCAGGAATAAACACAGGGAACGAGCTAACTCAAGATAGCTTCCAGGCCACAATTGAACCATTGTTTAAGTCCAGCCTGAGCAAACAGACGCTCAATCCATCTAAGGGTAAAGTTATTGCAGACCATTGCTCGCCGAGAGCACACCCTCGGAGTACTTGGAGAATCATGTGCCAAGAATCCATCCTGCATGATTTACTGTCCATTAAAACTGATTGATTAAAATTAATGAATGACAAATAGGGCCAGCTGCTCATTAGACATGCGAGAGTAAAAATTGGACCTCGTTGCACCTGTTTTAACGGAGGTAAAAGGCGTCACAACAGGCCATTCTCAGGGGCCAACGTCCCATGCCCATAGGATGCCTGGAAAATGTCTGACCCAATATTGGAATATTTAACTTTAGATTCACCTCTTTGGTTCAGCTCTGCTTGTGTTTTTCACAAATATCTTAGTTTCAGGGTTAACAACAACAACTTGCATTTATATAGCGCCTTCAATGTAGTAATGTGTCCCAAGGTGCTTTACAGGAGCTTTATCAAACGGAATTTGCCATCAAACCACATGAGGAGGTATTCGTGCAGATGCCCAAAAGCTTGGTCAAAAAGGTAGGCTTTAAGGAGCGTCTTAAAGAAGGAGAGCGAGAGTTAGAGAGGCGGAGAGGTTTAGGGAGGGAAAGAATTCAATCAACTGTAACCACCTTTTCCTCTTTCAGAGTGACAATCAATGGGCAGGTTGTGGGCTGCAGTGAGGGCTGTCAGGCCATTGTTGACACTGGTACTCCTCTGCTCACTGGTCCCCGTGGGCCCATCAGCAAGATCCAGCAATACATTGGTGCGACAGAAGGATACTATGGCGAGGTAAGCCTCTATGGTACAGATCAGACTTCACAATGAACGAAAGGAGGTTGCAGTTATATATTTTTCATTTTGTAGTATTTGTAAAGTGATGCTTTATTTAAGAGTTTTGTTCTTAAAAAATTAAAAAGCTAACTGAATCAATCAGTAGCGTATATTGTCATTTCTCTTCTGTTATTGCTCTGTATTACAGAACACCCTTACAAGCACTTGTTTCTGACTTTCCTAGCTAGCTGCAAGATCCAAATGAATCTCAGGAATCAAGCTTAGCTCCCATCAAAATGACTAAATTTAAGGCCTGTTAAACCAGGAGTCTATGGGGCTTCCACTGCACTCCCACTAAGTCAGGTGGAAGAGCGCCTGTAGGGCTACAAATTAGGCTGGTCCCGGATTTGGGTTAGGGTTTCCCGGGCATCTTGTGAAGGGTGGAGCTTCCACCAGCTCCAAACAAGACTACTGATGTAGGAGGGCTGGAGATTCTCAATCCTGAGAGTTCCTGTGTGCCTGGTAAGCCCAGCCTCTCAAAGGCCCAACGGATCATCAATGCCGGGACACCTGGTGAAACCAGGCTGCTAAATGGTGGATGTGAGTCCCACCGAGGGAACTGGGTTGCAGCCTGCACCCCCAAAGAAAGGGTAAAAATATATTTTTTTAATTTGACCCCCTTACGAATGGGGCCAGTGGAGGCATTTTAACCCTCATCCTGGGGGGTTCCCCCATCAGTTTCTCCTCCACAAGCCCAGCAATTAACGGCCATTTTTACAGCCTCTGGGGGCAGGTAGATGGCCTCCATACACTCTTAGGTTGCAGGGAACCTCCCCACAAACCTCGGAATATCCACCGGGATCGATGACGCAGGTTCCTCGCGGGACCATCTTGGCACTTGTGTTGGAATGTAGCCACAGCTGCTTTTAAACGTGACCAACTGTACATCCAATGATTACATCATTGATTTTATTATTTATACAAGTATTTCCTGCAATGCTTCTCTGAACATTCTACTGACGACCATTGTTAAATACTTCACCCTTTTTACAGTACTTAATCAACTGCAACAATCTGTCCAACATGCCTGATGTGGTCTTCACAATCAATGGAATTGACTATCCCCTTTCTCCATCTGAGTACACAGTCAAGGTATGTTTTTGTTTTAATTTGATAAACCTGACTTTGAATGGTTTGACTATGTTCTCTGACTTCAGTATCCAGTAAGATTACTTCTCAGCGAACTAAGATAAGAAAATGAGCAGAAAATTAATGAAAATGTACAAAGTGGTAAGATTGAGTAACTATACTACATTTAGTTAAAAAATGAACTTCCATATCAATTAATAAGGCAAGAGAAGATTTTAATGTTTTATTTATTCATTCTTTGGATATGGGCGTCACTATCAAGGCCAGCATTTATTGCCTATCCCTAGTTGCTCTTGAGAAGGTGGTGGTGAGCCAACTTCTTGAATCGCTGCTGTCCGTGAGGTGAACGTACACCCACAATTCTGTTAGGAAAGAAGTTCCAAGATTTTGACCCAGCAACAATGAAGTAGTGGTGATATATGTCCATGTCCAAATGGTATGTGACTTGTAGGGGAACTTGGAAGTGATGGTGTTCCATGGACCAAGAAACATAGAAGATAGGAGCAGGAGTAGGCCATTCAGCCCCTCGAGTCTGCTCCGCCATTTAATGAGATCATGGCTGATCATCCAAATTCAGTACCCTGTCCCTGCTTTCTCCCCATATCCCTTTAGCCTTAAGAAATATATCTAACTCCTTGAAAATATTTAATAAGTTGGCCTCAACTGCCTTCTGTGGTAGAGAATTCCACAGGTTCACCACTCTCTGGGTGAAGAAATTCCTCCTCATCTCAGTCCTAAATGGCTTACCCCTTATCTTTAGACTGTGACCCCTGGTTGTGGACTCCCCCCGCAATTGGGAACATCCTTCCTGCACCTAGTCTGTCTAGTCCTGTTAGAATTTTAAAAGTTTCAATGAGATCCCCTCTCATTCTTCTAAAACTCTAGCAAGTATAAGCCCAGTCAACCCAATCTCTCCTCATACGTCATTCCTGCCATCTCAGATATCAGTCTGGTGAATCTTCGCTGCACTCCCTCTATGGCAAGAACATCCTTCCTCAGAAGGCGACCAAAACTGCACAGAATACTCAAGGTGTGGTCTCACCAAGGCCCTGTACAACTGCAGCAAGACATCCTTGCTCCTGCACTCGAATCATCTCGCTACGAAGGGCAACATACCATTTGCCTTCTTAACCGCCTGCTGCACTTGTATGCTTACCTTCAGCAACTGGTGCACAAGGACACCCAGGTCTCGATGCACTTCCCCTTCTCACAATCTATTGCGTTCAGATAATTATCTGTCTTCCTGTTTTTGCCACCAAAGTGGATAACCTTGCATTTATCCACATTATACTGCATCTGCCATGCATCTGCCCAATCACCTAACTTGTCCAAATCATAATGGAGTTTCTCGGCATCCTCCTCACAGCACACACGCCCACCCAGCTTTGTGTTGTCTGCAAACTTGGAGATATTACATCTAGTTCCCTCGTCTAGGTCATTAATATATATTGTGAATAGCTGGGGTCCTAGCACCGATCCCTGCGGTACCCCACTAGTCACTGCCTGCCACTCGGAAAAAGGCCCGTTTATTCCAACTCTTTGCTTCCTGTCTGGCAAACAGTTCTCTATCCAAGTTAGTATCTTACCCGCAATCCAATGTGCTTTAAATTACACGCTAATCTCTTATGCGGGACCTTATCGAAAGCTTTCTGAAAGTCTAAATACACCACCTCCACTGGTTCTCCCTTATCTATTCTACCAGTTACATCCTCAAAAAATTCCTATAGATTAGTGAAGCACGATTTACCTTTTGTAAATCCATGTTGGCTTTGTCCGATTCTGTCACTGTTTTCCAACTGCTCTGCTATTACATCTTTTATAATGGACTCTGTCAGGGTTGAGGTCGCAGGGGCCGTGTAGACATGGGGCCGTGCTGTCTGGGCGAGGCTGGTTCTGGACCCAAGTGCAGACAGACGAGGCGAGAAGCAGATATGCAGCCTTAAATAACAGTACTTTACTAGAATCACACAGGGAAACAGTTACAAAACATAAGAGCTCAAGACAAGCTACCCCAGGGCAACCGGCTCGTCAAGGCTGAGCTCAAGTCAAGCTACCACAGGGCAACAGGCTTGTCCAAACTGAGCACCCTCTCAAGACTGAGCAACTTGTCAGCACCTTGTCAAGACCGAGAACAAAGGGAAAAACCACAGAACTTAAATACAAGCAAAACATAACACAGATAAAAAGTTATAGACATAGGAGCTCAAGACAAGCAACCACTAAGGCAACCGGCTTGTCAAGGCAAGCTACCACATAGGCAATAGGCTTGTCGAGACTGAGCACCTAGTCAAGACTAACTCCCTTGTCAGGACTGAGCCCAGAGGGAAGAAACCACAGAACTTAAATACAAGCAAAAACAGGTGGAACCAATAAACCAGATGAAAGGCAGTTAAGTAATAAAGAGGAGAAACAAGTAACAATGGGAAACAAACAAGTGAAGGTGCCATCTAGAGGCTACAGAAGGAACTGACTGGCACCCTCACAGGACCCCATTCCAGACCTTGCACTCTGAGGAGCAGGTTGTGCTGCTGCTGCTGTGTGGAGAGTGGTGGTCACCTTGGCCTGGGAGTGGAGGGGAAGGAGAGACCCCAGGCCACCACTACCAGCAACCTACCATCTACAACTTCAACATCATCTACCGAGGTGCCTGGGGAGAGAGGAGGAGAGGACAGAGGAGGCCAGCATTACAACTGGAGAGGCCTTCCATCACTGCCTCCCCAAATTGGCCTCCAGTCCAGGAGAGGGAGAGAGGGGAGAGGAACACCACTCAGCTCCAACTTGGAAGGAGGGGAGGAGCTGCATCCTTCAACATCTGCAGGTGGGTGTCTTTTGTGCATTCCCCTAAAGACTTTGTATTCTAGGCGGGGGGAGAAAAGAAGACGGGCCGGAAAGCCTGGCCTGGGTCGGCTGGAGCTGCCCAGGAGAAGCTTTTTCCCTTACATTGAGAAGACCTGGTGTGGGGCTGAGCCTGGGCTTTCTCCAGCCTACCCAGGCGAAGACATCTTCTCCCCCTGCCCGAAGACCATCTGCATAAGACTTTGTTTTTCCATCGGGGGGTGCACCCTGCTGACACCCACCCACCAAATACCACCTTGAGCGGCCCCCCTCCTTCCCACCCCTCCCCCTCTCTCT
This sequence comes from Somniosus microcephalus, assembly GCF_052327205.1. NCBI lineage: Eukaryota > Metazoa > Chordata > Chondrichthyes > Squaliformes > Somniosidae > Somniosus > Somniosus microcephalus. The sequence goes on along the minus strand of NC_141004.1, from coordinate 21,178,693 downwards.
CTCTCTTTGTCCTCTCTTTGCCTCTCTGAAAAGGCACCTCCTTTTAAATCTATTAATTGCCACTTGAGCAGAGGGAAGGAAGGCCCCTCTCCCAATTAATTCCATCAAGGGGAGAGGCGGGCCAGTTACTTTAAACTCCCTCTGCTCAAGGGAAGACTTTTCACCTTACCAAGGCCATTGACACCGTAGGGCCTGTGACTTGGGGTGTGTGTAGCTCTTTAAAGAACCACCCCATTATGGCTTCCACATCTGCGGCGGTGATGGGGCCAGCAAGAACCTATGCGGCGGTGGCAGCCAACGCCACAGCTGCTCCCGCTTCTTCTGCTGCCCCGTCGCCGTTCCGACTTACAACAAAGAAGCTTGGGGTGAAGAGCTACACCCACCCCAACATGACCATTGAGGCGTGTGTGAAGGCCATGGCTGGGGTTGTCGGCCCTCCAGCCATACTCGCCACCTCGAAAATGTATGGGAAGGCTGTGTTCTTCCTGGAGTCGGAGCGGGCGGTGGCCCTGGCCATCACCAAGGGGCTCACCGTGGGCGGGACCTTCCTGCCAGTGGACCCTCTAGAGGCCACCGCGCAGAGGGTCGTATTATCGAACGTCCTGCCCTACATCTCGAGTGAGCTCCTCCTCCCCCACTTGCTCCAACTTGGGGAGGTGAGGTCGGGGATCACGCCGATCCTGCTCGGATTCCGGGAAGCCAGCCTTCGCCATGTCTTCTCCTTCCGGCGCCAGGCCTTCGTTCAGCTGGCGCGGGAGGGGGAGACCGACAGGGTTTTCTCGGTCCTCCACGAGGGGACCCCTCACCGCGTCTTCTGGACGACGGACGGCGTGCGGTGCCACGCCTGCAAGGAGGTGGGGCATATACGAAAAAACTGCCCCGCCTCCAAGGCCGCCAGGTCGTCTGGCGTGGCCGAGGCTGGCGCCGCCGCCGCTCCTCCCCCCGGGTCTGGCCGCGCCCCCCCCCCAAACAAATACTACCGAGGTGCGGTCGTCGTCGGAGGTCGATGCCATCCAGGCCTCCGGCGAGGGGGAGGAAGTGCGTCCGGTCGGGAAGAGGGCGCAGAAAAATAAACACCGTGGGGTGGGTCCCCCCATGGAGGGCGTGCCCCTGGACTTGGCGCCCCTGTCACCCGAAGGCATCGCCGAGTTGATCAGGGAGGGCGAGAGCGGGGGGGACCCCGTGCCCGAGCCTGTGGCCGCGACCGCCGAGGCGGGAGCATCAAAACCTGCGGCCAGGCTCGGGCCCGGGGGACCCAACAAACCTGCTCCACCGGAGGGAGCGGGGGAGGCCCCTGCGGAAATGGAGTTCTCCCACTATTCCTCCGCTCTAAAAAGAAGGCGCGACCCCCAGGACGAGGAGGAGGACCAGGAGGAGGAAGGTCCCTCCGGACAGGGGGAGTCATCGCCTGCCACGGGTGCTGCACCCCTCCCCACCGCTGTCACCATCGTGGGCGATCGGCAGGGGTTGCCTGTCCCTAGGGAGGCTGAGGCAGAGGTGTCTGTCCAGCTCGTGCCTCCCGGGGATGGGGACGAGACCCTGCCCGTGGGGGGGTTCGCGGAACAACCCACGGACGAAATCAATCCCCTTTCGGTGGCGTTACCCCTCGACGAGTTGGGCGGCCTGGAGTCTGGGTCGGGCGAGCTCGCGGAAAATGAGCTCGCCCAAAGCGGCCCGGACATTTCCCAGGTGCTGCTCGACTTCGTCGAGGATTTAGCAAGAAATACCCCTTCTGCTGGGGCGGAGGCCGGTGGCGCGGTAGTGGAAGGCCCTCTGTCTGTGTCTCCGGCGCCGGGCGACTTGGAGGAGCTCGGTTTTACACATTCTCCGGTCTCTCTGGTCGTTCCGGCGCCTGGGGCGGAGGGGGCCTCTGAACCGCCGCCGTCTTCTGGCCCGGTGCCCCTAGAGGAGCCCAGGGAGGAATCCTCCGCCACCGATCCTGGGGGTGGGATCCGGGCGGAGGCAGGGCAGGCCGCCGCGGCCGAGCCGTTCACTGCGCATTGCGTGACGGACGGGTCGGCTGCCGGTGGCGACCCCCCGGAGGAGGACGGGGACTCGGTGGAGGGGGCGGAGGATGACTGGGAATCCATCGCCGATCAGGCGATGGATGACCTCGTGCCCCTCGCTGGGACCTCCCTCATTTCCATCGGGGAACTCCGGGACTTTGTGGCCACGTGCCAGGGTCGTCACAGGATCCGGCTGGCCCTCGAAAGATGGTCGGGACTGGCGCTGCTCATCGGGTCGGCCCGCGTCGTCGTCAGAGCCGTGGGCGCGGACGCGGCCGTAAGCCTGCTCGGGCGGCGTCAGCTCCGGTCGTTCCTCACTGGGCTGCTAAGGGAGTGGCGGTTGACCAGCGGCCGCCCTCTCCCTTCCCCCGTTAGTCTTAAGTAGAGGGTGAATTATGCTTCTGAAATGAAGATAACCATAGCCAGCCTCAACATCAACGGCAGCAGGGAAGCTAGCCGCAGATTTAATAACTTTTCGGTCCTTCAGGACGGGAAGTATGCGGTGTGCTTCCTGCAAGAAACCCACACCGTTCTGGGAGACGAGGCATGTGGCTCCTGGAGTGGCAAGGAGGGGTCAGCATGAGTCACCTCTCCAGTGCTTCCAGTGGGGTGGCTATCTTGCTGGCCCCGCATTTTCAGCCGGAGATCTTGGGGGTCAAGGAGCTCGTGCCGGGCCGCTTGCTCCAGGTCACTGTTCGCCTGGGGGGCGTGCCGCTCCATCTAGTGAACGTGTACGCCCCTGGGGCCGGTGTGCAGCAAGCGCGCTTCTTTGAAGAAGTGTCCACTCTTCTGGGCTCCATCGACGCGGGCGAGTGCGTCATCCTCGGGGGGGATTTTAATTGCACCCTCGAGGCAAGGGACCGCACGGGCACCCTGCCATGCCCGGCGGCGATGGAGAAGTTGAGGGACCTGGTCGGGTCCCTCGACTTGGTGGACGTCTGGCGAAATCTCCATCCCAACTCCAGCGCCTTCACCTTGCGTGAGGTCTGGGAGAGGAGCGTCCAGAATCGACCGCCTCTACATTTCCCGGGCATACGTCTCCTGCGTTCCGGCGGCTTCCATGCGGCCGGTACCGTGCACGGACCACCATCTGGTGTGGGCGGAGCTCGTTCCACTGCGCGCACGGGGTGGGGTCCGCGTATTGGCACTTTAACAACCTGCTGCTGGAGGACGCGCGGTTCCGGGATTCGTTTAGTCGGTTCTGGGCCGGCTGGAGAAGGAAGCGGGGGGGCTTCCCCTCCTTGAGGCTATGGTGGGACGTGGGCAAGGCTCACGTCCGTCTCTTCTGTCAGGAGTATGCGAGGGGGTCGACCAAGAGGCGGGAGGCCCGGGTCGGGCGGTTGGAGAAGGAGGTGCTCGACCTGGAATCCCGCCTCGGTCAAGTTGTCGAGGACCCGGCCCTGCGGAAGGTGTACGAAGAGAAGAAGGGCGTGCTGAAGGACCTGCAGCTTGTCGGGTCCCGAGGCACGTACGTGAGGTCGCGGATCCAGTTCCTGCGGGACCTGGACCGCGGCTCCCCCTTCTTCTACTCGCTGGAAAAAAGACGGGGGGTCCGTAAGCAGCTCTTGGGGCTGCTGGCCGATGACGGATCTCTGGTCTCGGATCCGGAGGGAATCCGTGCGGAGACCCGCGCTTATTACGGGGCTCTGTTCTCTCCGGATCCGTCCAGCGAGGATGCGCGCAGAGTTTTGTGGGAGGACCTGCCGAAGGTCGGCCTGGAGGACGCCGATAAATTGGACGCTCCCCTGAGTCTGGAGGAGCTGACCGGCGCCCTCCGCCAGCTCTCCAGGGGAAAGTCCCCGGGGCTGGACGGGCTGACCGTGGAGTTCCACAGGGCGTTCTGGGACGTCTTGGGGGGCGACTACGCGCGGGTCCTGGGGGAAAGTTTGGCGACCGGGGAGATGCCCCTCTCTTGGCACAGGGCGGTGATTGTCCTGCTGCCTAAGAAGGGCGATCTCCGCCTCCTTAAGAACTGGCGCCCAGTCTCCCTCCTCAGCACGGACTACAAACTCTTTGCCAGGGCTATGTCTGCTCGCCTTGGCGCCGTGCTGGCCCACATGATCCACCCCGACCAGTCCTACACGTTCCCGGGCCGGTCTATCCATGACAACGTCCATCTGGTCCGGGACCTGGTCCACCATTCCCAGAGGGCTGGTCTGTCGGTTGCCTTCCTTTCCCTGGATCAGGAGAAGGCGTTCGACAGGGTGGATCACGAGTATCTCTTCGGGACTCTGCGCGCTTTCGGGTTCGGGACGCAGGCTGTCGCCCGGATCCGACTTCTGTACGCTGCCGCAGAGTGTCTGATTAAGGTTAACGGGTCCTTGACGGCGCCCCTTCGCTTCGGGAGGGGGGTGCGTCAGGGATGCCCCATGTCCGGCCAGTTATATGCCATTTGCGTAGAGCCTTTCCTGCGCCTCTTGCGGAAGAGGTTGGCGGGACTGGCTCTGCAAGGGCCGGGCGTGGAGGTGGTCCTCTCGGCTTACGCCGATGACGTGCTCCTCATGGACATGGATCCCGTTGACTTGCGGAGGATGCGGGAATGCCAGCAGATTTACTCGGACGCATCCTCCGCCAGGATCAACTGGGAGAAATGTTCCGGACTCCTGGTGGGTCAGTGGCGGGTGGACTCCCTGCCGGAGGAGTTCAGGCCTTTCACCTGGAGCACCACGCACCTCCTCTACTTGGGAGTCTACCTCAGCCCTGCCGAGAACGCCTGGCCGGCGAACTGGCACGAGTTGGAGGCCAAGGTCACCGCTCGCTTAGGACGCTGGACAGGATTGCTCCGAGTGTTGTCCTACAGGGGTCGGGCGTTGGTCATAAACCAACTGGTGGCCGCCATGTTGTGGTACCGGTTGGTTACTCTGATCCCTCCCCCTGCGTTTGTCGCCAAGATACAGAAGAAGCTCGTCGACTTCTTCTGGGACAACAGGATGCACTGGGTCGCTGCCGCGGTTCTGAGTCTCCCGCTTAGGGAGGGCGGTCAGGCGCTGGTGTGCCTTCGCACCCAGGCTGCGACTTTCCGTCTTCAGACGCTGCAGAGATACCTGTACGTTGAGATTCCTCCCAGATGGTGTGTGCTGACGACGTATTTTTTCCGCCAGCTGCGCGGCCTCAATTATGACACGTAGCTCCTGTTTGTGAAAGTGGGTGACACGCATGCCAGCCTGCGGGGGCTGCCTGTCTTCTACCAGGAACTGCTATGGGTTTGGAACGTAGTCGCCTCCAGGCGGAGCTCTCCTCCGATAGGAATGGTGGCTGTCCTTCGGGAGCCGCTGTTCAGGAATCCGCACCTCCGCGTCCGCAGGTTCGGGCGGCTGGCGGAGCGCAGAGCTGTGTCTGGCAAGGTGACTCGAGTCGGGGACCTGCTCGATGGTGGAGGAGCGGGCTGGATGGCGCCGGAGGAGTTGGCAAGGCGCATGTCTTGGGTCAACGTCCGGTTCGCGGCCGATGCCATCGAGTCGATAAAGGTGAAAGTGCCCCCGGGCACCACTAGGCGTATCGAGGCGGCTCAAACGTGTGGGGCGATCCCGTCTGAGCTTTCCCCCGTTCGGACGGAATTCCTTGTCGGCGCCCAGCCCCGTGCCCCCCCTCGGGAACCGGCGCCTCACAACTTGAGCCGCATCGAGGAAATACCCTTCGTGCCTTTTCATTCCGCATGGAGGGGTTTCCTGTACGGGCTGCTCCTGCACACCTTCCACTTTGTCATCTTCGCCTGCCGTACGGACACGCCGTGGCGTGCCGTTTTGCCTTCCGACGGAGGCGGAGGTCCCCAATGGGGGGCTCTCTATGCGGGAGTCCTCCCTTGTTCTATTGGGGACTTGGCCTGGAGGGTGTTGCACAGGGCAGTCCCGTGCAATAGGTTCTTAAGTAGGTTCACGGACTCCCAGACCGCCTGTTTATTCTGCGGTCTGGAGGAGTCCGTGTTCCATGTATACATTGAGTGTGAGAGGTTGCAGCCCCTCTTTCATTATTTGAAGGGGCTGCTCCTCAAGTTTTGGCTGCACTTCAGTCCCACGCTCTTGATCTACGGTCACCCGGTGCGGAGGGGAGCGGGCAGGTTGGAGGACCTCCTCGTGGGTCTGCTCCTGGGCCTGGCTAAGAAAGTCATTAATTGGTCCAGGCAGCGGGCGGTCAAGGGGGACGTCCAGCCGGATTGCCTCCCTCTCTTCCGCGGCTATGTTCGCGCCCGGGTGGCCCTGGAGATGGAGCACGCGGTGTCCGCCGGCGCGCTCGATCATTTCCGTGACCGGTGGGCGCCGCGGGGACTGGAGTGCATAATTGGGCTGGAGAACCAAATTTTAATTTGATTTCCAAGGGTTCTGTTGAAGTTTTAATGGTTTATTTACAGTTTTATTTGTTGATATTATTTGGTTCTTTAAAAAGAGGAACAAAAAAGTGAAGGTGCCATCTAGGGGTTACTGAAGGAACTGACAGGCACCCTCACAGGTCTCTAGCATTTTCCCCACTGCCGATGTCAGGCTTACCGGTCTATACTTCCCCATTTTCTCTCTACCACCTTTTTTGAATAGTGGGGTTACATTAGCCACCCTCCAATCCATGGAAACTGTTCCAGAGTCTATAGAATTTTGGAAGATGACCAGCAATGCATCTACTATTTCTAGGGCCACTTCCTTAAGTACCCGAGGATGTAGATTATCAGACCCTGGGGATTTATCTGCCTTCAATCCCATCAATTTCCCTAACACCATTTCCCTACAAATACTGATTTCATTCAGTTCCTCCCTCTCATTAGAGCCTATGTTGCCCGACATCTCTGGGAGGTTATTTGTGTCCTCCTTTGTGAAGACAGAACCAAAGTATGTATTTAATTGGTCTGTCATTTCTTTGTTCCCCATTATAAATTCCCCTGATTCTGACTGCAAGGGACCTATGCTTGACTTCACCAATCTTTTTCTCTTCACATATCTATAGAAGCTTTTACAGTCAGTTTTTATGTTCCCGCAAGCTTACTCTCATACTCTCTTTTCCCCCTCTTAATTAATCCCTTTGCCTTCCTTTGCTGAATCCTAAACTGCTCCCAATCCTCAGGTTTGCTGCTTTTTCTGGCCAATTTATATGTCCTCTCCTTGGATCTTGAGCTATCCCTAATTTCCCTTGTTAGCCACGGTTGAGTCACCTTCTTTGTTTTATTTTTATGCCAAACAGGGATGAACAAATTCTAATCCTCGACATATTGGTCCAGGAAACCATCCCGTATACACGCCAGGAATTCCTCCTCCACAGTATTGTTACTAATTTGGTTAGCCCAATCTATATGTAGATTAAAGTCACCCATGATAATTGCTGTGCCCTTATTGCACGCATCTCTAATTTCCCATTTAGTGCCATCCACAACCTCAGCATTAATGTTTGGGGGTCTGTATACAACTCCCACTAACGTTTTCTGCCCCTTGGTATTTCCCAGCTCTACTCATACGGATACCACATCATCAGAGCAATATTCTTCCTTACTATTGTGTTAATCTCCTCTTTAACCAGCAATGTTACCCCACCTCCTTTTCCTATTTGCCTGTCTTTCTTGAATATTGAATACCCTTGGTTGAGTTCCCAGCCTTGGTCACCCTGGAGCCATGTTTCCATAATTCCCATCATATCATATCCATTTACATCTATTTCTGCAGCTAATTCATCCACCTTATTATGAATGCTCCTCGCATTAAGACACAAAGCCTTCAGGTTTGCATTTTTAACCCTCCCCAACAGCACTAGCAAGCACTCCCCCTAGGATATCGGTCCGGGTCCTGCCCAGGTGCAAACCGTCCAGTTTGTACTGGTCCCACCTCCCCCAGAACCGGTTCCAATGTCCCAGGAATTTGAATCCCTCCCCCTTGCACCTGCTGCTCTCGTCCTTCTAGGTGGTGGAGGATTCGGGATTGGGAGGTGCTGTTGAAGCAATGTTGGCGAGTTGCTGCAGTGCATCCTGTAGATAGTACACACTGCAGTCCGGGTGTGCCGGTGATGGAGGGAGTGGGTGTTTAAGGTGCTGGATGGCCTGTCGATCATGCGGAATGCTTTGTTCTGGATGCTGTCGAACTTCTTGACTGTTGACAGTACTGCACCCATGAATGTGTAATGTAGAATAGTGTCTGTGGCACATCGGTGGACCGATTGAGAGACTGATGGAGCAAAGAATTTACATTTTTGTGAATTTTGTGATTTAACATAGCATAGTGATCACTAAAGAGGAAAACATGGAAATTCTTTTCATTTTTTATTAATATACACACAGAAGAATCAGAATTGGCAACAAAGTAGTTCTAGGGAACTGACTCTCACACTTTGCATTTCTTCCAGGAGCAATATGGCTGCTTAAGTGGATTTGAAGGATTTTATCTTCCATCCTCTTCTGGAGAACTCTGGATTCTGGGAGATGTCTTCATTGGGTCATACTATTCCATCTTTGACAGAGGAAACAACCGAATGGCCTTTGCCCAAGCTGTCTAATTTGATCATCCAAGATTTCATTTATTCATTTGAGGCACATTCAGATCCCATTTTGTGGCCTTCGCTCAATCATCCGCCATGATTGAAGCACTGGACCATAAGGTAACAAGAATTCAAATAAAACCCTGGCGAGCCTCTGGTTAAAGAGTACTCAAGCTCATCTGATTTTGCATGAGATGCAGCAAAGAAAAATCCCTAGAATAAAGTCAATGAACTGAAATCTTTTAATTAAATCAGACCAAACTGACCTACAAATCCAATGAATGGCTCATCAAAATGTGCTTTAAATTGATAATCTTGCAAAGTCAACCTTGGATGACAAACTGCTTTGTAGATGCACTCCAATATTTTTTTCTCCTTTCTCTTGCCTAGAACCCTAATTGAGGACCTGCCTGAGCGTTGGACTGAACCTTTCACTGCTATGTGCAATTGATTGTATGAGTGATGGTCCATTCCAGAGTCAAAAGACATCTCCATTTTAGGTGTTTGCCTCTGTGGTGAATCCAGACTTGTGGGTGGAAAGCACGCTGTATGGTGTTAGTAAAACACATGAATGTGTTTGTATGAAATTCCTCTGTCCATTATGAACAGACGTGTTAATCACTCTTTAAGTAGCAGATAAAGGATCTTCACGTGAGCACATGGCGGGGACTTTCCACCTGCACGGCTTGGGTGGTAGATTGGCGTACGGCATTGCCCTTCGCTATAGAACCTGCCCGATTTGCAGAAATGGCGGGTGGGAGTTTACCCGCCCAGAGAGTGAAGGTGACAATTATCCCCATTGTGTTGTTACTAATATTACGCAGCGTGATTTCACCTTGTTGGTGTATGTCAGGTATTTTCTGTCTTTTTTGGAGGGAACTTTCATTTCTTGATTGCAGCAGCTCAGCAAAAGCAAAAAGACAATAAACCTAGAAGTATTGCAAACATTTTTTCTGTTGTTTCTGTTTTTTTAGCTCTGATTGCACACTTCATTTACAAACTCATTAGCCCTCGGGCCTCAGCTGGAAAATCTGAGCGAGCTGTCAACGACTGTCTCGCCCTCATTGACTTACGTATGGGGCTTACCGCCAGTTTCAGGCAGAAACCAGGGACGACCGCGAAATGGCTTGGCCCAAGTTTGGGTGGGATGATTTCCAGCCCTCCTTGGGGCCCAGGACATTGGTCCCCAAAATTGGGCCTCGTTGCGTCCTCTTTATGGGCGTAAAATAGGCGCAACACGGCCCATATTCTAACCCCAGAAGTCCAAAGTCACCCAAAGCATGCTAGACTTACCATCTCATGTCTCAAATTAAAAGACAGAAAGGGAAGACTTGCATTTATACAGCACCTTTCACGACCTCCGGACGTAACAAAGTGCTTCACAGCCAATGAAGTACTTTTTGAAGTGTAGTCACTGTTGTAATGTAGGAAATGCGGCAGCCTATTTGCAGACAGCAAGCTCCCACAAACAGCGATGTGATAGTGACCAGATAATCTGCTTTAGTGACATTGGTTGAGGGATAAATATTGGCCAGGACACCGGGGATAACTCCCCTGCTCTTCTTTGAAATAGTGCCATGGGAACTTTTACTTCCACCGGAGAGGGCAGACAGGGCCTCGGTTTAACATCTCATCCTAAGGACGGCACCTCCGACAGTGCAGCACTCCCTCAGCACTGCACTGGAGCGGCAGCCTAGATTTATTGTGCTCAAGTCTCTGGAGTGGGACCTGAACTCACAACCTTCTTGACTCAGAGGCGAGGGTGCTATCAACTGAGCCACTGGCTGACACTCCTATACGTAATTATATATTGTATCCCAAATGACTGTTTCCAGAAAAATATCTATCTAATTTGCATTCAAATGAATCGATCCTTTTTGTCGTGCTCTGACATCACGATGACCCACGCTTTCATTTCTGGGTTTTGCGAAGGTCACAGGTCATGTACAAGCTGTAGCAGCTCCACTTCCGATATCGGTGACCTGCCTTCTGTTAAAAGCAGCCTTCTCCTGCTGAGACATAGGAAATTTTCATTACTGACAGCATTATCTGGACATCTTCAATCATTAGTTGAGTCATCTCCCTATCTAGTAAGGAGTTGGATGGAGTAACAGTTTCTGTTGCTCAATGTTCTCTCATACATTCCAAGTGAAGTGTATGTAGATTATAACCAGGGAGATATTCCGAAATGGGCAACAGACTGCAGTCTCTAATTTGAGGGAGGACATTACATGGTGGGGTAGGATGCACTAGGTTGTTTCCAAGTGGGTCACATCCAGCTTTATATGTGTAGAGAAGTCTAGCAGTATTTTGGGTACAATATATGAGGAGGACGCAAAGGGCAGGATATTCCCTGCGGAGGCGGGATGGCAGCGGGAGAGCTGGATGGTGGGTTCCGGACCCACTCCCATCCACAGCCGCTCTCGCAAAAAGATTTTCCCTTGATTGGCGTTGCTAAGGCCGCCCTGCGGGGTTCTCAGCCAGTTAACAGGAAGCGGTGCTGATGACATCATTTGATGATGTGTGATCAGCCGGTTTCTTCCCCAGGAGACCAACACAGTCTGGTTGCACGTTGCACAGGAGGGCACAAGCAGGGATGCCATCAGGAGGACAAGGCTGCAGCGGCCCCAACCTTTAAATGATCTCAGCAGATCACGAAACGTTACTGCAATACCATACTCAACCTCACCCTGCCACTCATCACATCCCCATCACTCTGCCTTCCCTACCCTACTCCTGCACACCCTTACTCACACCAACTTACCTTGCACCTCCACCCATCCCTCTCTCTCTACATTATCACTTCCCCATTTCACTAGCCACCCCTCACACTCACCCTCATCCTACTGCAAGCATACCAACTAATAACACACAAGGATAGGCATTTGGACGGTTTAGCTAATGTTCATGTGAAGTTTCTGGTAATGTGCTGTCAAACATTGAAATCTTTATTTTCAACACTTTGCCTTCTTGTCAGATTTGTGTGCACCTTTGGAAGTGGATTAGTGAGTTGCAGTGAATGGTGAGACATAACGGTACCCCCCCTCCCCCCACAATGGCGATGAGTGTGAAAGGAATGGCTTGGGCATTGTAGGGATGGTTTATGGTGTTGGTGTGGGGTGGTGCCAACCTGCTGTAACATGTGGCAGCCAGGGACTGCAGTGTCAAGTGAAGTAAATCTGGCTATGGTGAGGCCATCCCTGGCGTCCCGGGCTGCAATGTGGTCGGGTGCTGATGCACTGTGTCCTGTGCAGCATCAGTTGATTGCTTACCAACTTACCTTGCACCTCCACCCAACCCTCTCTCTCTACATTATCACTTCCCCATCTCACGAGCCACCCCTGCTAAGGTGTCCTGCTTGCAGATGTGCATTTAATAAGCTGCATCTTGAGGCTATTGCTGAACCTTTCAATCGCTTTCTTTAACTTGTTTTATCGTTTCCACTTAGTTAGTCAAGAAATTTTGTGCCAAGACTTCCGGCACTGCCATTGCTTTGGTGCATCCCCCAATATTGGGGCAGTGGGTTTCCCAATGGGAATTCTCCTTTATTAATGATTTTGGAGGAAGAAGAGGTGGAGTAATGGGGAGATGCCGGACAGAATGTGCCCGCCTGCTGATATCCTCCGACCAACATTTGGACACCGAGGAGTGCTGACCTTCCCTTGCTGAATCAGCTCCACAGACTCTGGGTCAGCAGAGAGCCCGGTGCAGAACTAAATTGCAGCAGTGTTCATGGCAGTAATGGTCAGCTGGAGCCTTCTTCCATGGATGCTGCAATGCTGTCCTATCGGGGTGGTGACCTAGACAGAAAATCGGGCACCAACCTCACTAACACTTCATTTTGCACCATCCCACTTCGCCAGCCATCAAATGAGGGGTTGGAGTGTTGTGCTGTTCCATCACTTGAACATAGACTTGGATTCTTGCCTTCAAATGTATTTTGCTGCCACTGGGATTTTCCAGGCACTTTTGTTACCCAAAGACTGAAATATGCATTGAAAATTTTACCAGGCCCTGTAAAGTTTACCAACAATTTTACCACAATATGTGGCCAGTTACCTTTAAGTAGCCACATCCCTTTAAATTTGCCCCTCCTACACAGCTTTTTTGCGAGCTCCTAATGCCAGGCCCAATATGGGCTGTAATCCTGTAGGATTCGCAAAATTGAACTTTATATTATAAAGGGTCAAATGGCAGAAGAGGCCATGATTTTTAAAGACTGTTTTAAAAAGCAGCCCAGAAAAGGGTGCATACAAAATGGCCACCATACCACGTGACCGGCTTATTGGGACATTTTAAAATGGTTGCTGCGAAACCTCAGACAGCTTTGTGGATTCAACCCACAGTAAGTTCTGGAAGCCGTTTCTGAGAGAACGAAACCAGACCCCCACATATACAGTCAAGATCGGCCTGGAGACAGAGGCCATCTAAATGTTGACCCAGACAAAAGGGGACAATTTCATATTCATGAGAACGGCACCAAGGATTAGATAATGAGATCAGCAGGACATTAAAAACAATGAAGGTCATTCCAGACCAGAGATGGGCCTTTACCGGCCATCTAAAATATTTTAAAATATAATAACTACCCCGCTGTGCTCCCAGCCCGCCAAAAGTTAAACAAAGACTAACCTGATTTTGGCCGGGAAGTGGAAGCTTCTGAAGGAAAAGTATAATTGGAAGACACTCGGGGAGGAATTCAGCCAGTTGGTTGGCTTTCCAGCTTTCCAGCTTGCAGGCCTGCCCAGCTTTTGAGCTGGGTGAAGAGGAGTCGCTTCGGGAGAAGATCAGCGGGACTCCTCTCCATCGATGGAGAGGAAGGAGAAGAAGACCAAACCGCCATCAAGAAGACCGTTCGAGCTGGCATCCCACCCCGGGGTCAAACATCGGGAGATCATCGACCAACCCCGGGCCATTGACGAAAACGAGAGGCCTTCTCCCAACTCGGGAGAAGAGACTAAAACAAACTGAAGAAACCTGTACGAAGGCCAGCCCAAGGCTCCTCTGACCAGGGTCGAGCCGACGATCCTCGACCCCGCCGACATCCAGAACCAGCCGGTGTCCAGCTGCTCCCGACCCCCACCTCAGGAGAGGTGTGGCGGAGCTCGCTGGGGCTCCACGATCCACGTGGAGACGAGATGCCTGAAAGGACCAAATGCAGACCGGTTCAAAACCTTGCACTTCCTAGTTGGATTGGTGAGCATGTTCCTGGCCCTTCACAATCAGATCTAGATAGGTTTAAGGGGGTGGATTTAAGGATACAATTAACATGAGTTGTTGTCCCTCGATATTCCGTGTGTTTCCTTATTTCATGATGATTTTTGTAGAGTATAAGATGCCTGTATTTGCCTTAGTTAGTGTTGTATCATTATGATTTGTTTGTGTTTTTCCCTCCCATGTACTCTCTTATCTGTTTGCATTTGATTTGTTTTTCCATATGCAATAAAATTTCATTTCGTTTCATCAAACTTGGTCTACAAGAGTTTTCTCTACATTGTAGTTCCTGCCCCAAAGGCCAGAGTATAGAATCTAAGGGGCGAGTGGGTCGAACCACTCAAGGTTTTACTATGCAAGAGAGAGAAGCCTCTAGAGAGAGAAACCTCTGCGATCTAAAACCCCTTACAGACAATGGCGACCGCGGCAGGACTCTGGCAGCAGGATTGCAATGTAGTAGATCCAAGTTTGAATGGTCGAAATTCAATGGATGGGAGGATAGCGGATTATCTTTGGCAAGGTAAATCTCACTAAGCAGTGGATTTCCGATCTCTTACTGGATGGGCGTCCGGTAGACGCAGCCATCAGGTGGACAGAGAGCAATGAGCATAAGAAGTCAGTGGAGAAGGCAGTGTGGCTGATGTGTTACAAGAAGCAGGTCCAGATCTTGGACCGGGTCGTTGCAGCACAGGCAGCCAAGATCACAACCCAGGCAGCAGAGATAGAGGAAAAGGCCATGGGTGGGAAAAAACTCATCACAGCGCTTCAAGCGCTGAATCAGGAATGCCACGTGGTAGCTAGTCAACATCAGGCTAGGATAGAGTACCTGGAGTGCCAGGTTACTGAGGCAAAGATCAGTGAAACGAGGATACGGGAGAAAAACGCCCGCATCGCACAACAGCTAAGAGCGCAGGAGGAGAGAGTAGTGGAGGTTAAGGCAGCTTACAAGCTAGCCCTCGAGCACGGGTTTGAGAGCACAGACCACGGCCCCTGCCAAAAGACCATAGAGGACCTAAGAACGGCCCTGGTTAAGGCAAAAGGCATGGTGTGTCTCGTCAGCCCGAAAGCCAGTCACGTGGACTTTTTAAAGGAATCAAAACAGCCGATTCCAGCTGAGGTAGTTGTGGTACCAGCCACCGAGCCCTCAGCACCGCCGAGCTATCGTGAGACTTGGCCGGAAAAACCGAGGGTGGTAAAAGAGGAGGTAGCGGAGGTGGAATGTGAGAAAGAACAACCACTGGTGGCAAAGCCGGGACCAGCACCAATGTGTCCCGCTCGGCACCAGATGTTCGGTCCCAACGCCGCCAATGGCGATGTTGGGCCCCACCAGAACGAACTCGTGGTGCCCTACGCTGCACCGCAATTAAGGTCCATGGTGAGCCACCTCACACGACTCACAGTAAAGGGAGATCCCTCGATTCATTTCAGGGAGATAGAGGAAACAGCAGCCATTAATGACTGTGATGAACAGGAACAGGTGAAACTGTTGCTTTTCTCCCTGGATTGCACAATCCTTCAGTGCCTCTCAGATGAGAGTAAGAGGGGACGGAAAGGATATGCGGATCTTAGGGAGGAAGTTTTAGAAGTGATGGGAGTGGACGACGGTAGTCCGTTCGACCATGTAGAAGGGACCGTGCAGCTATCTGGAGAACCCCCACGGGTTTTCGCAGAAAGGCTGTGGCCAGTGTATCGACGCAGCTGTCCGGGTATGCCTGAACAGGCTGCAATGAGCGATGAACAGTGGGTTCATTGGCTCCGTTGCTTGGTCACCAACAGCTTGCCAGAGATACGGGCCCAGGCCAGATCTTGGTTTGATCCCCAAGGTCCCGGTGCCACGGAGGAGACGGTGCTCCGTCAGCTAAATGTTGCATACAAGAATTGTAGAGATCAGGAAACACCTCCCCAGAAGGGAAAGGTGCATGAGGCAAAACCCGCAGCCCCAAGCAAGAAGGAGTGGCGTCAGGAGGGGAATCGCCCTGTCCAAGCCAAGCTCAATTGCTACGGGTGTGGGAAGGATGGACATTGGTGCAAGGACTGTAGGAATCTGTGGAAGGATAATAAAGGGAAATTTCCCGCAGCCCAAGCCCAAGCCCAGACCGCCACCCCAGCACCAGCCAAAACCCAAGCCGTAGCTCCTGCCCCAGCACAAGGAGCTGGTGCAGTTATGGATCCCGCTGCGATTGAATCAATCATAGAGACAATGCGGTCTCTGATGATTTCACAGGGGAAAATAGCTGTCACCACCGGTCTTGTTGTGCCCGAAACCCCGACCGTTGTGCCCAAATGACTAGAGTCGGTGCAGCCCATCTACCTGTGTGCGCTGCGATATGATGTATGGAGACGACCCCTCGTGGAGATGGAAGTGGAGGTGGTAAAAGGGACCTATCTGTTGGATATGCGACCATCGTGCACCGTAATCCACGCAGATAACCCCACTGCCTCGCCTCTGTCCACCGGGGTCCCATACCTTCTGTCGGGCTTCACGGGCGAAGAACAGGCTGGCGCACATTCCCTTCCCCTCTCCATTCGTTTAGGACCACTCCGCACCATGTGGAAGTGTACACTAATGAAGTGGGAGGTGGGAGGTGGAACGGGAGTCCTGGGGTCTGATTTCTTGGTGGCCCACGGGATCCATGTGGACCTGAGAAATCATTGTCTCTGGGGAGCGGGTACGAATGTGCAAGAGATAGAAAGTGTTAAGGACAACCCAACGAAGGCGCGGGTTGGCCGGCGAGAAGTAAAATTCTTGGGTCTAACCCTATGCGCTGGCGAGAGAGCCGTAGACCAGGAGGATAGACCGGAATCGGTGAAAAATCCACCAGTCCACGCCAGTCGCGCAGTAGAGGTGTTCCGACGCAACAAGTGGTTTCACATAAGACGGTGCAAACTGTTTAAATCGGGTGCAAGAGCATCAGCAACCGAAGCCAGGTCTGAGGGTAAAGATCCTCAGCCTGAGGCGAGCGATGAGTCACAGACCACACAAGCTGGCGTTGTAGCCTGCTTGGAAGGAGAAGCTGTCCCGCCCACCTGGGGGGCGGCTTCCCCTATGGCCTGGGACTCGTAAGAGAAGGGGCCCGAACAACAAGGTCCCACCCTCGACACAATTCTGGAGGAGGTGGAGTCGGATGACGGAGGTCCCGCTCTCGACTCGAGCGGGGGGGATGTAGAAATTGGGGGCGGAGATCCTCCACCTGTAGGGACAGGTGAGGAGGAGTCGTCTGCCACAGACCCAAATCCCAAAGGGGCGGAGCCTGAGGGGAGGGAGCCGAAGCCCACAGTCGTGGAAGAGCCATGGGCTGTGAGAGCTAAAGTCCCACCCGAAGGCCCACTCGCCAAGGGAGCCTGCCCGAATCCCAAAGGGGCGGAGCCTGAGGGGAGGGAGCCGAAGCCCACAGTCGTGGAAGAGCCACGGGCTGTGAGAGCTAAGGTCCCACACGAAGGTCCACTCGCTAAGGGAGCCACGCCCAAAGTACCTTTTCGCAGGTCGACTCGAACGCCTCAGCCAGTAAAACGTTGGCCCGAGTCCCCCGCTCCCAGTAAACGCCGACTTGAGAAATCCATGAGAAAACGCAGTCCCCAATTAACAGCAAAAGGCTGCGGGGAACCCAAGCCACAGGTCACTGCAGCCCCGCCACAGGGTGCAGCGAGCTGCAGTCCAATCAGGGAATAGGCAAGCCGCCCGGGGACGGGCGGCGCTGTACATAAGTTAAGTTTAAGTTTAAGTTTAAGGTGTGTAAATATTAAGGTGATTAGAGTTTAAGTAGTTTTGAAATCTGCCCAGTATGTGTGTAGTTTTGGTTCGAGGTCAAAAGATCCGATCATGCCGCCACCTAAGCCAGAATCTCTCGGGAGCCTGGCTATATTGTTCGATCTGTTACAGGAGCCAGAAAGGACGAGAGGGGTCCTCGTCGCGTTCATGATGATCGGATGGAGCTGGGCCTATCGGGGCCGCACCAAGGACTCCACAATTTACGGGTGCTCTGGCAACAGAGGCCCCGTCGCGACTGATGGAACCGGCCCACGGGACGCTGAAGTGAATTCTGTCTACTTCCATGAAGGAAGATGGCCAGGCTGGCTGGGGTCAAACTCTACTGCATACTCCAGCCAGACGGGGTTTGCATACAGGGAAACGTCTCTGATGTGCCCCAGGGTGAGGGTCATCGCACCGCTGGGAGGAAGATTTGCCTTGTTTGCCACCGACGGGTACCTTTGAGTCGTTGGTGGTGGCTGCGCAAGTTGAGCAGCACCATGAAGAACTCCACTGTGGAGTGGGAGAGACTGGGTAACAACACCCATCGGACTATTACGGGAACTCATGGAGGATTGAGTGTTTGTTGGGACAAATGGTGGGAACCAGACGAGGGGATCTACATCTGTATGTGGGGTTCAGAACGCGCTTGCCCCACAGGCGTCTCCATCTTTTTCCAAAGACAGTGGCAGGATGCTGGACAAGGAATGAGGTGGGACGTCAGCACATGGGCGTGCGGAGTCCCATACTCTCAGATCCCAGTAAATGACACTGAGCTCATCACCCGACCCCGCAAGCCCCTGCCCACAATTCCGGTAGCTAAAGCCCTCAAGGAAGGGTGCCCCACCACAACTAAGGGACCCAGGAACGGATTGGTATTGGTACCCACAGGTCAGGCGCTGTACCAAGGGGTGCACTACGTGGTGGCTTCGGTGATTTTAAACCTCACCGAGGTACGATTGCCAGAGTGGTACCCAAGGAAACGGAACAATTGTGCCAGGTCCTGTTATCAAACATGTTTAAACAGTTTTACGAATTCGACTTTGCCAATGTCGACAGAGCCAATTTGTACACCACACCACATGAGGTCTTGGACAGAATAGGGAGACAAAGAAAGGGTGCAGTAAATGATATTTTCACAGCTTTTAATACAGGAACTTCCGTCATCAACACACTGGATGACGTGGAGCTGCAAACCCAGATCAATGGTTTGAAAACACAGTTGAGAAAGATACTGACTGACGAGAATAAGGTAGTGGGTTCTGAGTTACATGAGGACCAGGCCATGACACTACACTTAAAAGAATTTATAGCTGAGCTGGAGAAACACGCCAAAACGGTAAATGCTCTCATCAGGGAGGATCGGAATGCGTCCGATAAGGCTGCGCAGAACGAAGCTTGTGTGCTATACGGGGCGTGGTTACTGGGCGAGGGCCACAGTAACCTGAAGGATTTAAAACAAGGTTTAGTCCCCTCCTGGATCAGCAACAAGCACCTCGCAGCCCTCCACCCTTTTGAGAATACATTGAGTCCGTGCCAGCTCAGACTAGCTTCAGAGGCCTACCCAGTCCCAGTGGACTGTGGACGGTCTAATCACACCATTATGGGTATAGTGGTAAGAATGCCGGTGATGGGAAAGACAGCTAAACCCGCCCCGGTATACAGGGTGTCGAACATTGGAGTCATTCAGGGGGGTGCGCACATTTGCTACACAGGGGTCCCACCTTACGTCATTCGATGGGAGCATGCAATGACGGGTACCGACCTCTCGGGGTGCCGGAGCCGGGGAGCACACATCATCCTGTGTCCCCAGCACTTGAATGCCCATTCAAAACCACAGTGCGGGTTCAGAACTGCTGGCGCAGAACCTATAAATTGCACCATGGAGGCAATGGCACAAGGCCATGTGCCCCCGCAGGTGGCATAGATAGGAGGTGGGACATACTGTGTCACCTCTGCAGCGCCCCACTACCAGCATGGACAGCACGATTGGTGTCCGGTTAGTGACAGCAGCTTCTGTTTCAAGCCCAGGGCAGAAGTTCAAGTGGCCCAAGAGCGAATTGTCCCCATTCCTGAACCTTCCACTGTTCACATCACTGTTAAAGAGAATTTCACCTTACATCATTCGATGGGAGCATGCAATGACGGGTACCGACCTCTCGGGGTGCCGGAGCCGGGGAGCACACATCATCCTGTGTCCCCAGCACTTGAATGCCCATTCAAAACCACAGTGCGGGTTCAGAACTGCTGGCGCAGAACCTATAAATTGCACCATGGAGGCAATGGCACAAGGCCATGTGCCCCCGCAGGTGGCATAGATAGGAGGTGGGACATACTGTGTCACCTCTGCAGCGCCCCACTACCAGCATGGACAGCACGATTGGTGTCCAGTTAGTGACAGCAGCTTCTGTTTCAAGCCCAGGGCAGAAGTTCAAGTGGCCCAAGAGTGAATTGTCCCCATTCCTGAACCTTCCACTGTTCACATCACTGTTAAAGAGAATTTCACCGATCTGCAGTGATTCATTGCACATTTTGGATATATAATTCCCCCTCTCCCTGAACACCTCACCAAGATATTAAAGGCTGTTGTTGTTTCACAGAAACACTTCTACACACTGGAGCAGAAGACTTTAGAGAAAGGGGCAGACATATTGGACATAGTGACCCCACCGTGATGGGACCTGTTCACTAATATAGAAGTCCCTTCTTGGATTAGGATAGCCTCCCACATTCTTGTAGTGTGCCAGGTTCTCATTGTAGTTTATTTACTGTTTGTACACTGTAAAAAGGTCAAGCATTCGCAAAAGAATGAGAATAGAGGGGAATGGAGGAAGCATTATGTGTGGGTAGAAGAAGAGACACCCGTTTAGATTTTGGCTGCTCTGTATAAAGTTAAAACTTTCCCTCCCTCCTCTGTATTATTTTTGACATGTATTCATGTGCATTTTGATTTTTCGTGTGTGTATTTTATTTTTCTTATTGCATTTGAATTAGATGTGTTGTTGTTATTAAAGGATAATGTGTATGTACTAGGTGATGTAGGGGTATAAGGCCCCCCTCCACGCCTGGAAGTATGTTGTTAGATTTTAACTCCAAGGTATTGCCATCTGTAGATGCTCAATGTACACTAGATTTTTTCTGAAATCGGAAATGCATGTGTCATGGGGTCATAGATAGGTAAATACTGGGGATGGTTTGATTGTGGAAAGTCAGAAAATTTTGCTCACCCAGAATTATGATACTTCAAGCAAGTTACAGTATCATCAGGGGGGAGTGTAGCATTCGCAAAATTGAACTTTATATTATAAAGGGTCAAATGGCAGAAGAGGCCATGATTTTTAAAGACTGTTTTAAAAAGAAGCCCAGAAAAGGGGGCATACAAAATGGCCACCATACCACGTGACCGGCTTATTGGGACATTTTAAAATGGTTCCTGCGAATCCTCAGACAGCTTTGTGGATTCAACCCAGAGTAAGTTCTGGAAGCCGTTTCTGAGAGAACGAAACCAGACCCCCACATATACATATGGATTAGATGCAGATCCAGTCAAGATCGGCCTGGAGACAGAGGCCATCTAAATGTTGACCCAGACAAAAGGGGACAATTTCATATTCATGAGAACAGCACCAAGGACTAGATAACGAAATCAGCAGGACATTAAAAACAATGAAGGTCATTCCAGACCAGAGATGGGCCTTTACCGGCCATCTAAAATATTTTAAAATATAATAACTACCCCGCTGTGCTCCCAGCCCACCAAAAGTTAAACAAAGACTAACCTGATTTTGGGCGGGAAGTGGAAGCTTCTGAAGGAAAAGTATAATTGGAAGACACTCGGGGAGGAATTCAGTCAGTTGGTTGGCTTTCCAGCTTTCCAGCTTGCAGGCCTGCCCAGCTTTTGAGCTGGGTGAAGAGGAGTCGCTTCGGGAGAAGATCAGCGGGACTCCTCTCCATCGATGGAGAGGAAGGAGAAGAAGACCAAACCGCCAGCAAGAAGACCGTTCGAGCCGGCGTCCCGCACCGGGGTCAAACATCGGGAGATCATCGACCAACCCCGGGCCGTTGACGAAAACGAGAGGCCTTCTCCCAACTCGGGAGAAGAGACTAAAACAAACTGAAGAAACCTGTACGAAGGCCAGCCCAAGGCTCCTCTGACCAGGGTCGAGCTGACGATCCTCGACCCCGCCGACATCCAGAACCAGCCGGTGTCCAGCCGCCCCTGACCCCCACCTCAGGAGAGGTGTGGCGGAGCTCGCTGGGGCTCCACGATCCACGTGGAGACGAGACGCCTGAAAGGACCAAACACAGACTGGTTCAAAACCTTACACTTCCTAATTGGATTGGTGAGCATGTTCCTGGCCCTTCACAATCAGATCTAGACAGGTTTAAGGGGGTGGATTTAAGGGTACAATTAACATGAGTTGTTGTCCCTCGATATTCCATGTGTTTCCTTATTTCATGATGATTTTTGTAGAGTATAAGATGCCTGTATTTGCCTTAGTTAGTATTGTGTTGTTATGATTTGCTTGTGTTATTCCCTCCCATGTACTCTCTTATCTGTTTGCATTTGATTTATTTTTCCATATGCAATAAAATTTCATTTCGTTTCATCAAACTTGGTCTACAAGAGTTTTCTCTACATTGTAGTTCCTGCCCCAAAGTCCAGGGTATAGAATCTAAGGGGCGAGTGGGCCGAACCACTCAAGGTTTTACTGTGCAAGAGAGAGAGGCCTCTAGAGAGAGAAACCTCTGCGATCTAAAACCCCTTACAATCCTGCCCCACATTAAGCAAATGTGACTGACTCCACAAACTCAAATGGGGTCAGTGCATGTGTTAATAATGCATTACTCAAGCAGCATGCAATCAGAGACCTGATTGGAAAATCCACCAGATTAAGTTAACCACAAATAGAAGTAAACCCAAACTGAAACTGAATCCCCTTCCCCAATATACAGAAGACACAGGACAGCTAGCTGTATGCCGTTTATGATGTATGTTGTTTGAGCAATTTAGGAACTATTGTAAAGGATCGAGAGCCTAAACGATAGAAAACCCTGCTGTGTTAATCGCAAAAATGTGATGACGTCATGACGCCGTCCATGGGACCGCCCTGGCAGTCCTCGTGGAGCCTCCGAACTGACTAGAACTGTATTCGTAGTTCCCGTGCATTTGTTTGTTAAACTCAGTTAGTTTTACATTAAACATCTTTTGATTGATCGCCTGAGTTGACCTCAGTCTTTTGATAGGAATTAGACATTCATACATTGGTGACTCCGACTTTTGCGAACGGTTTTCGCAGAAGGAACGAAGCATGGAAACAAACGCCGTTACATTGCAGCTACCGCAATTCTGGGAGCAACAAGCGACCTCGTGGTTCATCCAGGTTGAAGCCCAGTTTGCACTACGGAACATCATTGCGGATCAGACCCGTTACTTCTACGTGGTCTCCGCACTCAGCAGCTCCACCGCCTCGCGGATCGTCAGCCTGCTTGAGAACCCCCCGGACGACCACAAGTATGAAACACTCAAGGCGTGGTTGTTACAGGTCTTCGGGCTCACGAAGTTGGAACGCGCCCGCCGACTGCTCGCCATGCCCGGCCTCGGGGACTCCAAGCCGTCTGAGCTCATGAGCCAAATGTTCACGCTCCTTGGCTCCGAACCGGAATGCTTCCTCTTTAGTGAGCTATTCCTCAGTCAGTTACTGGAGCAAGTACAAGCTGCCCTGGCCAGGTCCGAAGTCACAGACTGCGCAGCGCTTGCTGCCAAAGCAGACAAGATTTTCGCAGTGACGCAGCAGTACTGCGCTGCCACCAGGCGCCCATCCCCCACAGACGCCGCCCCAGCTCCACATCCAGCGGGGCTGTGCTTCTACCACGCCCGGTTTGGCGCAAAAGCAAGATGTTGCTGCCCTCCCTGCAGCTTCTCGCCCAAAACAAAAAAACTACAACAGCAACTCTGCCAAAAGAGGAACGCGTCTAACGGGTGCCCCGCGGCTGCGATGGCAATCGGAAATTCAGGCAAGCTCCTGTTTATCACCGATTCCCTCTCCGGTCGGCGATTCCTATGCGACTCCGGGGCGCAGTGTAGCATCCTACCCGCGTCAGCTCTGGATGTACAGGCTGGGAGGCACGGCCTCTCCCTCGAGGCGGCTAATGGCGGGGCTATTCGGACCTTCGGCAGATGGCGTGTCCAGGTGTGCTTCGGCGGCCAGCGGTTTTACTGGGACTTTGTTACGGCCAAGGTCTCTTAAGCCATCCTCGGTGCGGATTTCTTGTGCGCCAACAGTCTCCTGGTCGATGTAAGGAAGTGACGGTTAATCAATGTGGCCACGTTTCACTCTATCCCTTGCCACCGCAGTAACGCCATGTCGCGCACCGTCTCGTGTGCTTTCCTGACTCCGGATGAGTTCAGTCACCTGCTAGGTGAATTCCCAGACCTAACCAGACCCACCTCCTCCTTCACGGCCACGAAACATGGAGTCAAACACCACATCACCACGACTGGCCCCCCAGTCTACGCACAGGCCCGGCGCCTCGAACCTGGCAAACTTGCGGCCGCGAAAGCGGAGTTCGCCACAATGGAACGCTTAGGGATTATTTGCCGGTCAAATAGTCCCTGGTCTTCACCTTTCCGCATTGTCCCAAAGCCTGGCGGTGGATGGTGGCCATGCGGCGACTACCGATGCCTAAACGACACCATTACTCCTGATCGGTACCCCATTCCTCATACCCAGGATTTCTCTGCCCATTTGGCAGGAAATACCATTTTTTCCAAAGTCGACCTTGTCCGAGGCTACCACCAGGTCCCGGTGCACCCACAATACGTCCGGAAGACTACAGTCATCACCCCATTCGGCCTTTTCGAATTTCTGCGGATGCCGTTTGGACTGAAGAACGCTGCCCATGATTTCCAGCGCCTGATGGACTCCGTACTTCGGGACCTCCAGTTCATATTCGTCTACTTGGACGATATTATCATCACCAGCCCTAACAAGGAGCAGCACATCTGTCATTTACTCACCCTTTTCCGGCGCCTCCGCCAACACGGCCTGATCATCAACCCGGCCAAGTGCTAGTTCGGCCTGCAACGAATTGATTTCCTGGGGCATCGCATCACCTCGGAAGGAGCAGTTCCTTTGCAAACGAAGGTGGAGGCAGTAACATCTTTTCCACGCCCACAGAATATTAAGGCCCTGCAAGAATTCCTCGGAATGGTAAACTTTTACCACCGTTTTGTGCCTAAGGCAGCACTGCTCATGCAACCCCTATACGAGGCCCTCAAGGGCAAGTCTGGCAAGGATCCGGTAAGCTGGACGGTTGACATGGACTGCGCTTTCGCTGACACCAAAAGCGCCTTGGCCAACGCGACCATGCTGGTGCACCCGCTGCCAGGAGCCACCATCGCCCTCACCACCGTCGCGTCAGACTACGCCATCGGCACAGTACAGGAACAGTGGGTGAATGGAACGTGGCAACCGCTGGCGTTTTTCAGCCGTCAACTACGGCGGAACAAGCGAGCGTACAGTACCTTCGACCAGGAGTTGCTGGCTCTTTTTCTGGCCATCCGCCATTTCCAGTTTTTGTTGGAAGGACGACCTTTCACTGCTTTTGTGGACCATACGCCACTAACTTTCGCTATGGCCAAGACCGCCGAACCGTGGTCAGCCCGACAACAATGTCAGCTAACGTTTATCTCGGAATTCACTACAGATATTCAGCACGTGGCCGGTAAAGACAACCTGGTGGCAGATTGCCTCTCCCGCGCGACCGTTCATGCGGTCCAGCTTGGCATCGACTATGCCCTCATGGCCGCAGATCAAGCCTCGGATCCGGAGGTGCAGGCTTACCGAACCAACCCCTCTAGCCTCCAAGTGGCCGATGTCAAATTCCATACCGCAGGCACCACGCTACTTTGTGATGTCTCCATAGGAGATCCTCGCCCTATCGTGCCGGTCGCCTGGCACCGCAAAGTGTTTGACGCCATACACGGGTTGTCACACCCTGGAATGAAGGCCTCGCAAAGGCTGATGTCACCCAAGTTCGTTTGGCGGGGCATGCATATGGATGTCCGCGACTGGGCCAACACCTGCGTGGTCTGCCAAAAGGCCAAGGTGCAGCGTCACATCAAAGCTCCATTGGCCACCTTCGCTGCTCCGGAGCGACGGTTCGATCACGTGAATGTGGACCTGGTGGGGCCACTTCCACCTTCCCATGGGTTTACACATATCCTAACGATGGTAGACCGCACCACTAGATGGCCAGAGGCAGTTCCCTTGTCATCCACCACTTCGGCAGACGTAGCCAGGGCGTTCATCTCCTCTTGGGTCGCCCGTTTCGGGGTACCTGCGGACATCTCTTCTGATCGTGGACCGCAGTTTTCCTCTGAGCTCTGGAACGCAGTGGCTCAGGGGCTCGGCATCAAGCTACATCGCACCACAGCCTACCATCCACAGGTGAACGGCCTGTGCGAACGATTTCACAGGTCGCTCAAAGCCACACTGAGGGCAGCCTCCAAGACACTGGATGGGCGGACAGGCTACCATGGGTCCTGTTGGGTCTTCGCACGGCACCCAAGGAAGATCTTCGCTCGTCCTCGGCAGAGCTTGTCTATGGTCAGCCGCTACGCGTACCAGGGGATTTCCTTCCGACTCCAACAGAGCCATGGTCCGCATCCGACCAACTCACCAGCCACCAGGAGGCAGCCAGGTGTTTCACACCAGTACCAACGTCGCAGCATGGCTTTCAGAGTTCACACGTCCCAGCAAAGCTGAAGAACGCCGAATATGTGTTCATCCGCCACGATGCTCATTGAGATCCGCTCAAGGCCCCTTACACTGGTCCTTTCCGCATGCTAGAGGCAGGAGACAAAAGCTTCTCGGTGGATATCGGGGGTAAACCGGACCACATTTCGGTGGACCGTTTGAAACCGGCACACTTGGACCTTGACCGTCCTGTCAAGACCGCACAGCCGCCAAGACGTGGTCGACCACCCACAGTTGCCGTGCCAGGACAAGCGCAACCACCTGACATCCCGCCCACCATCCAGCAGCTTCCACTTCAGGAGTACAGAAGTCGCTCTGACAGGCTTGTCAGGCCTCCTCGCCGTTTGACTTTTTCCGTTAAAGACAATTCTGGGGGGGCGCATGTGGCAGAGCCACTAAGGGACTCTGAACAACTGTACATAATTCCCTTTAACAATCTGTCAGCTACAGCCTGAACCTGTATCTTTGTATATACTGTTTGAATGTACAGAGCGCGGTCCCTTTAAGAGCGCGGGCAAACGCGATGACGTCAGGCCGTTAATCACATGATCCTCCAACGGTGGGAAAAACGTGATGGCGACATGACGCCGTCCACGGGACCGCCCTGGCAGTCCTCGTGGAGCCTCCGAATTGACTAGACCTGTATTCGTAGTTCCCGTGCATTTGTTTGTTAAACTCATTTACATTAAACATCTTTTGATTGATCGCCTGAGTCGACCTCAGTCTTTTGATAGGAATTCGACATTCCTACAAGCTAATTGTATTTTGAATTGTTAATGTTGCGACTGATTCAATAGATGTTAACTGAATGTCGGCTCTTAAATAAAACGCTATATTTTTATAATTGTCTCAAAGAGTTATTCTGTATAGACTCGCGAACCCACAAATTCTGTACACCCTTTTGTAAGGAGTTGCAGAATTCTGGGGGGTATTCCGGACCTTCATTATATCCGGAAGGTTACAGTCTAGTTCAACTTATTAAAAATACTATCTGGAGGACGGTAACATATTTAGTCATTCCTTTCCTTTAGGGAGAGATAGCCTGAACCTTTAGACCCATTTAAGCGTCTTATGGAATTCGGCAAGCTCTAACTTAAGTTGAAGGCGTACGTCTGGGGAATACACCTGATCTGGGATAGCCCAAAAGGGCTAGGACTGTAATTAACCCTTCACTCTCTCCAAAGATGCTGCTGAGTATTACCAGCATTTCCTGTGTTTAGTGCTTATCTAGGTCCTCATGTAAAGGGTTCTGGCCAAAAGGCATGCTCTCCATGAGGTGGCTTCCCTCTCCAAGGTGCTTAATAACAGATTGGTGTAGGGAAGAGTCCTTTCCTTCTTTTATACCAGAAGTTCATCCCACAACTTGGTATTGGATCTCAAATATGGGCCAAAGTAAGCAGTCTAAACAGTAAAGGGGAACTGTTTGGATATACATCTTCTCTATCACTGAGGAACAGCAAGAGCGCCCTTCACCTCTATTCACTATGGTCCCAATGTGCTGTTTCCAAGCTAATCTCGCCATCCACCAGAATCCCCAGCTAGTAATATGAATCGATAAGTGGGACAGATTCTCCTTATATCTTTCAATTAGTATCTCCGCAGATTCCCTTTGGAATGGTGCGGACCATAATCATGCACTTGAGCTCACCACCATACTGCGCTGGTTAGTGAATTGTTCAAGATGGCGTGTGGAGTGCGCTGTCCAGCAACAACACACCAGCTGTGAAAATAAACACCAACATTCTTTGGCACAGACATTTCCATTACAATGTCATCTAATGCGTCATTGGTTAAGACACTGAACAGAATGTGCGACCATGGACAACTTTGCCTCGCTCCACTTTTGAGATGGGCTCACTGAGTCTCCCATCTATCCTAAAGTAGATCCTAAGGCTGCTACACAGCCCAGATAAAATCTAGGATATGACTACGTACTCCCTCAGCTTCCAGGTTCCTCATGTGGCCTTAGTTTGAAACTTTTAGGTAATTCAGTGTAAACCAAATAAATGAGTTTCCCCTGAGCTTGAGAACTCATTTAAACCAGCAATGTGCCACATGCGTTCCTTACCCTTGAAACATGCTCTAGGTTTCTATAATCATACTGTCCTCAAAGAGCTAAACATTTACATTTGCAAGAACCATATGTTATCTTCTTTAACAAATATGCATGTGGTTCTCTTATCAGGTCTAAGTTCTTAAGCTTGACATTTAAAATGTTTGATTGTCAAAAATATCAGCTGATAATTATTAAATAACACCTATAGTCCGAGTGTGTCCTTCCACAAGGACGATACAATCGCGAATTTTTTTGATGACCTACATCATTTGACTTTATGGACAATAGAACTGGTTGGTACAGACCTGTATAAAAGTAGCCAGACATTTCACAAACCTCGCCAACGTCCTGAGAAGTGCCGGACAAGATGAAGTGGCTACTCATTGCACTCGCTTGCATTCAGCTCTCTGAGTGTTTAATCAGGTAGGGAATTATCATTTTATCTGTATCTATGTATCTAAATTTCCATTCCTGTGTAGTGTTTCTTTGTACTGCAGTTTCTAACAGGATCAGTAGGAGATAGTTTTAGGTTCTCTTTCCTTTTAAACATTTTCACATGAAATATTTCTTCCATCGTTGTCATGTTCCATGAGATAACTCAACGTACATTTATTAACATACCTCTATCTACTAATTATTTACCTGCTTCTGACCATCTCCTTCCAAGCATATTACAGAGGAAAATATAGCATCTGCGCTAAAGTATCAAAACCGTCCCCAGTCATTTTGAGTCTTATGACTTGCATTTGAGCAACTTAAGCTTTTGATGTTTTCTTGCCCAATCCAAACTTTCTATACTTTACCCTGAAGAAGATTCTGAAAACCTATTAATATAGGATTGCATAATTTTTATAGTACAATCTAAAATAGTCCATCATTTCCTAGTATCTGTGAGTTGTAACCAACGTATGCAACAAGAGGTTGCACCTTTAACATGATAAAATGGGCAATATGGTGTCCTGGCAGTGAGTTCTCTTGGTAATTTTCCTTCGATCATCAGCATCAAAAACAGGTTGACTGTTTATTTTTCTGATTGCTGTTTGAGGGACTTTGCTGTGTGCAGAATGACTTGTGTTTGCTTAACAACAGTGTAATAATTAATAACAGTGATGGCGCTTCACAAACCAATTCATTCTTAGTGAACTGCTTCGGGATAGTTCTGAGAAAAGTTCAAAAGCATTACATAAACACAAGGGCCTCGATTTTAACTCCTCCCTCCAGCCTGACAGAAACTGGGTGGTGGGGGGCTGTTAAAATGGAGCGGAGAACCTACCCACTTCGTTCCCACCCCAATCTGACGAAATGTCATTTTAAATTGCAGGCGGCAAGGACACCCTCCTGAATCCGCTGGGGTCCTCTTAAAATATGCAAATTGGGTCCTGATGATGTCATCGGTGCCCCGATCTGCGATTTTAACCTGAGGCCTGAGCCAGGGAGCAGTGGTTACTTTCCCGCCAGAACAAACCTGCTGAGGGCTGGATCGAGGGCCAGAAGAGGCCCAGGCAAGGTAAGTTCTTACCTTTTCAGTGTTCAGTTTCCATGTGGGCCAGGAGCAGGATTGCTCTTCCGAGCCCCACAAAGAAACCTTGAGCCTCCCTTGCCCTGGGCTTCCTCGCCCCCCTTCCCCTGATTGCGACCACCACTGGACCGCCTACCCCCACTCACCACACCGCCACACCGCCTCACCATTTAACCGACTGTCGGAGGACCGTTCCCGCGTGACCCCGGCCACGGCCTCTTGCTGCCCGAATTCCTGCTCCCGCCTGCTGGCCAGGCAGTGATTCCTGCCGGGTTTGAGTCGCAGTCCGAGTCTGAATATGGAAATGAGCCCAAGAGTGAAAGGCCTAGAAATTCACTATGGCCCCGCCAGCTGGCTAGCGCCCAAAAGTTAGCGCTGGGTGCGGAGCCAGTTGCGACCGTCAGATATTCACTTTTTGCGCCCCAAGTCGGAACCGGGCGCTATTCCAGGGTGTGCCCGCCCCTGCTTGGGGCGCTGAAACTGAATTTCAGCGCTTTAGGCGCCGCTGCGCCACCCGCTGCGGAGCGGCAGGCTGCGGTACTGCAGGCCTCCTCCTTCTCTTAAGGGGGAGGTGCCTGCAACGGGGAGATCGCCGCTGGATAGTGCCGGCAAATGAGCCCGGCACCACGGAGAAGTGCCGGGTTCGCGGAAAGCAGCCGGCAATGCCGCGGGGGGGGGCGGTGGAGGAGGCCGGGGAAGGAGGTGCGGGCAGGCGGCCGCCGAAAAAGCGGCCGGCCGCACCTCCACCTTAAAGCGCCCCACTAAGGCTACAGGACGGCCCCGTTTTCAGAACGCTGTTTGCGGCCGCTGCGGAAGAGGCGGCCGCAACTAAATATGGGGATTGGGCCGGTTTCGGGGCGGAACCGGGGCACTGCGCACACCGATGACGTCATCGGTGCCGGCGCAGCGCTAACGGCTACCGCCGCCATTACCGCTGCGCTGAATATCAGCGCAAACCCCTGTATTGGCGCAGAAGCCCTCTTTAGGCGGTAACTGGCCGCAAAGCTGGCGGCGCCTTACTGAATTTCTAGGCCAAAATCTCTCCAGGCCTATGCATGTGGGTTTGTTGTGCTCCCCGGATTCCCCCAGCCCAATTCACCGATCCATGCCCAAGTTAAAATCGAGGCCCCAAGTTCCTTTTCTTTTTTCTTTCTACACCTATTTCAATTAACGTTCAAGCAACTGCTGTTTTGATGTAGGTTTTTGTATCTCTGATTGACCTAACTTTCAACCATTGTTACAATGCTAGTCCCGCAATCTGCAGAGTTTAATTAAAAGACTAGGACATGTTGCTCACAACTTTGATTCATCCCCTACTGTGTGTCATGTTTATCTTCACAGAGTTCCCTTGATAAAAGGTAAATCTACCCGTAAGGCTCTTGAAGAACGTGGGTTACTTGGGGAATTTCTGAAGAATCACCCACGCAATCCATACTCCAAATATGCAGGACTCTTCAACAGCCAGTCCCTGGCTTCAGGCGAGCCACTTGCAAACTATTTGGATGTAAGTAATTGCTGTCATTTTTGCTGAGGAAATTTAAGGGCAACTTCACTGATCCCGGGGGAGAGTTGAGGTCGAAGGAAGCTTACAGATCCAATGCTGCAAAGTAGTAGCCCTATCTTCCGAGCATGGTCCCCCACTGGGAGTGCAGCATTGGCGAATCTACCCTCAAGTTCCATGTCAGTTGTATTTATTGCAGTAGACCTCCATAGCTTTACACCGGTTATTGGGCGCATGGGGTTAATTTCGACATTTGGAGGTAGTGTAAAACAGGCGATATCGGACAGGCCACCCGTTATACACCTCTCCCAATTTCGGCTTCCACTGAAGTCAAAGGAAATTAAAATCAGGTCAGCTGTACAATGGGTGGCTGATTCGATTTCCCCATTTTACACTATCGCCCAATGTTAACATTAGCCCCCCACCCCTTGTGTTATTCAAGGAATGTGTTATTAAAGAGTAGATGTCCAGAATCACAGGGCTGAATTTTCATTGAGGAGTTGGGTAGCAGGCGGGACTACAACTTTCGGGGTTGTAGTCCTGCCTCCATCGAGTTCTAGCCAACCCATGCAATTTTGACTTGATTGACCTTGTTGAGCCTGCCCAGTGGGCTCAGCAGGCCAATTAAGGGCCACCCGGCAACAGGTGACGTCACAGATTGATATTTCATCTCTCAAGACCATTTGATAGATGAAACATCAGTGTTTCACAGCTGTTTGAAGCTGTCAAACATTGACAATCTGTACTCCAAGTTAATTCCTTCCTGTCTGGATGATTTAGAGATCTCCCCGGAACAGAAAGCTGAATGCTGGAACTTTTGACAGCTCGCGGCCATTCTGCTTTCTGTGCGGGTGAGATGAGGGACTCCCGAGAACTGAAGGAAGGAAGGCTGTAAAGGTATGTAAATGTAAGTAAAACTTCTTTAAACACTTTAAACACACCAAACACACTTACCTCTGCACTCATGCACCCATCACTCACCGGACATCTCGACCCCTCCAAGCCCTTCATCCCGACGGCCCGCCTCGCTAATTTGGCATGATTTCGAGCCATCGGGAATCTCACATTTCAACAATAAAAATAGGGATTAGGCTAAAAACTGCCTGTTAACTACCTGTTAACAGGCAGTTAATTGGCACTAATCCCCTTCCCGCCTCGGGGAGGCGGGTCCCAGTGCGGGTCGGGTATCCGCCTCCTTTGAAGCTGGCATGGAGGCGGGTTGGGGGCGGGATGGGTTTGTGCCCCCGATTTCGGGATTTTAACCACACGGCTCCAATCCCACCTCCACAGCCCAATGAAAATCCTGCCCTAGATCTCCAGGATCACAGAGTCTAGATTATGTGACTTGATGGAGAATATACTGCATTAATATAATTAGAAATTATATTTAGCATTGAAATATTCCTGAAGAAAATAAGAGTAGGTAAACTGTTTTTACTTTTAACTGCAAGGCATTCTGTTTCTACGAGGTAGGTG
This sequence comes from Somniosus microcephalus, assembly GCF_052327205.1. NCBI lineage: Eukaryota > Metazoa > Chordata > Chondrichthyes > Squaliformes > Somniosidae > Somniosus > Somniosus microcephalus. The sequence continues at coordinate 21,145,964 of NC_141004.1, read as the reverse complement.
AGCATTAATCTAGATCTGTAAAATTTTCTCAAGAAAGGAAAATCAATGCAGTTACAACAATTTGCATTTATATAGCACCCCTGATATAGAAGAACATCTATGAATAATTTTGGTAGGGGAGAAACAGCAAAGATCAAGCAGGGGGTCAAAAAACCCAATGGAACAGCTAAGCCTTTAGGTAGTCTTTGAATGGGGGGATAGGGTTAGTGAGGTGAAGTAGTTTGTGGAGAGAACGTCAGAAAACAGGAGCAAAGTGAGTGAAAGAAGAGTTTTCAAGGCTGATTGTAACTCTTGGCAAGAAGCCGGTGGGAACAGGCAGCGTTCCCGCCTGGGTGGTTTGAGTCGGAGGCCGGATGGATTTGAACTCTAAAGTAGAGCTGGTTCTTCACTCTCTCCAGGAGTGGAGTTTGTGGGCTGGGATATACGACTGGAGAAGATCACTCAGATAAAGTGCAGTGTGACTGAAGGGATTTGAAAATGAGGATGAGGGAGCCAACAAGCTGGGAGGCAGGGTAACTGTGACAAGGACAGGAGTGATGAGCACTCAGGAACTTGGGAGAAAAAACTCGACCACAGAGCGGGGAACTAACTGAAGCTTGTGAAGATTGGAGGAGGGGATGCATTTGAGAAATCGATACCTGAGGTGATGAAGGCATGGATTAGGGATTTTATAATGATGAGAGAGAGGTAGGGTGAAGTGAGCAACATGAGCAGTCTTGGTGATAACCATTCTGGATAAGAAAGTCAGGTCAAAGCCGACCACAACCCAAATCCAAGACTTGATGGTGCGGCGAGCAGTCACACAAGACAGCAACAGCCTGAAGATGAGAGTGGTGCCAGAGAGATACGTGTTGTAGGTGTACAAGTGAATACTGATGCTGTGCTTGTAACAGCATCTAGGGTTAGGGTTAGAGTTAGGGTTAGTCCAAAACACCCTTTGTTCTCAATCATACAGGTCTTTCTGTTCCTGTGACGGGGTGCACTGGTTTGCAGGGGTGCAGTGTGGGGAGGAAAATCGGGCAAACTCCTATACAGGCACATGGTCCTTCCAACCTAATTTGCTTCTATGAGCTGTGCCTAGACAGTCCAATACACCTGAGCACAGGAACTTGAACATCTGCCTCAGTGTGTGTCTATATGCACTGAAATTTAGCACAGCAACTCTTGGTAAATTATAACTTACCTTGTTTCATCTATAAAATATTCTGACAGATGTATAATTATGGAGCAATCAGCATTGGAACCCCACCACAGAGCTTCACCGTCATCTTCGATACTGGCTCCTCCAACTTTTGGGTCACATCAGTTTACTGTAACAGCCAAGTATGCAGTAAGTATACGTAAACAGTTATTAGACTTCCCAAGATTTCATTGGCATTTTCCACTGAGTGATCTGGGCATTGATTGGGAAAGTGTTCCAAGGGCACAAGCAATTGATCACCAATTAAAGGACACATAAACTTACAGAAGGTGGCTAAGAGCATTAAGGGTAAAAGTATTTGGTGGATCCAGGCCTTCTGAAAATACAGCCAATTGATTCAATGTGTCAATGTTTATGAAAATACATTTGTTAGAGTTGTGAGGCCTGGTGCTTTGTTTCTTCAAAGATTTGACTTACAGAAGCCCACATTTGTCGACATGGACAGTGGCAGTTGATGTACAAGTGCCACCAGCACAAAACATACTCCTCAAAGTTGATCCAATTTAGCAGGTGTAAAACCAACTAGGTCAAACTTTTAATCTACATAGTAATCATTAATGCTGTAAATTAAAGCCATATAACCAACTGACTACTTATTCTAATTATAACACACACGGTTATGATTTCTGTTTGATGAGTTTGTGAGATAATTGGATAATGGAATTTAATCACATTACTACAGTGTCATGCCAGTTAGGAAGGATGCTTAATAAAAGAAAATAATGCTAGAAAAAGGTGCTCTGGGACAATGTAGTGCACTGGCCTTTCACTCAGAGAATTGGGTTTAAATCCAGCCCATACTGCGTCAGCCATGGCTCAGTTGGTAGCACACTCGTCCTTCTGAGTTAGAAGGTTGTGGGTTCAAGTCCCAATCCAGAGGCTTAAACACCAAAATCTAGGCTGACACTCCAGTGCAGTACTGAGAGAGTGCTGCACTGTCAGAGTGTGCCATCTTGCAGATGAGACGTTAAATCGAGGCCACATCTGCTCTCTCAGGTGGACATAATAAATCCCATGGCACTATTTCAAAGCAGAGCTGGGGAGCTCACCCCGCTGTCCTAGCCAATATTTTACCATTACTCAATATCACTAAAACAGATTATCGGGTCATTATCATGTTGCTGTTTGTGGGAGCTTGCTGTGCGCAAATTGGCTGCCGTGTACCCTACATTACAACAGTGACTACACTTCAAAAGTACTTCATTGGCTGTAGAGCACTTTGGGACGTCCTGAGGCTGTGAAAGGTGCTATAGAAATACAAGTCTTTCTTTTTTTTCTTTTCGTGTTGATGGGCCAAAGGTCTCCTACATAAAATCAACTTGGGCCGTCATTACCTAGTTCCTCATGATCATGGGCCCACAGGACATGAACTGTGTCCTACTGTGACACGAACTGGCAATCTGACTCAGAGAAGCCATACGATGGTTGTACGGAGAAACGGAAAATATTACATTGGTGTGTGACAGCAGAGGCCCATTGTTGGGACAGCACAAAGGTAGCTTTCCTCTAAATCTAACCCATGCTGTACTTGACCCTGTGAGCTCTTGATGCTACTGTTAGTTGCCTGATTTGTAAAGTGGTTCAATAGCCAGCACCAACATCCCTCACCTAAATGAGCGCAAAATTCAACAGAAACAAATGGGGCTACAAATAAAGAATTAGAAAGATTATTTTTGGTCGGATCTATCCTTAACTCAGTAGTGGAATAAAACAACCAAACCATTAAATTGAGTGTTATGAAGCGTGTACTATTTTTGCAGTGAACCACAACAGATATTCACCAAGCAAGTCCTCAACCTATCAGACAAGAAACCAACCGCTCTCCATTTGGTATGGTAGAGGCAGTATGACTGGAATCCTGGGCTATGACACAGTCACTGTAAGTATAATGTAACTTTTAGTAACAACGTTATGACAAAACAATGTCAAAATTCTTAAATTGCCCACTCAAGTCAGAGTTCCCTGAATATTAATATCTCCTACTATCAGATCCAATACATTCTTCAAATGCAGGCATAGAGTATTGGTTAGTTGAATAGATCATGTTGCAACAAGCCAATAGGGAGCTTTGTAATGTTAGAGGCCTCTTCTGCATCACCGATTTCCTTCACCCCACCATTGGTGGCCATGCTTTCTGTTGCCTAGGCCCTAAGCTCAGGAATTCCCTCCCTAAACCTCTCCGCCTCTCTACCTCTCTCTCCCCCTTTAATATGCTCCTTAAAACCTACCTCTTTCACCAAGCATTTGGTCATCTCTCCGAATATCTCCTTATATGGCTCGGTGTCAAATTTTGTCTGATAACGTTCCTGTGAAGCCCCTTGGGAATTTGTACTGCATTAAAGGCGCTATATAAATGCGAATTGCTATTGTTGTTGGGTGAAGGGCTTCAGCATGGTAACAGGAGTCAATATGTCAATGGGACGTATACTTTTTAGGCTAATTTATAGGTTCATAACAATGGATAGAATTCAATCAAATAAATTTAGAAATGTAGTGTTCCTATTATCTCATTTTTTAAATTAAAGTCAAGCATTATCACAATTCCTTATCGTTCAGCAATAACATGTCCTACAACAAAGAACTAAAAATCATTGGCCGTTCACTTTTAATATTTCTACAATTGCCAATGATACAAAGCTAACGAAGGTGGTAGACTCCAAAGCTGAACAGGAAGAACTACAAGAGGATTTCAATATATTTGGAAGTTGCTATCAACAGTGAAAAGAAATATATTCTCAAAGCTTCAGGGGTCCGGGTCACAACCTCACACTGGACCCCAAATGGGGCCCACACGCACTGTTGCTGACCTCTGACCAGGTCAGTGAAACCACAGCCAATGATAAACCAGGTTCCTGTGAGGTCAGGATTGCTCAGGAACAGCTGTGGATTTTCAGAACCCTGTATCAATAAAGCTAGATTGATTCCTGGGATGAGAGGATTGTCCTATGAGGAGAGATTGATCAGATTGGGCCTATACTCTCTGGAATTTAGAAGAATGAGAGGTGATCTCATCGAAACATATAAGATTCTGAGGGGAATTGACAGAGGCTGTTTTCCCTGGCAGGAGAATCTAGAACTAGGGGGCATAGTCTCAAGAAAAGGGGTTGGCCATTTAAGACTGAGATGAGGAGGAATTTTTCACTCAGATGCTGTGAATCTTTGAAATTCTCTACCTCAAAGGGCTGTGGATGCTGAATTGTTGAGTATATTGAAGGCGGAGACAGATAGATTTTTGGACTCTAGAGGAATCAAGAGATATGGGGATCTTATTGAATGGCGGAGTGGGCCCGAGGGGCCGTATGGCCTACTCCTGCTCCTAATTCTTATGTTATGTTCTAAACTGTTGCCCAGTCAATACTGAATTTTGTTATTTGGTAAAGTATCAGCCCGAGGAACAACAAGCATTTTGTCGTAACATGTAAGTAATGTGTGACCTGGATAACAATGCGCTAATGTGTTTGTTGATGACTCTCAGTAAAATAATTCTTCAGAACAAGTTAGCTTTTTTCTTTTGTCTAGGTATCGAACATAGCTATCAGTCAGCAGGAATTTGGTTTAAGTGAGACTGAACCTGGGAATTCATTCTACTACGCTTCATTTGATGGGATGCTCGGATTGGCCTATCCAAGCCTTGCAGCAGCAAGTGCCACACCTGTGTTTGATAACATGATGGCCGATGACCTGGTGGAACAGGACCTGTTTGCTTTTTACCTGAGCAGGTTGGTTTTCTTACCACCTTGTACTTCCATCTCCGATGCTCCCTGCTGATAATAGGGTATTTACTTAAGGTTACCACAGAACTTTCTTTCTTTAAAGCCGATGGGCCTTTTCTCACCCTTCCTTGTGTTTGTTCTCTCACCTGGATGAACTGTTTTCATGTCAGGTGACCTCTCCACCTTCTAGCAAAGTTCGAAGCACATCCAACTGGATCCCAATGGACAAATTCAACTCCTTTAGATTTTTTAATTGATTTATAGATCCAAGATGGGAAATTGGATAATTGCAATCTCTTTCAGGGATTATGGAAAGAACAACTTACATATAGATTGGACTAGCCTAATCAGTAAAAATAATGAGGAGGAGGAATTCCTTGAGTGTTTAAGGGATGGTTATCTGGATCAATATGTCGAGGAACCAACTCGGGAACAGGCTATATTGGACTGGGTACTGTGCAATGAGAAGGGACTAATCAGTAATCTTGTTGTACGGGGACCCTTGGGTCAGAGCGATCATAACATGATCGATTTCTCACTCGAAATGGAGAGCGAAGAAATTGACTCAGAGACTAAGGTCCTGAATTTAAACAAGGGGAATTATGATGCCATGAGACGGGAACTGAGTAGGTCTGATTGGACAACGTTCCTGGGAGGACTGGAGGTAGATAAACAATGGCAAACATTTAAAGATAGAATGACAAAATTGCAAAAATTGTTTATACCAATCTGGCATAAAAGGAAATCTAAAAAGGTGACTCAACCGTGGATAACAGGGGAAATTAGAGACAGCATAAAATCCAAAGATAGGGCGTATAAAATAGCCAAAAAAAGCGCCAGAGCGGAAGATTGGGAACAGTTTAAGATAGAGCAAAGGAGGGCAAAGGGCATGATCAAGAGGGGCAAAATAGCTTACGAAAACAAGCTGGCGGAAAATATAAAAACTAACTCCAAAAGCTTTTATAAATATATCAAAAGGAAAAGACTGGTGAAAACCAAAGTTGGTCCATTGCAGTCAGATACGGGGGAATATATAATGGGAAATAAGGAAATGGCAGATCAACTAAATGCATACTTTGGGTCAGTCTTTACGAAGGAAGACACAAAAAACCTCCCTGGGATATCGGGAAAAATAGGGACATTGGCAAAGGAGGAACTGACGCAAATCAATATCTCTAAGGATATGGTGTTAAGGAAGCTAAAGGGATTGAAGGTGGACAAATCCCCAGGGCCTGATAACATGCATCCTAGGGTACTGAAGGAGGTGGCCCTAGAGATAGCGGATGCACTAAGGATGATTTTTCAGAATTCATTAGACTCGGGAACAGTGCCGATGGATTGGAGGGTAGCTAACGTTACCCCACTATTCAAAAAGGGGGGTAGGGAAAAAGCAGGTAATTACAGACCTGTAAGCCTTACATCAGTTGTGGGCAAAATGCTGGAGTCCATCATTAAGGATGAAATAGCGGAGCACTTAGCAAATGGGGACAGGATAGGACAGAGTCAACATGGATTTACAAAGGGTAAATCGTGCTTGACTAATCTATTGGAATTTTTTGAGGGAGTAACTGGTAGAATAGATGGGGGAGAGCCAGTAGATGTGGTGTACCTGGACTTCCAAAAGGCCTTCGATAAGGTCCCACATAAAAGATTAGCATGGAAAATTGAGGCTCATGGGATAAAGGGGAAAGTTTTGGCGTGGATAGGGAACTGGCTGTCAGATAGAAAACAGAGAGTTGGAATAAACGGCTCATTTTCTGAATGGCAGGCAGTAACAAGTGGGGTACCACAGGGATCTGTCCTGGGCCCCCAGCTGTTCACAATTTACATTAATGACCTGGATCAGGGAGTCGGATGCAGCATTTCCAAATTTGCAGACGACACTAAACTAGGAGGGGGGGTGGGCTCAGAGGAAGAGACCAGGAAGCTCCAGAGCGATTTGGACAGACTGGGCGATTGGGCGGATAAATGGCAGATGCACTATAATGTGGACAAGTGCGAAGTTATCCACCTTGGGTGCAGGAACGGGAGGGCAAATTATTATTTAAATGGCAATAGATTGGGAGAGGGGGAAGTACAGAGAGACCTGGGTGTTCTTGTACACCAGTCACTGAAGGCGAGCATGCAGGTGCAACAGGCGGTCAAGAAGGCAAACGGTATGCTGGCCTTCATAGCAAAAGGGTTAGAATACAGGAACAGGGATACCTTGCTGCAGCTGTACAGGGCACTGGTGAGACCACACCTCGAGTACTGTGTACAGTTTTGGTCGCCTCATCTGAGGAAGGATGTTCTTGCCATGGAGGGGGTGCAGCGGCGATTCACCAGGCTGATACCAGGAATGGCAGGAATGACCTATGAGGAGAGACTATGTAGTTTAGGGATGTACACACTGGAGTTTAGAAGATTGAGAGGGGACCTCATAGAAGTGTATAAAATTCTGACAGGTCTAGACAGACTGGATGCAGAAGGAATGTTTCCCTTGGCGGGTGAGAACAGAACTAGAGGACATAATTTAAGGATAAGGGCTAAACCATTTAGGACAGAGATGAGGGGGAATTTCTTCACTCAGAGAGTGGTGAACCTGTGGAACTCATTGCCACAGAGGGCAGTGTACGCCAGCTCATTAAATATATTTAAGAGGGAATTAGATATATTTCTACGGGCAAAAGGGGTTAAGGGTTACGGAGAGAAGGCGGGGACGGGATACTGAATTAAAGGATCAGCCATGATCTCATCGAATGGCGGAGCAGGCACGAAGGGCCGAATGGCCTACTCCTGCTCCTATCTTCTATGTATCTATGTATTCCAACTAGCACAGTGAGGATCAAGTTTTCTTTTCTTATTTATTTTGCAAAATATTGACTTGGGTCTAATTTCCACTGGTTAATGAAGCCACATTGGGACAGCCAGTAAAACATATTGTTGATCAGGAATTTCTGAATCTCAGTTTATGCTCATTTCAATAACATTCTGGTTAAATTGTTTTTCAGAGAGGCTGGTCAGTCCGGAAGTGAAGTTGTATTTGGTGGATATGATGAAAAGCACTTTACAGGTCAAGTTAACTGGGTGCCCGTCACTCACCAAAGTTACTGGCAGATCAGCTTGGACAGGTAAATGACTGACCCATTTCACAATTGGCACGCATTCTGTAACAATCAAGTTGCACTCAAAATTGCAAGTGGAAATATTAAATACAATGGGGTAGCAGTTGCGTTAGTGTGATGATATTGCAACCCCTTTCAATGATCAGGAATAAACATAGGGAATGAGCTAACTCAAGGATAGCTTCCAGGGCACAATTGGACCATTGTTTAATTCCAGCCTGAGCAAACAGAGGCTCAATCCGCCTAAGGGTAAAGTTGTTGCAGACCATTGCTCGCCGAGAGCACACACTCGGAGTACTTGGAGATTCATGTGCCAAGTATCCATCCTGCATGATTTGCTGTCCATTAAAATTGATTGATTAAAAGTAATGAATGACAAATAGGGCCGGTCGCTCATTAGACGTGCGAGAGTACAAATTGGACCTCGTTGCACCCATTTTAACGGAGGTAAAATGGGCACAACAGGCCATTCTCAGGGGCCAACGTCCCATGCCCATAGGATGCCTGGAAGATGTCTGACCCAATATTGGAATATTTAAATTTAGATTCACCTCTTTAGTTCAGCTCTGCTTGTGTTTTTCACAAATATCTTAGTTTCAGGGTTAACAACAACAACTTGCATTTATATAGCACCTTTAATGTAGTAATTTGCCCCAAGGTGCTTTACAGGAGCTTTATCAAACGGAATTTGACATCAAACCACATGAAGAGGTATTCGGGCAGATGACCAAAAGCTTGGTCAAAAAGGTATGTTTTAAGGAGCGCCTTAAAGAAGGAGAGAGAGAGTTAGAGAGGCGGAGAGGTTTAGGGAGGGAAAGAATTCAATCAACTGTAACCACCTTTTCCTCTTTCAGGGTGACAATCAATGGGCAGGTTGTGGGCTGCAGTGAGGGCTGTCAGGCCATTGTTGATACTGGTACTTCTCTGCTCACTGGTCCCAGTGGACCCATCAGCAAGATCCAGCAATACATTGGTGCGACAGAAACAGACTATGGCGAGGTAAGCCTCTATGGTACAGATCAGACTTTACAATGAACCAAGGGAGGTTGCAGTTATATATTTTTCATTTGTAGTATTTATAAGGTGATGCTTTATTTAAGAGTTTTGTTCTTAAAAAATTAAAAAGCTAACTGAATCAATCAGTAGCGTATATTGTCATTTCTCTTCTGTTATTGCTCTGTATTACAGAACACCCTTTAGAAGCACTTGTTTCTGACTTTCCTAGCTAGCTGCAAGATCCAAAAGAATCTCAGGAATCAAGCTTAGCTCCCATCAAAATGACTAAATTTAAGGCCTGTTAAACCAGGAGTCTATAGGGCTTCCACTGCCCTCCCACTGTAAGTCAGGTGGAAGAGCGCCTGTAGGGCTACAAATTAGGCTGGTCCCGGCTTTGGGTTACGGTTTCCCGGGCATCTTGTGAAGGGTGGAGCTTACACCAGCTCCAAACAAGACTACTGATGTAGGAGGGCTGGAGATTCTCAATGCTGGGAGTTCCTGTGTGCCCGGTAAGCCCAGCCTCTCAAAGGCCCAACGGATCATCAATGCCGGGACACCTGGTGAAACCAGGCTGCTAAATGGTGGATGTGAGTCCCACCGAGGGAACTGGGTTGCAGCCTGTACCCACAAAGAAAGGGTAAAATTTTTTTTTTTTAATTTGACCCCCTTACGAAGGGGGCCAGTGGAGGCATTTTAACCCTCATCCTGGGGGGTTCCCCCAACAGTTTCTCCTCCACAAGCCCAGCAATTTACGGCCATTTTGACAGCCTCTGGGGGCAGGTAGATGGCCTCCATACACTCTTAGGTTGCAGGGAACCTCCCCACAAACCTCGGAATATCCACCGGGATCAATGACGCAGGTTCCTCGCAGGACCATCTTGGCACTTGTGCTGGAATGTAGCCACAGCTGCTATTAAACGTGACCAACTGTACATCCAATGATTACATCATTGATTTTGCTATTTATACAAGTATTTCCTGCAATGCTTCTCTGAGAACATTCTACTGACGACCATTGTTAAATACTTCACCCTTTTTACAGTACTCCATCAACTGCAACAGTCTGTCCAACCTGCCCGATGTGGTCTACACAATCAATGGAATTGACTATCCCCTTTCTCCATCTGAATATACAATCAAGGTATGTTTTTGTTTTAATTCGATAAATCTGACTTTGAATGGTTTGACTATGTTCTCTGACTTCAGTATCCAGTAAGATTGCTTCTCAGTTAACTGTAAGATAAGAAAATGAGCAGAAAATTAATGAAAATGTACAAAGTGGTAAGATTGAGTAACGATACTACATTTAGTTAAAAAATGAACTTTCATATCAATTAATAAAGCAAGAGAAGATGTTAATGTTTTATTTATTCATTCTTTGGATATGGGCGTCACTATCAAGGCCAGCATTTATTGCCTATCCCTAGTTGCCCTTGAGAAGGTGGTGGTGAGTCACCTTCTTGAATCGCTGCTGTCCGTGAGGTGAACATACACCCACAATTCTGTTAGGAGAGAAGTTCCAAGATTTTGACCGAGCAACAATGAAGTAGTGGTGATATATGTCCATGTCCAAATGGTATGTGACTTGTAAGGAACTTGGAAGTGATGGTGTTCCATGGACCAAGAAACATAGAAACATAGAAGATAGGAGCAGGAGTAGATCATTCAGCCTCTTGAGCCTGCTCTGCCATTTAATGAGATCATGGCTGATCATCCAAATTCAGTACCCTGTCCCTGCTTTCTCCCCATATCCCTTGATCCCTTTAGCCTTAAGAAATATATCTGACTCCTTCTTGAATATAAAAGTTGGCCTCAACTGCCTTCTGTGGTAGAGAATTCCACAGGTTCACCACTCTCTGGGTGAAGAAATTCCTCCTCATCTCAGTCCTAAATGGCTTACCCCTTATCTTTAGACTGTGACCCCTGGTTGTGGACTCCCCCGCCATTGGGAACATCCTTCCTGCATCTAGTCTGTCTAGTCCTGTTAGAATTTTATAAGTTTCAATGAGATCCCCTCTCATTCTTCTAAACTCCAGCGAGTATAAGCCCAGTCAACCCAATCTCTCCTCATACGTAATTCCTGCCATCTCAGGTATCAGTCTGGTGAATCTTCGCTGCACTCCCTCTATGGCAAGAACATCCTTCCTCAGATAAGGCGACCAAAACTGCACACAATACTCAAGGTGTGGTCTCACCAAGGCCCTGTACAACTGCAGCAAGACATCCTTGCTCCTGTACTCGAATCCTCTCGCTACGAAGGGCAACATACCATTTGCCTTCTTAACCGTCTGCTGCACCTGCATGCTTACCTTCAGCGATTGGTACACAAGGACACCCAGGTCTCATTGAACTTCCCCTTCTCCCAATCTATTGCATTCAGATAATTATCTTTCTTCCTGTTTTTGCCACCAAAGTGGATAACCTTGCATTTATCCACATTATACTGCATCTGCCATGCATCTGCCCAATCACCTAACCTGTCCAAATCATACTGGAGTTTCTCGGCATCCTCCTCACAGCACACACGCCCACCCAGCTTTGTGTTGTCTGCAAACTTGGAGATATTACATCTACTTAACTCGTCTAGATCATTAATATATATTGTGAATAGCTGGGGTCCTAGCACCGATCCCTGCGGTACCCCACTAGTCACTGCCTGCCACTCGGAAAAAGACCCGTTTATTCCAACTCTTTGCTTCCTGTCTGCCAACCAGTTCTCTATCCAAGTTAGTATCTTACCCCCAATCCAATGTGCTTTAAATTACACGCTAATCTCTTGTGCGGGACCTTATCGAAAGCCTTCTGAAAGTCCAAATACACCACCTCCACTGGTTCTCCCTTATCTATGCTACCAGTTACATCCTCAAAATTTCCAGTAGATTAGTCAAGCACGATTTACCTTTTGTAAATCCATGTTGAGTTTGTCCGATTCTGTCACTGTTTTCCAAGTGCTCTGCTATTACATCTTTTATTATAATGGACTCTAGCATTTTCCCCACAACCGATGTCAGGCTTACCGGTCCATAATTCCCCATTTTCTCTCTACCACCTTTTTTGAATAGTGGGGTTACATTAGCCATCCTCCAATCCATGGGAACTGTTCCAGAGTCTATAGAATTTTGGAAGATGACCAGCAATGCATCTACTATTTCTAGGACCACTTCCTTAAGTACCCTAGGATGTAGATTATCAGGCCCTGGGGATTTATCGGCCTTCAATCCCATCAATTTCCCTAACACCATTTCCTTACAAATACTGATTTCATTCAGTTCCTCCCTCTCATTAGAGCCTATGTTGCCCGACATCTCTGGGAGGTTATTTGTGTCCTCCTTTGTGAAGACAGAACCAAAGTATGTATTTAATTGGTCTGTCAGTTCTTTGTTTCCCATTATAAATTCCCCTGATTCTGACTGCAAGAGACCTACGCTTGACTTCACCAATCTTTTTCTCTTCACATATCTATAGAAGCTTTTACAATCAGTTTTTATGTTCCCGCAAGCTTACTCTCATACTCTATTTTCCCCCTCTTAATTAATCCCTTTGCCTTCCTTTGCTGAATCCTAAACTGCTCCCAATCCTCAGGTTTGCTGCTTTTTCTGGCCAATTTATATGTCCTCTCTTTGGATCTTGTGCTATCCCTAATTTCCCTTGTTAGCCACGGTTGAGGCACCTTCTTTGTTTTATTTTTATGCCAAACAGGGATGAACAAATTCTAATCCTCAACATATTGGTCCAGGAAACCATCCCGTATACACGCCAGGAATTCCTCCTCCACAGTATTGTTACTAATTTGGTTAGCCCAATCTATATGTAGATTAAAGTCACCCATGATAATTGCTGTGCCCTTATTGCACGCGTCTCTAATTTCCCATTTAGTGCCATCCCCAACCTCAGCATTACTGTTTGGGGGTCTGTATATAACTCACACTAACTTTTTCTGCCCCTTGGTATTTCTCAGCTCTACTCATACGGATTCCACATCATCAGAGCTAATATTCTTCCTTACTATTGTGTTGGAGTGGGCCTTTGGCGTAGCGGTAGCATCCCCGCCGCTGGGCCAGAAAGTGTAGGGATTCAAACCCCGCTCCAGACAGTCCCGGCAAGTGGAGTCGGAGTTCCGACTCCAAATTCTGGGTTGACATCCAGCAGAATACTTGTGTCCGTGGGTGTGGGTGGCCCCCCCCCTCGTATGGGTTGTGGGAGCTCGTAAAACCCTCCCGCCATAGGACTAACCACCCTAATGGCTAGTATGAAGATGGTTACGGTCACAGAAGGAGCGTTAACGCAGCCAGAAATCCTTCCACCACTTCATACAGTTCCCCAAAGGGAACAGTGTGAAGACACGTACGATGACAACTATTGTATTAATCGCCTTTTTAACCAGCAATGTTACCCCACCTCCTTTTCCTATTTGCCTGTCTTTCTTGAATATTGAATACCCCTGGTTGAGTTCCCAGCCTTGGTCACCCTGGAGCCATGTTTCCATAATTCCCATCATATCATATCCATTTACATCTATTTGTGCAGCTAATTCATCCACCTTATTACGAATGCTCCTCGCATTAAGACACAAAGCCTTCAGGTTTGTTTTTTTAACACTCTTAGACCTTTTAGAATTATTATTTACTGTGGCCATGTTTGATTTAAACCCTTGATTTATCTGACTGCCACTTTTGCTTTCCTCCTTCCTGTCTTTTGCTTCTATCCTCATTTCCCTTTCCTCTGTCTCCCTGCACAGGTTCCCAAACCCCTGCCATTTTAGTTTAAACCCTCCCCAATAGCACTAGCAAACACTCCCCCTAGGACATCAGTCCGGGTCCTGCCCAGGTGCAAACCATCCAGTTTGTACTGGTCCCACCTCCCCCAGAACCGGTTCCAATGTCCCAGGAATTTGAATCCCTCCCCCTTGCACCTGCTGCTCTCATCCTTCTAGGTGGTGGAGGATTCGGAATTGGGAGGTGCTGTTGAAGCAATGTTGGCGAGTTGCTGCAGTGCATCCTGTAGATAGTACACACTGCAGCCCGGGTGTGTTGGTGATGGAGGGGGTGGGTGTTTAAGGTGCTGGATGGCCTGTCGATCATGTGGAATGCTTTGTTCTGGATGCTGTCGAACTTCTTGAGTGTTGTCAGTACTGCACCCATGAATGTGTAATGTAGAATATTGTCTGTGGCACATCGGTGGACCGATTGAGAGACTGATGGACCAAAGAATTTACATTTTTGTGAATTTTGTGATTTAACATAGCATAGTGATCACTAAAGAGGAAAACATGGAAATTCTTTTCATTTTTTATTAATATACACACAGAAGAATCAGAATTGGCAACAAAGTCGTTCTAGGGAACTGACTCTCACACTTTGCATTTCTTCCAGGAGCAATATGGCTGCTTAAGTGGATTTGAAGGATTTGATCTTCCATCCTCTTCTGGAGAACTCTGGATTCTGGGAGAGGTCTTCATTCGGTCATACTATTCCATCTTTGACAGAGGAAACAATCAAATGGCCTTTGCCCAAGCTGTCTAATTTGATCATCCAAGATTTCATTTATTAATTTGAGGCACATTCAGATCCCATTTTGAGGCCTTTGCTCAATCATCCGCAATGATTGAAGCACTGGACCATAAGATAACAAGAATTCAAATAAAACCCTGGTGAGCCTCTGGTTAAAGTGTACTCAAGCTCATCTGATTTTGCATGAGATGCAGCAAAGAAAAATCCCTAGAATAAAGTCAATGAACTGAAATCTTTTAATTAAATCGGACCAAACTGACCTACAAATCCAATGAATGGCTCATCAAAATGTGCTTTAAATTGATAATCTTGCAAAGTCAACCTTGGATGACAAACTGCTTTGTAGATGCACTCCTATATTGTTTTCTCCTTTCTCTTGCCTAGAACCCTAATTGAGGACCTGCCTGAACATTGGACTGAACCTTTCACTGCTATGTGCAATTGATTGTATGAGCGATGGTCCATTCCAGAGTCAAAAGACATCTCCATTTTAGGTGTTTGCCTCTGTAATGAATCCAGACTTGTGGGTGGAAAGCACGCTGTATGGTGTTTGTAAAACACATGAATGTGAACCTGCCCGATTTGCAGAAAGGGCGGGCGGGAGTTTACCCGCCCAGAGAGTGAAGGTGACAATTATCCCCATTGTGTTTATTACTAATATCACGCAGCGTGATTTCACCTTGTTGGTGTATGTCAGGTATTTTCTGTCTTTTTTGGGGGGGAGCTTTCATTTCTTTATTGCAGCATCTCAGCAAAAGCAAAAAGACAATAAACTTAGAAGTATTGCAAAAAATGTTTCTGTTGTTTCTGTTTTTGTTAGCTCTGATTGTGGGTGGGGATGGGGGCTGCACCGCACTTCAGTTACAAACTCATTAGCCCTCGGGCCTCATCTGAATCATTTGAGCGAGCTGTCAGCGACTGTCTCGGCCTCATTTACATACGTCTGGGGCTTACCGCCTGTTTCAGGCGGACACCAGGGACGACCGCGAAATGGCTTGGCCCAAGTTTGGATGGGATGTTTTTTCAGGCATCCTTGGGGCCCAGGACATTGGTCCCCAAAATTGGGCCTCATTGCATCCTCTTTATGGGCGTAAAATAGGCGCAACACGGCCCACATTCTAACCCCAGAAGTCCAAAGTCACCCAAAGCATGCTAGACTTACCATCTCATGTCTCAAATTAAAAGACAAAAAGGGAAGACTTGCATTTATACAGCAACTTTCACAACCTACGGACGTAACAAAGCGCTTCACAGCCAATGAAGTACTTTTTGAAGTGTAGTCACTGTTGTAATGTAGGAAACACGGCAGCCAATTTGCAGACAGCAAGCTCCCACGAAGAGCAATGTGATAATGACCAGATAATCTGCTTTAGTGACATTGGTTGAGGGATAAATATTGGCCAGGACACCGGGGATAACTCCCCTGCTCTTCTTTGAAATAGTGGCCATGGGAACTTTTACTTCCACCTGAGAGGGCAGACAGGGCCTCGGTTTAACGTCTCATCCTAAGGACGGCACCTCCGACAGTGCAGCACTCCCTCAGCACTGCACTGGAGCGGCAGCCTAGATTTATTGTGCTCAAGTCTCTGGAGTGGGACTTGGGCCTAGAAATTCAGTATAGCCACTTTTGGGGCGGTAAAGTCGGGCGGCCACTAAAGTTTGCGCCCGGCGCAAAGTCGAGCCCCCTTCGCCGATATTCAATCGCATCGCCCTAAGAGGTTGCTGCTGCACTAAAACAGGCGATGCACGACTATCATTAGGCGCTAAGCCGGCGGCCCGGGACGAAACCCCGGAAGTCGGGCGCAGGGCAGGTGCGACGAGCTGTTGATTGACGGCAGTCACTCTGGCGCCGGTGAGCTCTTAAAGGGGGAGGGTGCATTTGTGTTTCTGAAAGGCCGGCATTAGTTTGTTATGTGGTGCGGATCCTCCTCCTCCTCCTCCATCAGAATATCCGTCTCCCACAAAGGAGTGTTGCAACACGGCTGCCGTATCTACTGCAGGAGCAGTGCCCTTTACTTTGCGCCCCCCGCGCCCCGCATCGGCTGAGCACCGTTCCACTCAACAGTCGCTAGGGGCGCCAGGCGCACAATGGGGCGGCGCGACTCAAGTTCCGGATTGGGGCGCACAAAGGGCGTTGCACGAGGAAATGACGTCATGATCTGCGCGCGCAGCTGAGCGCGCGCAAAGACTTTGCGCCAGCGCTAAATCTCTACTGAAGTTGGGGCGAGGCGCAGATCGCGCAGCGTCGGGCGCTAGCCGCCTAGCGCTCGACATCTACTCCTCCTAAGGCGCTAACGGCTGGCGCAACCAACTGAATTTCTAGCCCTTGAACTCATAACCTTCATTGACTCAAAGGCGCGGGTGCTATCAACTGAGCCAGTGGCTGACACTCCTATACTTAATTATATATTGTATCCCAAAATACTGTTTCCAGAAAAATATATATCTAATTTGTATTCAAATGAATCGATCCTTTTTGTCGTGCTCTGACATCACGATGACCCACGCTTTCATTGCTGGGTTTTGCGAAGGTCACAGGTCATGTACAAGCTGTAGCAGCTCCACTTCCGATATCGGTGACCTGCCTTCTGTTAAAAGCAGCCTTCTCCTGCTGAGACATAGGAAATTTTCATTACTGACAGCATTATCTGGACATCTTCAATCATTAGTTGAGTCATCTCCCTATCTAGTAAGGAGTTGGATGGAGTAACAGTTTCTGTTGCTCAATGTTCTCTCATACATTCCAAGTGAAGTGTATGTAGATTATAACCAGGGAGATATTCCGAAATGGGCAACAGACTGCAGTCTCTAATTTGAGGGAGGACATTACATGGTGGGATAGGATGCACTAGGTTGTTTTCAAGTGGGTCACACCCAGCTTTATATGTGTAGAGAAGTCTAGCAGTGTTTTGGGTACAATATGTGAGGAGGACACAAAGGGCAGGATTTTCCATGCGGAGGTGGGATGGCGGCGGGAGAGCTGGATGGTGGGTCCCAGTCCCGCCCCCATCCACAGCCGCTCTCGCAAAAAGATTTTCCCTTGATTGGCGTTGTTAAGCCCGCCCAGTCAATTAACAGGAAGCGGGTCTGATGACGTAATTTGATGACATGTCATCAGCCGGTTTCTTCCCCAGGAGACCAACACAGTCTGGTTGCACGTTGCACAGGAGGACACAAGCAGGGATGCCATCAGGAGGACCAGGCAGCAGCGGCCCCAACCTTTCAATGATCCCAGCAGATCACAAAACATTACTGCAATACCATACTCAACCTCACCCTGCTGTGCCACTCATCACATCCCCATCACTCTGCCTTCCCTTCCCTACTCCTGCTCATCCTTACTCACACCAACTTACCTTGCACCTCCACCCATCCCTCTCTCTCTACATTATCACTTGCCCATCTCATTAGCCACCCCTCACACTCACCCTCTTCCTACTGCAAGCATACCAACTAACAACACACAAGGGTAGGCACTTGGGCGGTTTAGTCAATGTTCGTGTGAAGTTTCTGGTAATATGTTGTCATACAGTGAAATCTATATTTTCAACACTTTACCTTATTGGACAGATCTGTGCGCACCTTGAGAAGTGTCTTACTGAGTTCCAGTGAATGTTGAGACATAACGGTGCTCCCGCTATAGTGATGAGTGTGGATGGAATGGCTTGGACATTAAAGGGATGCTTCACGGTGCTGGTGTGGGATGGTGTTAACCTGGCGCATCATGTGGCAGCCAGGGTTTACAGCATCAAGTGAATTAAATCAAGCCATGGTGATGCCATCGCTGGCCTCCCGGGCAGCAATGTTGTCCGGGGCTGATGCTCTGTGTCCTGTTCAGTATCAGGTGATGGCGGAGAAGGTTGTTGATGCTGTTGGTGATGTTGGTGTGCCTGGTGATGTTGGTGTTGGGGCTGATCGTGGAAGGATTCAGAGGACCAAAGTGTGTTTTTTCCAAGGGCACCGATATTGCTGCAATAGATGGCAGCTGCAGGTGAGATTGCAGAAGCGATCTGTCAATGGTGAGAGAGGTTGTTCCAATGAGGTGGCACTGATTACACAGTTGGCTCTAAACACTTGCAAGCTAAAGAAATCTCTATTTGTCTTACAAATGCAGTAACCAACAGTTTTTGCAGCTCTGAAACTGACCATCTGCAACATGGCATCCTTTACACCACTTCTGCATCCATACATGTGTTCTTGCACCAGCTGTTGATGAAGATTGGGAACCCTGAGGGATTGTATCGCCACTACCTGAGCCTTGGGTGAGAGCAGTTCACTCGCAGCCGGGCAGGGGTTGACCCTGGGCTCTTTTGGGTATGTGTGGATCAACTCCTCGCTGTCTCAACTTGCTGAGCCATCCGAGGACTGAAAAGATTCCACTAAACTTACAGGGCCAGTTACATGCAGAGAGAGAAGACTCCACAGGGGTGGAGGGAGAAACATGGCTCAGAGGCAGAGAAATACATTCCATTTACAAGCTTATGTGGTTTTGGATAGATGGTAAATACAGATATTATCTTGCTCATGTGCTAAGGTACTTGTGGGTGGCAATTGTGAATTCATTATACCAGATGAATCAGGCCTGAGTAACACATCAAATATCCATATATGGTCAAAAAGTCAATGTCAAGCTCGTTCTAGCTCTTGCTTACAGCTGAAAAAGTGATATTGTGATTCTGTCACAATTCATCTCTGTCCCCCACCCCCGCCCAATAGCAAAAAACTGTTCCTGCTTCAAAATAAGCCACAATGGACACAGGTTGCTGGTTGACTCATGTTGAGTAGGTTAAGAGGAACTACTTTTTAATCTTCCTCCCTATCCCAACCTGCAATGAAATACTTGGGGGGAGAAATTCAGTATCGCCCCGTTTGGGGTGCAATTATCGGCCGGGCACAAAGTTTAGCGCCTGGCGCTAATTCTTACCTCCAACTGCAAACTTGGCTTCTATTGCCCCTGGAGGTGATTGGAGCACTAAATCAGGTGCTACACACCTCTCTTAAGACACTAACGCCGAGGAGCGAGGCGCTACCTCAGAGCGCTGGCAAAGCTCATGTGATGTCAGTCAGCAATGGAACACAGACACACTGGGGAGGGGAGGGTCGATCTTGCTCTCCATCCACACCCTGCTCATTGCAGCCTTGAATCTCGGCCTGGACAGACCTGTACATCAAATCTGCTGGAAAGAACAATGGAGAGGCCCAGAGAAAGAACTCAGAGTGCAGCCCTCACAGTCTCTTCTAAATCGATGCAAGGAAGGTCAAATCAAAATGAACCTGCAAAGTGCTGCTCAGTGCCCAAAACTCCTTCACACAGCATTGAATCTCTCCAGAAGTCTCTCTCTCTCTCTGAATGCGTGGTGCAAAAATGTCGCAGACAAAAAAAGGCAGGAAGCGGTCGCCTATAAATAGCATTCCCCCAGTCCCTTCCCGACTGCAAAACGCTCCCCTCAACCTGTCGTTGCTAGCGGCAGGCGGTAAGGCAGGAGGCACTATTCAATATCTGGTCCGGGCCGCTACCGGAGTGTTGCGCACTCGACTGACGTCACGATCTGCGGGCGCAGGAGATCGGGCGGTAGTGTTTAGCGCCACCGCAAAATGTCTGGTCAATTTCGCGAGCGGCACAAACATCGCCGTGCGCGGGCGCTAGTTGCTTTGCGCCCCATTAGTCTCTTAGGGTGCTAACGGGAGGCGCAAATCAACCGAATTTTTCCCCCTTGATCTCCATGGGATGTTTCATCTAGTAACATAAAGGTCAGGTATGAGAATAGGCCATTGAAGCCAATTTTAATGGAGGAAGCGGGATGGAGTCGGGTTGCCTGGTGGGCGGGTTTCGGACATGCTGCTGGTTTCAGTTGCTCCCGGTGTTCCATTTTCACTTAATTGGTCCACTTAGCCCCGTCGTGCACGCTGCCTCCTGCAATGAGTTGCAACGGGTCTGTTGGTCTGCACTAATGAGGTCTTTGCTGCACTTCTTTTTAAGGGCTCCATGTAGCCTCAGCCTCCCATTTCTTGATGCTGCTGCTGCTGCTGGGAAGGGCCAGGATCACCATGAGTGCTGCCACAGGCAAGAAGGCTGCTCCTAGATTCAATGACGACTCCCTGCGAGCTCTTGTAGAGGGAGTAAGAGGGCGCAGGGACATTCTGTTCCCTGCCGACGCTCACAGGAAGCCTCCTCAACAGACGAAGGCAGCATGGCTGGAGATAGCTGGTGTAACCGATGGCCAATTTCCTATCGGCCCTGCCGCAATCGCCAATTATTGTAAGTGGTTTCGCCCCACCCGTAGCGAGCACGCAAACCCCCTTACTACAAGTTCTGGATGATAGGGATTATTGAGGACAGATTGGAACATGGACAGCGTTTTCGGGCTCACCCGTACAGTGTTTATTAAGGTTGACAAAACCACTCCACTCGCATACAGTACGAGCAGTGTGAACACAACAGTACAGTTTAAAACAGTACAACCCTGACTTGTCCAACAAGCCCCTGCCATGCTGACTTACCATGGCCTAAAAACACCCTCCCGTAAACTAAACTATCACAGGACCCCTCCAATGCTAAACCCCCTCTAGTTTGGTAGGAGCATACAGGCACCCCCTCACACAGCTAAGTGATCTTTTGGGTGTGCAGGCTTGGCAATGCTCACCTAGATTGCCCTTGATCATGCTTGTAGCTTCCTCCCATATGTCTCGGCTACCTGGTTCCGTACCGACCGTGCGGCATGCGAGTCCCTGTCTGAGTCGAAGTCCGTCTCGGCTGGAAGAGCAAAGATCAGCTCCTCTTGACGTTCCATTGTGGAGAGGGCAGGAGAGAGAGAGAGGTTTCCAAAACAGCTCTCTGATATACCCCTCCAATACACAGACCGCTGTCTGTGGTTTTAATGGACACATGGCCTCAGGGAAATGGTTTCCAGGCCTCCTCCCAGGTTTGGATGGCTTAGATCTCGTTTCGGCCTCCCAGCCAATTTAACTTAACGAGCTAATCTTCTTCAGAAACAATGAGTCGCCAGCCTCGTTATTCATGACTTGGGAGTGGGCCTCTCGGGCCATTGATCCCAAGGACAGTCCGTTACCATACGAATGCAACCTGTTTACGTCAGCCACCTTCAGCTTGAGTGTTTTTCCACAGCTCCCCCCCAAACAGCCTGTTCGGTTTTTAGTAAGGGTATATGCTACACTGAGGAGGTCAGCGCAAGTTTGCTGTGTGGACGCACCTGTCTCCAGTGCCGCAAATGCTTCAATAATCTTTTCCGAACATTAAAAGTGAGTTTCACATCACACTTACCTTCGCCCTGCTTTCCTTCTCATCTCATCACCAGCACTCTGCATTGTCAGCCTGCTCCTCCACATCCCACCTTACCCTTACTTCCCTTGCACCCTTACCTTTCTATCTCTCTCTCTGTACTGAATCACTTCGCCATCCTGCTATGCAACCCTCACATTCACTCTCATGGTTATGCAATGACAACAACTAACAATGCACAGGGAGGCTCCTTCCTCTTGCCACCTCACTCCATCCTGCCCTCCGTCTAAGATTCTACCATATGGATTCTTCACACTCACTCCATCACTCTCACTGAAACTCCACTTGCGTCCTTCCTTGCAGGAAAAGATAGCCCACAATAAGAGGGAGAGAGCCAAGACAGGAGGAGGCACACCATCACTCGCCACATTAACTCAGGCTGAGGAGGCTGCTCGCGGCATCATGGGAGGTGGCAAGGAGCTGGAAGTGGGGGACGGAAAGACGGGCGCACTAGAAGAAGCAGGTGATAGATTGCATTTTCATCCCTCGCTTTTACAATTCCTCATTGACTGCAATGGCATATGTTGCTCGTAGAGATTGACTTCTGATCATCTGCACAATAGGATGTGTCTGCTACCTCCAAATCTGATGTCTAACTCATGCTCTCCCACAGGGCCATCGGGAGCCCCCTCCCCACTGTCCAGGAGGAAGAGCCAGATGAATCCTCAGAGGAACTTGGAGCCTCTGAGGGCGCAGCGTCACCAGGACTCAGCGCACCCAACACCAGCGCAGAGGCGCACACCTTGGTGTGTTGCTCGCGACATAGAGCAGTGTTGTCACCTGGTGTATCACAGCTCACAAGTGAGCATCAGCAGATGGTGGAGACAAGGGACAGCAGTGGAGAGTCCTCGTCGGAGGCCGCAGGACTCTCCTAGCTCTGCTCTGCTGCATGTAGATGCTGTGCCTCTTGGGCCATCCAGAACGAAAGCAGTGCTGGAGCTTCAGGAAAAAGTGCAGGAGGCTCTGACAGAGTTTGCATCCAGGGTAACTGCGAGTGTGGAGAGAATGGAGGAGTCCATCTCTAACATGAGCACTGCCTTTATGGAGGTAATGGCGCATGAACGTGCCACCATGGAGAGGGTGGCAACCTCCTTGGAGGACATAAGTCACCACACTCAACAGAGCACGGTGACTCTTCTAAATAGATGATCTGCTATGGAGGATAGATGTGCATCTATTGAGGAGAGACACCAGAGGTACATGGATGTCTCCATTATGAGGACTGCCAGTGCAGAGATGGGTCCTCATGGTCCTCCTGATGTGCAGCAAGGTGCTCTTCAGCTACTTGCTAGCAGTGAAGTGTGGGTGGCCCATGAGAGGGATGTTGGTGGCAGACAACAAGGAAGTGCTCACACAGCCATGCCACTGCGGAGACCTCGGTCAGAGCCCCAGGTTCCTCACACAACTGAGATGGCCGTCTCAGCACCTGCACAGCTGCAGGAGCAGCAGACTGTGGAGGAGCCCTCCCAGGCTCCCAAACCCAGAGGATGCCCACCAAAGGCATCTAAGCAGGCACAGCAGCAAAGTGAGCAAGGTGCCTCTACATCTGCTGAAGCCACAGGGGAAGCACCACGTAGGAGCACGCGTAAGAGGATGTTAAAGCACTAATAGTCACAAGGGTAGTCACTTGAGTGTCTTATAGTGTTGTTCAATATCGAGTGTCATCCTTTTGTGATGTAAGTAAACAAAAGTGATGGCAAGGAGTTGACGTTCTGGCCTATGTGTTCTGGGAAATGGAAGTTCAAGAGTGAGGGCTCAGGGCTAATTCCATTTATAATGCTTGTGGTGAGAGTGAGCGGACACCACCGTTTATTGGACAGATGATGCATGAGGTTTTGAGAATGTCGGCCTTATATTCATCTCCACCTGTCAGCCACCTGTGTTTGAAGCATAAGCTTACACGAATCTGGCATGGATGAGTGTTTCCCTTGCCAGACGGCCAGCAATGTGGTCACGTGTAGTTGCATTGGCCACATCCAGCCCCGCAACGCATGGCTCCCCGTCCTCCTCCTCATCCTCTTCCTCATCCTCCTCCTCAACCTTCTCTTTGTCCTCCTCCTCGTCCTCTTTCTTATCCTCTTCCTCATCTTCTTCCTCTTCCCCCGAGGAATGTGTTTGCTGAGCCACTTATTCGTCTGTCAGCACAAGCCGCGCTGCTGTGCAATGTTGTGCAGGGCACAGCAGACCATGATGATTCTGGACACCCTGGCTGGTGCATGCTGCAGGGCTACACCAGATCTGTCTAGGCATCGGAAGCGCATTTTGAGCAAGCTGATGGTTTGCTCGATGATGCTCCTCAGCCTCATTTGTTGGCCTCCTCATCAGTGTCATAAGCCCCTTTTTCAGGGGATAGCCCTTGTCGCCAAGTAGCCATCCGCAAATTTGGTTTGGCGGATGGAAGAGCTGAGGCACAGTAGACTGGCGCAGGATGAAGGAGTCATGGTAACTGCGAGGGTACTTAGCGCAAACATGCATGATGATCTTCCTGTGGTTACACACCAGCTGGATGTTCAGGGAGTGGAATCCCTTGCGGTTGACAAATACAGCTGGGTTGTCATAGGGGACCATAATGGCTACATGTGTGCAGTCTATGATGCCCTGTACCATTGGCAAGACTGCCATACTGGCAAAGCCAACCGCACGCGCCATCACACTTGGGCCATCCGTGGAGAAGTGAATATAATTGTGGGCGTTTGCAAAGAGGGCATCAGTGACCTGCATGATGCAGGTGTGTGCGGCCAACTGGGAGATGCCGCTGATGTCTGCAGCTGATCCCCGGAAGGAGCCCGAAGCAAAGAAGTTGAGTGCGGTGGTGACTTTGACAGCCACTGGTAATGGGTGTCCACCCGCTCCTCTGGGCTCCAGGTGTTGGTGCAGCATTGTGCAGATGCCAGCGACTACGTCTCTTGAAAGTCTCAGCCTCCTTTGGCACTGCTGCTCAATCATGCTGAGGAAGCTGATCCTCTGCCTGTAAACCCTGTGTTGGGGTATCTCCTGCGGCGAGGTGCAACTCTGCGCTGACGCCCTCCGCCCTGTGCAGCATCAGGTGGGTGAGGAGGAGGTTGGCACTCCTGGTGCTGGTGCTGAGGTTGTGGCTGGTTGTGGTGCTGCCACGGCTGCTCTTCCTCCGAATCTGACGACCAGGATGAGAGGGTATAAATGGTTCCCATACCGTTGCTATAGATTTCAGTTGAGGCAAGAAACTTGCAAGCGCACAGTCAAAGTGGCCTGAGGTTATTCCAATCAGGTCACGCTGCAGTCACAAGGACAGTAGAGTTGCTAAATCTTATCCCTAACCTCCAACAACAAAGTTGTGGCATTTGAATGTCAGCCATGTTGCAGGAGTGCTTTTAAGCAGCTGCAGCAATTGACAATAAATCATGTCCTCGAGAAACCCGACTCATTGCGGCTGGCGTGTTTCTCGGACGACGGGAAACAGGAGCCAAAAGCACCAAAATCAGAATCGCAGATTAAAATAGGATTAGCAAGGCACTTAACAGGCTGTTAACTGCCTTAACTGCCTGTCCCGCCGTTTGCTGTCGGGTCAGCTTGGGAGCGTGGGGGCGGGTTGGAAGCGGGTTCGTAGCCAACCAACATTTTCTCCAATTTTCGCTACCGACCCGCCTCCGAGCCCACCCTCTGAGGTCCATTAAAATCGAGCCCATTCACTCTACCAACATAAAATGCAACATTTCAAATAACCCCTTGACACCCCCACCGCCCCCCCCCCACCCCCCGCTCACCCCAATTTTTTGCTTTTGCTTGGTTGATCATTCAAAATATTTCATTGAAATTACAGCACGGAGGGAGGCTATTTGGTTCATTGGGCTAGATTTTCAGTATAGGCAGTTTTGGGGCGCTAACCTTAGCGCCCGCCCGAAGTTAGCGCCCGCCCCAAAGTAGCGCCCCGTTGCCGGAAATTCAGTGGCTTCGCCCTAAGAGGTTGGTGGAGCGCTAAAAGAGGCGTTCCACTACTATCTTTAGGCGCTAAGCCGGCGGTCCAGAGGGATAGCGCCCAGGCGGGGCGCAGCGCGGGTGCGGTCATTTTTGGACTGACAGCAGACCCCGTGGCGCCGACCAGCTCTTAAAGGGGGAAGGGACGAATTGGTCTGCTGCCACGACCTGCACACTGCAGCCTTGCAAAGAGGCCTCAACACTGCTGCTCAGCCCCAGGGAGTCATGGCAAAGCCAGAGAAGGCCCGTCAGCGTGCCCTGCGCTTCTCAGAGGGTGATCTGGACATAATGGTCACAGCTCTGGAGGTGAGGCATAAGATCTTGTTCCCAGAGAGTGGGAGGAATCCAACCCACCACGACTACACCAAAGCCTGGATGCAGATCGCCCAGAGGGTGACGTTCACCGGCGATGCCCCCAGGACCCACAAACAATGTCGTAAAAAATACAACGACCTGACCAGGATTGTCAGGGTGAGTACCCTTTCCAGTCTCCTTCTCATTCTTGCATGTACACCTGACATGATGGGCAAAGGGAGCTGAAAGTCCTATTGGCCAGCCCTCAGCCAGCAGCATTGGGACAGTCATGAGCATCAATTGGCCATTCGGCACTCTACACTCTGGCCAAGCTATTCCACCATGGGAGGCAGTGCACAGTACATCAGGGCTTCACTCTGTCCAAGCTATTCCACCATGGGAGGCAGTGCACACTACATCAGGGCTACACTGTGCACTTACAGCCCGTCCTTTCTCTTGCAGGCTAAAGTAGCCTTTAATCGCCAGGCCCGTGCCAGGGGTGGCCGCGCCAAGCTGCAGAAGCTCACTCGTCTGGAGGAGCGCGTGTGTGTGCTCATGGGAGCCCGTGTGCTCGTCCCCACAGCGTGCGGAGTAGCCAACCCTCCACTGCCCGGCAATGGTAAGGACCTCGCCTTTTGGCCCTCTCGCGTCGCACTGGCCCATCCGAGCTACCTCCTTTGCCACTGTCCCACCAATGCGCTGAATGCCACCAGTCCTAACTCCCTCGCTGACACCGTCTCCTCACTCTGAAGCTACTCTTGTGCATTCCTGCTTTCAGCTGGTGACGACCAGGACCCTGAAGCTGCCAGTGACAGCACCTCCGAGCAGGAGGAGGAGGAGGAGCAAGCCGGACCATCGGGGGAACAGTCACGTCCCGCAGGAGAGGAGGAAATGCTTGACACCTCCTCACTGGACGAGTGCCTGGAGGAACTGTCACAGGGCAATGCAGCTTCTGGGACCAGTGGCGTCCAGCCACCCAGGAGCCGTGCGCGTGGCCCGCGGCCTTCCCCCAAAAGGGGGCAAGGATCAGAGGGGAGTGCTGCTGATCGGCACACTCACCGCCACCAACGTGGCAAGGGTCCCCTAGTTCGGCCCCCTCCTCCCCAGCGGGAGAGTCGCGACTCCAGTCCGGACACCTTCACCTCGGAGGAGGTGCGGAAGCTGGATAAGATGGCCGAGGATTCGGACCGGCGCCACACGGAGCTCATGAGCGTGGTGGGGCGCATGCCTGAGGCCATCGAGTCGCTGGCGACCAGTGTGCGCGAGTTCGGGGCAGCAACTGCCGCGAGTGGCGGCATGCTGACTGATGCCGTCAAGACCCTGGCGGATGTGATGCGGGCGCACACCAGGACAACAGGGGCACTCACTGCTGCCACACGCGCTGTCTCAGGCAGGCATCGCCAGGGCAGCCGCCGCGCTGGACCATCCCAGCAAGCCGCCCCTCGGCTGATTGTTGCGGATCCTGCAGTGCGGGCCCGGCCGAGTGCCACCGCGCCACAGCACCAGCCAGCGCATCCCAGACGCCAGCTGGCCCACATTGCGCCATCCGTCGCCGCCATTCCCCCACTGGGGCGTCAAGGGCAAGCGGCTGCAACTGATGGCGGCCAGGCTCAGGTGCGCCACTCAGCAGACGGCCCCTCGAGGCCCAAACGCCGTGTAGGCCTCCCCCCAGCAGCATCTGGCGGAAGGGCACCTGAGCCTCAGGCGCCTTCCCCCAGCCTCGCAGCAGCCACTGGGCAGAGCTTGCGAAGGAGCAGCAGGCCGGGCAGGGGAGGCAAAAGGCTGGGCAAGGTCTCGCCCTCGTGGGCCACTCAGTAGAGGGTGTGGCCAGCTTTCCTTTTATATGGCGGTGGCCATCTTTATTTTGCCCATGGTTGTGTTGTTGGAGGGCTTATTTTTTGCGTTAGGCCGACGTTGAGGCCCGGTTTGAAGAAATGTGGAGTGATTCCTCCCCAGTTTGTGGGAGTGAGTCATTTGTTGGGCTTTTTGTGGGGCCCGTTTATTGTTTTTGGGGATTCATGTGGGAAGGGCTTTTCATTTTTGTGTAATAAATAATTATCTTTATTCATGCAGTCTCCATGGTTGTTCTTCTTAGTGTTTGTTGGCTTCGCCGGCTGAGGGCTTGTGGAGCGGCTGCATTCATCTTCCCTCATGGCCCCTGGCCATTCCCTGACAGGGGGCTTAGAAGTACCGTGTAATAAGGTGGCGTCGTGCGGCCCTTGGCCCTGGTCGCTCCCTCCTGGGAACGTACTCCTGCTCCTCCTCCTCCTCCTCCTCATGCTCCTCCTGCTCCTCCTCCTGAGGTGCTGGTCCAACGTCAGGTGGCAGTGCCTGAGTCCTGCGGATAGCCAGGTTGTGTAGCATGCAGCAAACCACCACAAATTGGGAGACCCGGTCCGGCGAATACTGGAGAGCTCCTCCGGAGCGATCAAGGCAGCGGAACCGCTGCTTGAGGACCCCAATAGTTTGCTCGATGATGTTGCGGGTGGTTTGATGGCTCTCGTTGTAGGCCTCTTCAGCAGCGGTCCTGGGCGCGCGGAGCGGGGTCATGAGCCAGGTGCACAAAGGATAGCCTTTGTCCCCGAGTAGCCATCCTCTTGGGGGAGGCTGTGCCTTGAACATGTCATGCACAGTACTCTGCCGCAGGATAAAGGCATCGTGGCTGCTGCCTGGGAAGCTGGCATTGACTGCCATGATGCGCTGCTTGTGGTCACACACCAGCTGCACATTCAGAGAATGGTAGCCCTTCCTGTTGCGATACTGCTCGCCATGCTCCAGAGGGGCCCGTAAAGCCACATGCGTACAGTCAATGGCGCCCTGCACCAAGGGGAATTCCCCGAGTCTGGAAAATCCCAATGCGCGCTGATGCTGGCTCTCCAGGGCCATGGGGAAGGAGATGAATTGGCTTCTCCTTCTGAACAGTGCTTCGGTCACCTGGCGGATGCAGCGATGCGCGCCGTACTGGGAGATGTTTGCTATGTCCCCAGCAGCGTATTGGAAGGAGCCGGTGGCATAGAAGTGCAATGCCTCCGTCACCTTCACTTCCACCGACAGAGACGTCCTGCACCTGAGCTTTGGCCGCAGATCTCGGTGAAGCAGGTGGCAGATCTCTGCAATCACCTCCTTTCGGAATCGGGGCCTTTTAACACATCGCGCGGCACTCATGTTTAGGTAGGAGTGCTGCTGGCGGTATAGCCTGACTGAGTAAGGCCTACGTGGCCGACGCCTGTAGCCCCCTCTGCCTCTAGCCAGGGCTGCCTCTCACAATGCGTCTGCGAGCCCTACGGACATGGAGCTGCAGCTCTGCGTTGGCACCCCATGTAACCCCCATCAAATCCTGGCAAACACTCAAATTTCCAAAAGGCCACTTGCAGCGCTCTGGCCTGAGTCCAAAAATACCTGAGCTCTTGCTGCTTGAAACCAGTTAGCTATCCTCCTTGTTGTGTCTCCAGAAATGCGTTGCACAAGAGTGTTTTCTGAAAAAAGGCTGGCCTTTATACTGGAGAGCACGTCCCCTTTAATTTGCGCCCCCCAGGGCCCGCGCTGGTTGTGTTGCGTTCCTTTTTCCAAACGCTCCGGCCGCCAGCCGCACAATGGGGCGGTCCGACTGAAGTTTGGAATCGGGGCGGCCAAAGGGCGTTGCACGAGGATGTGACGTCATTTTCTGCGCGCGCATCCGGGCGGGCGCTAAACTTTGCGCCGGCGCTAACGGGCAACTTAATTTGGGGCGGGGCGCAAACTGCGCTGCGCACGGGCGCTACACGCATAGCGCCCGAAAATCACTTCTCTTAAGGCGCTAACTGCTGGCGCTAGCAACTGAAAATCTAGCCCATTGTCTCTTGGTCCTAGCCCTTTAATTGAAGCTACTCTAATCCAATTTTCCTGAACCTTTCCTATACCTTTTTATTATTCCTTTTCATATACTTATCTAATTCCCTTTTAAATTATATGACCCCTGCCTTTACTAGTCACTTGTGCTAAAGTATTCTATATCCACGCGAAAGAAATTCTAACCTCCCTCTTAGTCCTCCAATGCTAATCCTGAATCTGTACCCCTTTGTTTCCACTGATTGGCAAATCAGTAACAATCTTTCACTGTTTACTCTCTCAAACCTTTCGTAATTTTAAAACCTCTGTTAGCCACCTCTGTCTTAACTGAAATTTTTCAAAGTAACTCTTCGGAACCATAAGCTCTCATTACAGGTATCGTTCTAATGAATCTTCTACCATTTACATGGCTCAAATTTTCTTCCTGTAATGTGGTGCACAGAACTGCACATAATATTCAAACTTGGCCTAACCAATGCCTTCTACAAGTTCAACATCAGTTCCTTGCTTTTATATTCAATCCCCCAAGTGTAAAATTCTGAATCCTATTGCCTTTTCTGCCTGTAGTTCACCTTTAAGGATCGGGCTAAAAATTGAGTAGTGCCCCAATTGAGGCGCTAACTTCGACCGGGCGCTAAAAGTAGTGCCCCGGAAAAATTAGCGCCACCGCGCCGGAAATTGAGTGGTTGCGCCCCAAGAGGGAAGCAGGGCGCTACTGGAAATGCCCCACCTCCCTCTTCGGGCGCTGCGAGTGAATATCGTGGTGCAACGTGCCGCAGCGCCACACGCTGCGGCATGTCACGCTGCGGTATTGCAGGCCTTCCTCCCCTTCTTAAAGGGGAGGGGCCTTGTGCAGCGTGACCTGGGGCCCAGCTGGGCCCCCGGGGATCTGGAGTGCAGGCAAAAGAGCCCGGCACTCAAGAGAAGTACCGGGCTCTTGGAGCGCAGCTGGCACTCTGCGGGGGCGGGGGGGGCGTTCAGGAGGCCGGGGACCGGAGCGCAGGCAGGTGCTGGCAGGCGGCCAGCAACAAAAATGGTCGCCCCACACCTCGCCTTTAAATTGCGCCTCCCCGGCCTCAGGTACGCCACCCTGACCCTGTCGGACATAGCGTCCAGCGGTAAATCAGGGAGCGCTCCCGAAGATCGCGGCCGGGGCGTGAGCGGGGCGCTGCGCACACCAATGACGTCATCGCCAGCGGCGCAGCGCTACCAGTTAGCACCACCACTAACCTCCCGCTGAATTTGGCGGGAGGCGTGGGCAGTGCCGCGCCCGGGCGCTAGTTGGTTTGTGCCCCACTTAGCGCCCTCTTAAGGCGTTAACGAGTGGCGCAACCAACTGAATTTTCCCCTCTATGTATCTACTCCCCTAGATCAATCTGTCCCTTCACTCTGCTAAAGAATCTTGCCAATGCCTTTAACTCTTTTTCCCAAAATGTACTATTTTATGTTTCTCTGCATCCGCCGTTTATCTGCCCATTCTGATGACCGGTCCTCCTTCAATGGCCTACTTTTTTCCTCAGGATTTGTCCTTTAATTTGGCATCATCGGTACATTTTCATATTCTCTTGTGTCTCGAGATCATCATTTTATATAAATGGAATACAAGAGAGCCCAGCACAGATCCCATGGGGACATTGCTACCGACTTCTTGCTAATTCAAAAAACATCCATTTACCACGATTCTTTACTTTCTCAGTCCTTGCAGCTACATTCCCTTTAGTACCTGTAAATTCAGTCTGAGTAAAGAGTTTTTTTGACAGTAATTTTAAATGTACTTTTCACTAACTTTGCCTAGCCCTACTTTCTTAGCATACTTGGAAGTAATTATAATTAATGTTTTATATGCTGTACTTCAGTGAGGTCCCCTTAACCGCCTTCTTTGTAGAGTAAAGCTTAAGTTTCTCAAACCTTTCCCCATAGCTCCTTCACTTTACACTTTATACTCATTTTTGTATCGGCTTTCTGCTGTCTTAGGAAGGAGGTGGCTTTTAGCAGGGGCACAGTTCCACTTTTTAAATGTAGGTTTACATGAACCTCTACATTCTTGTTACTGGCTGCCTCATCAAACCATAAATACAGTCCTATAACCTACCAAAGATTTTCACTACAATGTTGCTTCCTATTATACTCGCTGCACTGCCAGGTTCAGCTAAGAAAGTTGTGTAAAGTTTCTAGTGTTGATGCAGACCCTCTGATCTCAGCAAATCTACTTTTAACTTGGCAGCAAACTGTCTGCGGTGCTCCTCACGGTTATATTGGACACACACACCTTCTTCCTCCGCCACCACTTGCTCCCTTGTCTACTATACCTCTGCTATATGGTTTCTTTATTTCAACCTTATTCTTGAGGATATTCATATTTCCCTTTACCCCTTCCCTCACTTTTATACTTCCCTTTAAATATTACCATTATGATCTTGGGTATTTATCACCCCTTTAATGTAGAATTTTAAATTTATCACTTTTCCTGCAGCTTGGATTTTCTGTTGTTGCTTGCTTGGTTTATTGAACTTTGAAATTCAGCGTTAACCTCTGTCCTTTGTGTCTTTACTGATTCATCTGCTTTAGCCATCCTCTATTTCAGTTTATAATGCTATATAACGTTGCCAGATCTTGTATTGTTGATGACTCTTCATTGACCAGTTCTTTCGAAGTTTGTTGGCTCATAAACCCGATGAGGTTGGGTAAATAAGCAACACGGGCAAACTGGTCGAGCGGTGAGGATTCACCGTTAAATCTCCCTCAACTCTTCCAGCACTCTTTGCTGGTCCATACAGCCCATAAAGATTCACCTGCACTGCTAGTGAAAATCTCTTGGGTATTTTCAGTTTTAAAGCTGAATGTATTCAATCTGTCCACAACATATTGTAAATGGGAACTTCTTGCAACACATTCCACATTTAACGATGTACAGTTCAAACCACTTTACTCATTTGTTTCGCCAACCAAACCTCAGTTTCTCCTTCAGTTGTTGGAATGCTGGTTGATTCGACTCATGTCCTGGGGCTTTTACCCATTCAGTTGGTAAACCTAGTTTACAGTTCTCCAGGAACATGAGCCCGGTTATAATTTGGTGCAAATTATCATTTTGAAAAATATAAATGCGAAACCCCTGTAAAGTCAAACTGCTTCTGTTAT
Organism: Somniosus microcephalus; assembly: GCF_052327205.1. Lineage (NCBI taxonomy): Eukaryota > Metazoa > Chordata > Chondrichthyes > Squaliformes > Somniosidae > Somniosus > Somniosus microcephalus. The sequence continues at coordinate 21,112,926 of NC_141004.1, read as the reverse complement.
CTAAGTACAGTAAATATGAAGAGTTTATCGAAAGGTATCACCTTGACTTATCTGTTTTCCACTGATTATCAGCCTCGTTTGTGTGAATTGGTTATCACACAGTGGTCTGGTGTCGTTCCAAAACATCAATAACAAAGCCTCAACTAGTTAATCATTGTGTTTTATTTGTTGCTGTAGATAGGCATTGTACCTGTGGCACTTTAATTTACAGTGGCTATTTTTGAGTGTCCTCGTGCAGCCTGTATAAAGTGCTGGGCTGGACTTGTAGACTAATAGAAACCTCAACAATGGAGGCTCCAAATTTTGAAGCATAAAAAGTACCTTTCCAAATATAATTTTTTGAATAATCTTTGGGAAGGGAGCATAGATAGAAATGTTTTAAATTAAATGTGATTGTAATTTTTTACAATTTTACTGATTAATGACAGTTTGATTGACCTTTACAGTGTCAGCTGTGGCTCAGTGGGTAGCACCCTCAAGGAGAGAGGGGCTAGGAGTGAGCAGGTGTTACTGGTTGCCTGATTGCTGCAGGGAGTTGGAGTGAGTTTGTAAAATGTTGGTGTTTTTTTTTCAGGTTTTAGGGCCTTTTTGGCCCATAAACAACAGACAAATGGCTGCTGAGGGGCTGGAGTGCCAGGCCCCTCAGAGGACAGCGTTCCCAAGATGAATTTAATTTGGGGAGAAACTGTGGTTGGAAGGGAAAGAAAAAGGCCCAAATATTTGGGCCAGGACCCCAGGAGGTTTGGAAAAGAAAACACGGTGGTGGTTCAGTGCGATGATAAGGAGATATGAGCTTGGGATATTATCCAAGCGGTACATGAGGACTGTGGCGAGAGCAGCTGCTTTGCCTGCCGACCAAAGCCGAATGTTGGGTTCGGGGTGACGGTCAGTGGCCGAGAGGAGGTGGAAAGACTTTTACTCAGTTTGAAAGTTGGCGATAAGTTCTTGGAGGTATCTCTGCTATATTCGGAAGAGGTGGTGGTCTCATTCTTAAACTTGCCAGTTTATATTGAGGACAATGTGCTAATCAAAAAGTTGGAGTCGTGGGACATTAAAATTTGCTCAGCAATAAAGAGGAGATACTATCCAGGAACATGGGTAGCAGATGGAACCCGTTACGTAAAGGTGCGGTTCCCAGAGGGGGTGAAATTCGAGACAATGGAAGGAGTGCAGTACTTCCAAGTACTGCATGATAACCAAGTGAAGGTTGGTTATTATTGTCTTGGACACAACCATCTTGTAAGAAACTGTCCAGACTTGTACTGTTATAATTGCAGTGAGTCTGGACACATCACTCAGAGCTGCAAAGTGGAGAGCTGTGGGGTGTGTCACAAAGGCCCCACCTGCCGTAAGTGTGAGGCAGAAGGAAGCTCTATGAGTGACGAGGAGATGGGAGAAGGAGCAGGAGGTGTGAGTGGAACGGCCGGAGGAGCGGAGCAGTCGGAGGTCACAGCTGGTAAATTGAAGGAGAAAAGAGCACAGGCAGAGGCAGAAAATTGCGGAGCAGAGAACAGGATGGAGATGGTGAAAAACACACCAAGTACAGTGGAAAATAACAAAGACAGAGCAGAGGGCAGCAAGGGTCGAGTGCAGACTTAATACAGTTCAGCTCTCCCTAAAGAATCTGGTGTCCACGGGGGGAGAGGTGGCGGGAGCGGGGTGCGTGGTAAATGTAAGTACTCCAAAGAAAGACGGGGAGTCGGACATCTCAGTGAGCAGGAGGGGGTAAGACATGGAGAGGGTGCAAGAGGCAGGAGGCTTAAAGAGGCAGCAGGACAGGCACAGTGAGACAAAGACAGCAGAAGGGAGCAATATAGGTGTGCTATTGTCCCAGAGAGAGAAGGATCAGGGAGCAAGGATCAGAGGTGGAGATGGAGATGAGGTCACTCATTATTTTCCACTGTACTTGGTGTGTTTTTCACCATCTCCATCCTGTTCTCTGTTGGAGAAACCGCAATAGCAGGAAGAGTCTCTGTGGGAGATGATGTATCTGACGGGGAGCAGGATTATGTATCTGACGGGGAGCAGGCACAGAGAGTTGCAGAAGAGCTTGAGAGTGAGGAATTAGAGGGGGACAGAGACATGGAAGTGGGGGGTGGGGTGGAATCATGTGGAAAGGGAAAGGTTAGTGAGGGGCAGAAGGAGGGAGAAAGCGCAGCTCCTTGGCCCAAACTTAATGCAAGGAAGAGGCTGAAACAGCAGGGAAGGTTCAAACAGGAGGTGAAAAAGAGTCGGAGGCTGCAGGAAAAAGCAACAGCTGGCCGAAAAGTTGGGAAGGAGCATCAGAGGAGGGAAGGGGCAGAGATTAAATGATGGGGAGATTATCAGGCATACTTCCCTTCTTCGGAGCCATGATCATATTGGTCTCGATTAATGTGAACGGACTGAGGGGTGAGAAGAAATTGCAGCAGTTGTTGCAGTGTTTTAAAGGCACGGACTTGTTGTGTCTGCAAGAAACCTTTTGGGATGAGGATATTCTAGAAAGAGTTCAGAAGCTTTGGAAGGGAGAGGTGTTTGCAAGTTGTGCAAACAATAACTGTAGAGGGGTGGCTGTTTTGGTGAGTCCGTCCTTAAAAGAGAACGTTGCCTTGGTGGACAAGAACACTGAGGGGAGATTTTTATGGCTAAGGGTAAAAATGGAGGAATTTAATTGCGATCTCTTTAATATCTACGCACCGAACGACCATTGCAAGCGTCGCGAGTTTTTTCGGGGGTTATTCACTGAAGTGGCAGAGGTGGAAAATCCTTGTATAGTGGGGGATTTTAATGTATTTTTATCTCGGATGGACATTTCAGCCCAGATGACCATTAAGGATGATAACTCCAGAGGGATAATTGTAAAAATGATGGCAAATTTAAATTTGAGAGACTTATGGAGGGACCAAACCCCATAAAAAAGAAGTTCTCCAGAATAGGTTGGGTGGGTGATGTTTTAAAACAGAGCTGAATAAATTTTGTGTTAATGCGGGAAGGGTTAAGTTCTGAGGTGGTGGAGATTTATTATAAAAAAGTATTTTTTAGTGACCACTCGGCTTTGATTCTTAGAATTAGGAACAGCGGAGTTAAGATCGGTTCCGGGGTGTGGATTTTAAACAATCAATACCTGAAAGAAATTGCTTATAAAGAAGGGATTTTAAATATAATAAAGAATGCTAGGAAGGAACCTTTGTTCTTGAAAGAAAGAAGAGTTTGGTGGGACAATTTCAAATATGAGGTAAAAAAAATTTCGGTATGTTATGGGAAAAAGAGAACGGCAGCTAACCAGCGTCGAGAAGAGAATATAAACAAAAGGTTTACGGATTTCTGTAAAGCAGTTGACGGAGAGGATAAGGGAGCTGAGACTAAGTTCCGGGTGCTAAAGGAAGAGTGGGAATTATTGCAAGCTGAAAAATGCAAGGGGGCCATTCTCCGTGCAAAGGCTAGAGATACATTGGAGGGCGAAAGATGCACTAGATATTTTCTAGAGCAAGAGAAGCTGCGACAAAGATTATCATTAGTTGGAGAGTTGAAGGTTGGGGAGAAGATCATTCATGAAAGTGGTGAGATTTTAGAGGCGGCTAGCAGCTTTTATCAAGAGTTATATACAAAAGAAGACATTTCCAATTTGGCGATGGAGAAGGTTAGTGCTTTTATTGAAGAGGGTTTAAAGGAGGATGAGAGAAGCATGTGTGACAAAGAAGTAGGATTAGCGGAAATAAAAGTAGCAATAAGTGGAATGAAGCGGGGAAAAGCCTAGGGTCCGATGGACTAAGTGCAGAATTTTAGAAATAATTTTTCGAGATTTTAAGTCCATTGCTCTTAGGAATTTTTACGGAAATTAAAGTTGAGGGAAGCCTGGCCCTATCTATGAGGAGAGGTGTCAAAAGCTTAGCTTATATAAAAATAAAGGGGATAGAAGGGACCTGAAGAATTGGAGGCCCATCACATTATTAAATGTGGATTATAAGATCTTGGCGAGGGTTATAGCAAATCGTATGAAGGAGGTGTTACCGCAGATAGTGTGGCCCTCTCAATCCTATGGAGTCATAGGCCGGGACATCGCAGACTTTGTGGTCTCAATCTGAGATGCGATAGAGCTCATGGAAGAGAGTGGGAGGGAGGCTTATATATTAAAGATAGATCAAGAGAAAGCCTTTGATAGGGTCTCTCATGAGTTTTTATTGAAGGTTTTGTAAGCATTTGGTTTCGGAGAAAATTTCATTGAGTGGATAAGTATTTTTTATTCAAACATATTTAGCTGTGTTAAATGTAATGGTTTTTTATCCAAATATTTTCCGATAGATAGATCAGTGAGACAGGGTTGTCCCCTGTCCCCATTGTTGTACACATTGGTAGCAGAACCATTGGGCTGGATTTTGATACTGGGGCAGGCTGGGGGTCATGTAATCCGGATTTCGTGTTATCCACCCGAATCTAAATCGATCTGGGAGATTGATGCGATTTTAACTTAATTGGCCAATTGAGTTCCAACGTGTGGGAACCCATGGCCAATGAGTTTTTCCAGTCTGAAAGTCGCCTCCGATGACGTCATCATTGCTGCTGCATTTAAGGTCTGCAACAAGCCTTGCTTCTTCTGCAGACTGTCAACCTTTTGGCCTTTGCACTGAGAGGCACCTGCAGGAAGAATGGCCAGCCAGAGACCTAGGTCTGCACCCCACTTCGATGACGTTGCCCTGCAGGCTTTAGTAGAGGGAGCAAGAGCACATAAAGAAGTGCTCTTCCCTTCTTCAGGGAGGAAGAAGCCTCCCCAGCAAACCAAGGCTGAGTGGCTGCAAGTGGCAGAGGAGGTCTACTCTTTGTCAGTAACCTGCAGAACCTGGCTTCAGTGCAGGAAGAGATTTCATGACTTTCTGTGCACTGGAAAAGTGAGTATAAATTTCCCATCACCCTCAATCTGATCCCCATTGCCTCTCCTCACCAGCACTCAGCTTCAGCAATCTCTTCCTCCACATCCCACTTGACACTGACATCCATGCACCCTTACCCATTCCCTCTCTCTCTACGGTCACATTCACCTAACTATTCAACTATGCAGCCCTCACACTCCCTATCACTCTGCTGCTATGAAAACAACTTACAGCACACAGGGAGGGCCCTTGGTCTTGCCACCTCACTCCATCTTTGTCTCCTTCTAAGCATCTATGCTATGGATTCTCTACACTCACTCTTTCATTCTCACTCAACCTCCACTTGTCCCCCTCATTGCAGGAAAAGAGAGCTCACAATAAGAGAGAAAGAGCGAGGACAGGAGGAGGGCCACCCTCAGTAGCCCACCTCACCCCCTGGGAGGATGCGGTCCTGAAGATCGTGGGAGTGGAGGATGATGCGCAAGTGGGGGACGGACAGGCGGTTGCATCACAGCAAGCCGGTGACAGGATAGCTTTCCATCTCTCTCATTGACATTGCATGAGTCACTGATAATGATTCTGAAGCTCTAACAGATGGACTTATGATCATCTGCAATATGCAATGTGCATGTAACCTTGGCATCACATCTCTGACTCTTTCCTTTACTCCCCCACAGGACCATCGCAAGCGCCCACCCCACTAGCCAGGAGGAAGAGCCTGAGCATCCAGACTCCTCAGAGGAAGCTGCAACCTCTGAGGGCACAGCGTCAGCAGAATTAAGTGTACCCAGCACCAGCGCAGACACTCACACCTCGGTGGGACCTTCAGAACATAGAGTAGAGTTGTCACCTGGTGTATCACAGCTCACAAGTGAGCATCAGCAGATGGTGGAGACAGGGACAGCAGTGGAGAGTCCTAGTCGGAGGGCGCAGGACTCTCCCAGCTCGGCTCAGCTGCATGTTGACCCTCTGCCCCCGGGTCCATCCACAAGATCAGCGGTGCTGGAACTCCAGGAACAGATGCAGGAGTCTTTGGCAGGTTTTGTCTCCAGGGTCGCTGCGAGTGTGGAGCGAATGAAGGAGTCCATTGCAAACATGAGCAGAGCCTTTGTGGAGGCATTGGCGCATGAACGCATCACCATGGAAAGGATGGCAACCTCCATGGAGGTGATAAGTCGTCAGAGTGGCAAAACATGGTGAGTGTTCTGAATAGAATGACATTTCTGGAGGAGCGATGGTCATCTATTGAACAGAGAAACCAGACCTTCATGGAAGTCCTTCTGAGTAGGACTGCCAGTGCAGATACAGGTCCCCATGGCCCCCCGATATGCAGCAAGGTGCTCTTCAGCCACTTGCAAGCGCTGAGGGGGACCTGACCCATGAGAGGGAAGTTGGTGGCAGACATCAAGGAAGTGGGGGCTCCTCTCCAAGCGTTCAGAAGGAATTTAAAGATAGTAATTTACAATCAATTTTTAAAGTTCAATCGATTAATGGCCCAGAAATTCCAGAACGGGGCTTGCAGCGCGTGCAAGCCCCGTATTTACACTTACCCCGCGCTACTGCCGATCAGCTCCAGGGATGCCTGGAATTGGTGTTTCCAGAAGAAGAATCCCGGGCAGCGTATGACGTCACGCCGCCCAGGAGTGCAGCCAGCGCGAAGCCAGGAGCGTGCAGTGCAAGTGAGACGCGCCCCTTGAGGTCTCAGTTTCACTGGACACGCCCCCAATGTTTCTGTCAAGCTGCTAACCATTTTTACATGCAAAGCAGCAGTTTAAATAGGCTTTTGGAAGTTTTTTGAAGATTTTGGTAACTTTCATAAACTTTTTAAAATGTTTACATTATTTTGAGTAATCTGAAGTAGTTTTAAAGAGAATTAAAGCAATTTAAAGACTTTTAAAAGCCCTAAAAGAATTTTTTTAATTCCATTTATTTATTTAGCAATGTCGTCGTCATACGTGTCTTCACACTGTTCCCTTCGGGGAACTGTATGAAGTGGTGGAAGGATTTATGGCCATGATTAACGCTCATTCCGTGACCGTAACCATCTTTGAACCAGCCATTGGGGCGGTTAGTCCTATGGCGGGAGGGTTTTACGGGCTCCCACAAGCTATACAAGGAGGGGGGGCCACCCACACCCACGGACGCAAATATCCCACTGGATGTCAACCCAGAATTTAGAGCCGGAGCTCCGACTCCACTTGCCGGGACTGTCTGGAGTGGGGTTCGAAACCCTACCCTGATCTGGCCCAGCGGTGGGGATCCTACCGCTATGACAAAGGCCCAATCCAATTAGCAACGTGAAATGGCAGCATAGGGCTCCAGTCACGGGGAGGGAAAAGGCGCAGGAAACGTATGGGTGTCACCTTTTGTGCGGAGTGGGCCTTTTGCATAGCAGTAAGCATCCCCGCCGCTGGGCCAGAAGGAGTAGGGTTTTGAACCCCACTCCAGACAGTCCCGGCAAGTGGAGTCGGAGCTCCAACTTTAAATTCTGGGTGGACATCCAGCGGGATGCTTGCGTCCGTGGGTGTTGGTGGCGCCCCCCCCCCCTCAGATGGGTTGTGGGAGCCCGTAAAACCCGCCCGCCATAGGACTAACCACCCTAATGGCTGGTTCAAAGATGGTTACGGTCACGGAATGAGCGTTAATCACGGCCATAAATCCTTCCACCACTTCATACAGTTCCCCAAAGGGAACAGTGTGAGGATACGTACGATGATGACCTCTTGCGCAATGCACCTCCTTGGACCCTCAGTCGCAGATGTGAGGGGGCAAGTTGTGCAATTGTTAAATTTTTTATTTTATTGACATGTAAAATGTTGGCCCAGTAATTCCCTTCCAAATGCGCTAGTACGGTCGGGGTACTTACGCATCTGGCCGGATGAAATGCCGGTTTTCAGCATGCACAGTGCATGTGGGGAAAACCGGCATTTCCTGTCCTCTGAACGAAGGGGTTCAGAGGCAGAACGCGTGCGACTGCACAGGCAGCACGTGCGCAGTATAATTCGCCGCTTTCATTAATGCTTTCAGTGAGGTCCAGTCATTACAACTTACACATGAAAAAAGCATGGGTACAGTTGCTCCAGAGGCTGCAGAGGAAGATATTTCTTATCGTGGAGCTTCTGAAAGTATGTATGTCTGTATATATTCCTTTGTGTGTTATGTATATATTCCTTTACTTATGTGTATGAATGTATTATTTAATTATGACTTTCAGAGAAAGTAACTTATTGGAAAATCATAATTAAAAATATACATTCATACACATTAGTAAAGGAATATAAAACATACATACATATACGTAAAGGAATATATGTGGACATACATACATAACTCATTCTCACATTCCATTCACACAGCCACAATTGCTCCTTCTACCTACCGTTCTGAAAACCCGTTTAAAAAAAAAATTTAAGTTTAAAACTTAGTTAAAATTTCTTAAAATAACTTCCCTCCCTTTCCCAAACCTAAATATTGCATTTCATAAGCTCCTCCATAAAATATATCTCCTTCCCCAGCCAATGAACAACTTTACACTTGCTTTTTTTAAGTGCAAGTTCTAGGGACTTACCCTCACTGAATCCATCAGTGAAATCTACAAAGTTCACTGCGCAAGCGCTGCCTGTGCAGTCGCACGCGCTGTGAATAGACCTCGGGTCTGGAAATGCCGGCGTTCCCCGCATGCGCTGTTCCTGCTGAACGCCGGCATTTCCAACGGCCAGATGCGTGAGTAACCCGACCGTACTCACGCTTCTGGCCTGGAATTTCTGGCCCAATATATGTTACAGGAGACAAATTAAACTTCAGGTTTTGATGTTAAAATGTGGTGGCGGAATGGCTGTGCAGAGCGGCGGAATTGATTTGTATGATACAATGAAATGATCACGATGTTGTAAATGTTCCTAATGTTCAATAAAGTATAGTAAACAAAAAAGTGGGTCGCACTCTCGGCTCTGAGTCAGAAGTTTGTGGGTTCAAATCCCGCTCCAGGGTAACTTGAGCACATAAAATCTAGGCTGAAACTGAAAATGCGGTGCAGTGCTGAGGGAGTGCTGCACTGCCGGAGGTGCCATCTTTCAGATGAGACATTAAACCAAGGCCCTGTCTGCTCTCTCAAGTGGACGTAAAAGATCCCATGGCACTATTTTGAAGAAGAGCAGGGGAGTCCTGGTCAATAATTATCCCTCAATCAACCTAACAAAAACAGAATATCTGGTCATTATCACATTGCTGTTTGTGGGAGCTTTTTGTGTGCAAATTGGCTGCTGGGTTTCCTACATTCCTACACTCAAAAAGTACTTCATTGGCTGTGAAGCGCTTTGAGACATCCATTGGTTGTGAAAGGCGCTATAGAAATGCAAATCTTTCTTTTCTTAGAAGACCATGGCACCTGGGGTTTTTTCTTTCCTGGTTTCTCTCCCTCTCAAGGTGCTGATTCTTCCTGGGGTGTAGTCTCATGAGTGCTGGCAGCTCCTCACTCACCAAAGTGGCCGCTCTTGATGTGTGGGCCTAAACAGTGAGCGTCAACAAGTTAACCATCCAAGTGTAGGAACGGAGGTTCCTATCCGAATAATGGAGCTCAACTCAGTGAATCAAATTAACAAAGTTTAATAAACAACGAGGTTAGCTAGTAAACTACAGGAGAAGATGTACACAGGTCTGTTCAGGTTGCCAGGCACTCGACGACTGCTGGAAGGTGCTGGAAGCTGACGTCATGACATCACCGCATTCTTCGCGCCACTGGCGGTCACGTGATCGGCATCATGACGTCATCACGCAGAGTGCAGGAAAGTACATACAGTATAGTTAACAGACAGTTTAAAGGTGCAGTCCACAGCTGCATTACACTGTAGTTAAAGGGATTATTACTAATTGCCCTGAGTCTCTTGGTGGCTCTGCCACACAAGCATGATTTTCAGGAAACCTATAGTATATTCTGGGACTCATGGCCCCATATATTTGTGCTAAAGATCAGCAACAGTGCCATCTACCAGGAACGTGAAAAACTTTTCACCTTCAAATGTAAAGTAAGTGCAAACTACGCACTGCACATGGTGAACATATAATTAGTTTCCCGAGATCTGTTCCGTTTGAGTCAGCCGAGTGCTTAGACAGAGTTTTCTTTTCCTTCCACTCATCTGCTGCAGGCTCTGGCTCCCTTGTTCTGGCCTCTTACGCATCCCCGATTTTAATCCCTAAACCTCTCTACCTCTCTTTCCTCCTTTAAGACGCTCCATAAAACCTACCTCTTTGACCAAGCTTTTGGTCATCTGTCCGAATATCTCCTTATGTAGCTCGGTGTCAAATTTTGTCTGATTATGCTCCTGCGAAGCACCTTGGGAGGTTTTACTGCATTAAAGGCGCTATATAAATGCAAGTTGTTGTTGTTTCTTCTTGTTGGGGTACAGTTTCATAAATGGCAGCCACTCCCTGATATCTCCACCAAGTATCAATTATTCATGTGCGAAACTTGATTGCGAGTGACACAAGGTTAACAAAGTGAGGAAGTAATTATGGCCCAAATCAAACATGTCACTGCCCAGCATCCACTCTTCCAGCAGGATTGCTCTACATCAAGTCCAATGTTTCCCTTTCCTTGCCCAGGAGTGCTTTGACTAATCGTAGTACCACTATCAGTGCCTGACTGAGAGCTAACTCAGCATAGACCAGAGATTGAATCTGACTTTACCTCCGACCTATCAGGTAAGGCTGATTGAAGATTTGTGCGAAGTATTCTGTTTACCAAGTCACTGCCTCATTGTGTTGTTTTCGGTATAGAAATATGAGGTTCATCTCCCTGGTTCTAGGATCACTTGTTGATTTAAAGCCTGTATTTATATCGATACATTGTGTAAGGACATTATATAGTAATGTAAATTGTGGCAGCAAAGTTCTGAAAATACAGAAAGAAAAACTTGCATTTATATAGCGCCTTTCACGATCTCGGGACATCCCAACATGCTTTACAGCCAATGAAGTACTTTTGAAGTGTAGTCACTGTTGTAATGTAGGAAACGCGACAGCCAATTTGCACACAGCAAGCTCCCACAAACAGCAATGTGATAATGACCAGATAATCTGTTTTTTAGTGATGTTGATTGAGGGATAAATATTGGCCCCAGGACACCAGGGAGAACTCCCCCTGCTCTTCTTCGATATAGTGCCATAGGATCTTTTACGTCCGCCTGAGAGAGCAGACGGGGCCTCGGTTTAACGTCTCATCTGAAAGACAAAACCAACAACACAAACACACAAACTGTGGAAACATAGAAACATAGAAGATAGGAGCAGGAGTAGGCCATTCGGCCCTTCGAGCCTGCTCCGCCATTCAATGAGATCATGGCTGATCATCCAAATTCAGTACCCTGTCCCTGCCTTCTCCCCATATCCCTTGATCCCTTTAGCCTTAAGAAATATATCCACTCTTTCTTGAATATATTTAATGAACTGGCCTCCACCGCCCTCTGTGGCAGAGAATTCCACAGGTTCACCACTCTCTGGGTGAAGAAATTCCTCCTCATTTCAGTCTTAAATGGCTTACCCCTTATCCTTAGACTATGACCCCTGGTTCTGGGCTCCCCGGCCATCAGAAACATCCTTCCTGCATCTAGTCTGTCCAGGCCTGACTCTGACTCTTGACCTGCACAAGGCCAGGGGCATGTGAAAGGCCAAGGGACAGTGGAATTTAACCTCAGCGGGAGTAAATGATGCATGACGTATTGAAATTTTCACTTCTGCAGTGAAATAAATACTTCAGGGGTTCAACCACTAAATGACACTAATACAAAAGCAAAACACTGCGGATGCTGGAAATCTGAAATAAAAACAGAAAATGCTGGAAATACTCAGCAGGTCAGGCAGCATCTGTGGAGAGAGAAACAGAGTTAACGTTTTGGGTCGATGGCCCTTCGTCAGAACTGGAAAAAGTTGGAGATGGAACAGGTTTTTAAGCAGGTGTCGTGGTAGGGAGAGGGGGGAGGGGAGGAAAGAACAAAAGGGAAGGTCTGTGATAGGGTGAAAGGCAGGAGAGATTAAGAGATAAAAGGGATGATGGTGCAAGGCAAAAGGAGATGTTAATGGGACACGTTAAGAAACAAAAGATGGCTTTAGATGAAGTGTAAATGGCAATGGCAGAATCATCAACAGCTGCCATGTGAGAGAGAGAGAAAAATAATGAAATAAAAGATAGGGGCAGAGGTTATGGTCTGAAATTGTTGAACTCGATCTTGAGTCCAGAAGGCTGTAAAGTGCCTAATCGAAAGATGAGGTGCTGTTCCTCGAGCTTACGTTGAGCTTCATTGGAACAGTGTAAGAGGCCAAGGACGGAGAGGTCAGAGTTCGAGTGGAGTGGAGAATTAAAGTGACAGGTGACCGGAAGCTCAGGGTCACCCTTACTGTTTGGTTTCATTCATAAGAGCAACCAATTTTGTTTAATATGAGGGGGACAGTGGAAGCTTGTAATGTGTGGATCCTGTGCGATGTAGGAGGTACTGGATGCATTGTGCAATTGCGTTGAACTCGTGCAACAAGTATATCCAACTGCTTGTGTTGAAGCTCAACGTTTCTGAGCTTGAGGAGCTGCAGGCAATACTTTATCGAATTTGGCAAACTAAAGGGTTCCTGGAATACACATTCTTGGTGGTGGTCAGCCATGTCGAAATTTGGTGACACAAAAGGAGGGGTTTGGCAAACAGCACAGAGGTCTGTGAAAGACTTCAAGAAGACGTAGACAGGCTAGTGGAACAGGCAGACAGGTGTCAGATGTGGCTAAGTGTGAGATGATGCACTTTGGCAGAAAAAACAAGGATGTGGATATGCACTCAATGGAAAGACACCAAAAGGTGTGGATGAACAGAAAGACCATGGGACTCAATGCATAATTCCCTCAAAGTGCAGGTTTAGGTAGTTAAACCCATAAAAAAGGCCAACAGAATTTAGGGTTTTATAAATAAGAGTACAGAATTAGTCATGAATTCACACAAAATATTTGTTAGACTCCAGTTAGAGTACTGTGTGGAGTTTCGAGCAGACAACATAAAAGCCATAAAGAGCGTACAGTGTAGATTCACCCAGATGGTGCCAGAGAGGGGAGCTATAGTTATGAGGAGAGACTTGAGATACCGGGCTAATTTAGACTAGAGCAGAGATGGCCAAGAAGAGATTTAATAGGGGAGTGAGTCACAAGGGGGTCATCAATTTAAAATCATCTCTGAGGGAATGAGTAGAGAGGTTTGGAGAAATTTCTTTATGCAGTGGGTTGTTGGAGCTTGGAGTGCTTTACCACAGAGAATGGTTGAGGCAGACACCATTTCAACTTTAAAGAGAAAATTGGATAAATATTTGAAACAGAGGATTATACAGGGCAATGGCGAGAGAGTGGGGCAGTGTGATTAGTTTTGGATTACTGTACCAAAGAGCTGATACAGACACAATGTGCTGAATGGCCTCCTCCAGTGCTGTAAACATTTATGGTTTTATTGTTTTATGCATGGCTGCATAACTATATAAGTACATTTTTAAAAATAATTGGAGTTTTATTAAATAATTGTAAACAAAAGTTAATTTAATTTTTAGGAATAATGATTTGTGAGGTGCCAGCCATGGTTCAGTGGGTAGTACCCTCGCCTCCAAGTCAGAAGGTTGTGGGTTCCCACTCCAGAGACTTGAGCACAAAAATCTAGGCTGACATTCCAGTGCAGTACTGAGGGAGTGCTGCACTGTCAGCGGTGTCGCCTTTTGGAAGAAATGTTAAATTTGAGGCCCCATCTGCCCTCTCAGGTGAATGTAAAAGATTCCACGGCACTATTTTGAAGAAGAGCAGGGGAGTTCTCCCCAGTGATCTGGCCAATATTTATCCCTCAACTAACATCACTAAAACAGATTATCTGGTCATATATTTCATTGCTGTTTGTGGGAGCTTGCTGTGCACAAATTGGCTGCAGCTTTCCCTACATTACAACAGTGACGATACTTCATGAAGTACTTCATTGTCTGTAAAGCGCTTTGGGATGTCCTGAGGTTGTGAATGGCGCTATACAAATGCAAGTCTTTCTTTTTTGTGAACAATATAAATGTGTATGGGGTTTTCCTTGAGAGATGTCTCTGAGGTTTCTCTCTCTAGAGGCCTCTCTCTCTTGCACAGTAAAACCTTGAGTGGTTCGACCCACTCGCCCCTTAGATTCTGTACTCTGGACTTTGGGGCAGGAACTACAATGTAGAGAAAACTCTTGTAGACCAAGTTTGATGAAACAAAATGAAACTTTATTGCATAAGGAAAAATATCAAATCAAATGCAAGCAGATAAGAGAGTACATGGGAGGGAAAAACACAAAGAAATCATAATGACACAGTACTAACTAAGGCAAATACAGTCATCTTATACTCTACAAAGATCATCATGAAATAAGGAAACACACGGAACATCGAGGGACAACAACTCATGTTAATTGTACCCTTAAATCCACCCCCTTATTAAACCTATCTAGATCTGATTGTGAAGGGCCAGAAACATGCTCACCAATCCAACTAGGAAGTGCAAGGTTTTGAACCAGTCTGCATTTGATCGTTTCAGGTGTTCCGTCTCCACGTGGATCGTGGAGCCCCAGCAAGCTGCGCCACACCTATCTCCTGAGGTGGGGGTTGGGGCGGCTGGACACCGGCTGTTTCTGGCTGTCGGTGGGGTCGGGGATCTTCGGCTCGACCCTGGTCAGAGGAGCCTTGGGCTGGCTCCCGTTTAACTTTCGTCTCTTCCCGAGCCAGAGTGGCTGGAAGGTTTCTTCTCTTGGGGTTTTATTTTTTTGTTTCTTCTCCCAAGTTGGGTCGATGGCCTCTCGTTTCGGCAACAGCCCGGGGATGGTCGATGATCTCCCGATGTGTGTCCCCGGGGCGGGACGCCAGCTCGAGCGGCCTTCTTGATGTTGGCTTAATTCTTCTTCCTCCCCCGCAACTACAACTCCGGTGTCTCCTTCAGTGTGTCCGTACAACTCCAACTCCTCCAGTTATACCTTTCTTCAGGAGTCTCCACTTCCTGCCCAAAATCAGGTTAGTCTTTGTTTTACTTTTGGCGGGCTGGGAGCACAGCGGGGTAGTTATTATATTTTAAAATGTTTTCGATGGCCGGTAAAGGCCCATCTCTGGTCTGGAATGACCTTCATTGTTTTTAATGTCCTGCTGATCTCATTATCTAGTCCTTGGTGCGGTTCTCATGAATATGAAATTGTCCCCTTTTGTTTGGGTCAACATTTAGATGGCCTCTGTCTCCAGGCCAACCTTGACTGGATCTGCATCTAATCCATATGTATATGTGTGGGTCTCTCAGGAACGGCTTCCAGAACTTACTGTGGGTTGAATCCACAAAGCTGTCTGAGGATTCACAGGAACCATTTTAAAGTGTCCCAATAAGCTGGTCACATGGTATGGCAGCCATTTTGTATGCCCCTTTTTCTGGACTTCTTTTAAAACAGTTTTTAAAATCACGGCCTCTTCTGCCATTTGACCCTTATTAATACAAAGTCCAATTTTGTGAATCCTACACTCCCCCCCGATGATACTGTAACTTGCTTGAAGTATCATAATTCTGGTTGAGCAAAATTTTCTGACTTTCCACAATCTAACCATCCCCAGTATTTACCTATCTATGACCCCACGACACATGCATTTCCCATTTCAGAAAAATCTAGTGTACATTAAGCATCTATAGATGGCAATACCTTGGAGTTAAAAATCTAACAACTTACTTCCAGGCGTGGAGGGGGTCCTTATACCCCTACATCACCTAGTGCATACACATTACCCTTTTAATAATAACATCACATCTAATAAGACTTCAATAATAAAATACACACAAAAATCACAATGCACATGAATACATATCAAAAATAATACAGAGGAGGGAGGGAAAATTTAAACTTTATACAAAACAGCAAAAATCTAAACGGGTGTCTCTTCTACCCGCACATAATGCTCCCTCCATTCCCCTCTATTCTCGTACCTTTGCGAATGTTTGACCTTTTTACAGTGTACAAACAGCAAATAAACTACAATGATAACCTGGCACACTACAAGAACGTGGAAGGCTATCCTAATCCAAGAAGTGACTTCTATATTAGTGAACAGGTCCCACCATGGTGGGGTCACTATATCCAATATGTCTGCCCCTATCTCTAAAGTCTTCTGCTCCAGTGTGTAGAAGTGTTTCTGTGAAACAACAACGGCTTTTAATATTTTGGTGAGGTGTTCAGGGAGAGGGGGAATGATATATCCAAAATGTGCAACGAATCGCTGCAGATCGGTGAAATTCTCTTTCACAGTGATGTGAACAGTGGAAGGTTCAGGAATGGGGACAATTCGCTCTTGGGCCACTTGAACTTCTGCCCTGGACTTGAAACAGAAGCTGCTGTCACTAACCGGGCACCAACCATGCTGTCCATGTTGGTAGTGGGGCGCTGCAGTGGTGACACAGTATGTCCCACCTCCTATATATGCCACCTGCGGGGGCACATGGCCATTGTGCCATTGCCTCCATGGTGCAATTTATAGGTTTCACGCCAGCAGTTCTGAACCCGCACTGTGGTTTTGAATGGGCATTCAAGTGCTGGGGACACAGGATGATGTGTGCTCCCCGGCTCTGGCACCCTGAGAGGTTGGTACCCATCATTGCATGCTCCCATCGAATGACGTAAGGTGGGACCCCTGTGTAGCGAATGTGCGCACCCCCCTGAATGACTCCAATGTTCGACACCCTGTATACCGGGGCGGGTTTTGCTGTCTTTCCCATCACCGGCATTCTTACCACTATACCCATAATGGTGTGATTAGACCGTCGACAGTCCACTGGGACTAGGTAGGCCTCTGAAGCTAGTCTGAGCTGGCACGGACTCAATGTATTCTCAAAAGGGTGGAGGGCTGCGAGGTGCTTGTTGCTGATCCAGGAGGGGACTAAACCTTGCTTTAAATCCTCCAGATTACTGCGGCCCTTGCCCAGTAACCATGCCCCGTATAGCACACAAGCTTCGTTCTGCGCAGCCTGATCGGATGCATTCCGATCCTCCCTGATGAGAGCATTTACCGTTCTGGCGTGTTTCTCCAGTTCAGCTATTATCTCTTTTAAGTGTAGTGTCATGGCCTGGTCCTCATGTAACTCAGAACCCACTACCTTATTCTTATCAGTCAGTATCTTTCTTAACTGCGTTTTCAAACCATTGATCTGGGTTTGCAGCTCCATGTCATCCAGTGTGTTGATGACGGAAGTTCCTGTGTTAAAAGCTGTGAAAATATCATTTACTGCACCCCTTCTTTGTCTCCCTACTCTGTCCAAGACCTCATGTGGTGTGGTGTACAATTTGGCTCTGTCGACATCGGCAAAGTCGAATTCGTAAAACTGTTTAAACATGTTTGTTAACAGGACCTGGTATAATTGCTCCATTTCCTTGGGGCACCACGCTGGCAATCTTACCTCGGTGAGGTTTAAAACCCCTTGGTACAGTACCTGGCCTGTGGGTCCCAATACCAATCCGTTCCCGGGTCCCTTTGTTGTGATGGGGCACCCTTCCTTGAGGGCTTTAGCTACTGGAACTGTGGGCAGGGGCTTGCGGGGTCGGGTGATGAGCTCAGTGGCGTTTACTGGGATCTGAGAGTATGGGACTCCGCACGCCCGTGTGCTGACTTCCCACCTCATTCCTTGTCCAGCATCCTGCCACTGTCTTTGGAAAAAGATGGAGACGCTTGTGGGGCAAGCGCGTTCTGAACCCCACCTACAGATCCCCTCATCTGGTTCCCACCATTTGTCCCAACAGACACTCAACCCCCCCTGAGTTCCCGTAATAGTCTGATGGGTGTTGTTACCCAGTCTCTCCCACTCCACAGTGGCGTTCTTCATGGTGCTGCTCAACTTGCGCAGCCACCACCAACGATCCAAAGGTACATGTCCCAGACAGTTCAAGCAAATCTTCTTGCCCACGGTGACGCTGATCCTGGGTGCAATGATCCGCACCGTGGGGCATATCAGAGACGTTTCTCTGTACGCAAACCCTGTCTGGCTGGAGTATTCAGTAGAGTTCGACCCCAGCCAACCTGGCCATCTTCCTTCATGGAAGTAGGCAGCAGTCTCTTCAGCGTCCCGTGAGCCGGTTCCATCAGTCGCGATAGGGCCTCTGTTGCCAGAGCACCCGTAGATGGTAGAGTCCTTAGTGCGGCCCCGACAGGCCCAGCTCCACCCGATCGTCACGAACGCGACGAGGATCCCTCTCATCTTTCTCCTGGTTCCTGCAACAAATCACACAATATAGCCAGGCTCCCGAGAGATTCTGGCTTAGGTGACGGCATGATCGGGTCTTTCGACCTCGATCCAAAACAACACACATACTGGGCAGATTTAAAACTACTTAAACTCTAATCATTTTAATATGTACACACCTTAAACTTAAACCTAAACTTATGTACAGCGCCGTCCGTCCCCGGGCGGCTTGCCTAATCCCTGATTGGACTGCAGCTCGCCGCTCCCTGTGGCAGGGCTGCAGTGACCTGTGGCTCGGGTTCCCCGCAGCCTTTTGCTGTCAATCGGGGACTGTGTTTTTTCATGGATTTCTGAAGTCGGCGTTTACTGAGAACGGGGGACTCGGGCCAAGGTTTTACTGGCTGAGGCGTACGAGTCGACCTGCGAAAAGGTGCTTTGGGCGTGGCTCCCTTAGCGAGTGGACCTTCGGGTGGGACCTTAGCTCTCACAGTCCGTGGCTCTTCCACAACTGTGGGCTTCGGCTCCCTTCCCTCAGGCTCCGCCCCTTTGGGATTTGGGCAGGCTCCCTTGGCGAGTGGACCTTCGGGTGGGACTTTAGCTCTCACAGCCCGTGGCTCTTCCACGACTGTGGGCTTCGGCTCCCTCCCCTCAGGCTCCGCCCCTTCGGGAATTGGGCCTGTGGCAGACGGCTCCTCCTTACCTGTCCCTACAGGTGGAGAATCTCTGCCCCCAATTTCTACCTCCCCCACGCTTGAGTCGAGGGCGGGACCTCCGTCCTCCGACTCCACCTCCTCCAGAATCGTGTCGAGGGCGGGACCTTGTTGTTCGGGCCCCTCCTCGTCCGAGTCCCAGGCCATAGGGGAAAGCTCCCCCCAGGTGGGCGGGACAGCTTCTCCTTCCAAGCAGGCTACAACACCAGCTTGTGTGGTCTGTGACTCATCGCGCGCCTCAGGCTGAGGATCTTTACCCTCAGACCTGGCTTCGGTTGCTGATGCTCTTGCACCCGGTTTAAACAGTTTGCACCGCTTCATGCGAAACCACTTGTTGCGTCGGGACACCTCCACTGTGAGAGTGGCGTAGACCGGTGGATTTTCCACCGATTCCGGTCTATCCTCCTGGTCTACGGCTCTCTCGCCAGCGCATAGAGTTAGACCCAAGAATTTTACTTCTCGCCGGCCAACCCGCGCCTTCGTAGGGTTTTCCTTAACACCCTCTATCTCCTTCACACTCGTACCCGCTCCCCAGAGACAATGATTTCTCAGGTCCACGTGGATCCCGTGGGCCACCAAAAAATCAGACCCCAGGACTCCCGTTCCACCTCCCACCTCCCACTTCATTAGTGTACACATCCACGTGGTGCGGAGTGGTCCTAAACAAATGGAGAGGGGAAGGGAATATGCGCCAGCCTGTTCTTCGCCCATGAAGCCCGACAGAAGGTATAGGACCCCGGTGGACAGAGGCGAGGCGGTGAGGTTATCTGCGTGGATTACGGTGCACGATGCTCCCGTATCCAACAGATAGGTCCCTTTCACCTCCTCCACTTCCATCTCCACGAGGGGTCGTTTCCATACATCATATCGCAGCGCACACAGGTAGATGGGCTGCGCCGACTCTAGTCACTTGGGTACAACGGTCAGAGTCTCGGGAGCGACAAGGCCAGTGGTGACGGCTATTTTCCCCTGTGAAATCATCAGAGAGTGCATTGTCTGTATGATTGATTCAATCGCAGCGGGATCCATAACTGCACCAGCTCCTTGTGCTGGGGCAGGAGCTATGGCTTGGGTTTTGGCTGGTGCTGGGGCGGCGGTCTGGGCTTGGGCTTGGGCTGCGGGAAATCTCCCTTTATTATCCTTCCACGGATTTCTACAGTCCTTGCGCCAATGTCCATCCTTCTCACACCCGTAGCAATTGAGCTTGGCTTGGACAGGGCGATTCCCCTCCTGATGCCACTCCTTCTTGCTTGGGGCTGTGGGTTTTGCCTCATGCACCTTTCCCTTCTGGGGAGGTGTTTCCTGACCTCTACAATTCTTGTACGCAACATTGAGCTGACGGAGCACCATCTCCTCCGTGATGCCGGGACCTTGGGGATCAAACCAAGATCTGGCCTGGGCCCGTATCTGCGGCAAACTGTTGGTAACCAAGCAACGGAGCCAATGAACCCGCTGCTCGTCATTCATTGCAACCTGTTCAGGCATGCCCGGACAGCTGCGTCGATACACTGGCCACAGCCTTTCTGCGAAAACCCGTGGGGGTTCTCTAGATAGCTGCACGGTCCCTTCCACACAGTCGAACGGACTACCGTCGTCCACTCCCACTACTTCTAAAACTTCCTCCCTGAGATCCGCATACCCTTTCCGTCCCCTCTTACTATCCTCTGAGAGGCACTGAAGGATTGTGCAATCCAGGGAGAAAAGCAACAGTTTCACCTGTTCCTGTTCATCACAGTCATTAATGGCTGCTGTTTCCTCTATCTCCCTGAAATGAAGCGAGGGATCTCCCTTTACTGTGCGAGGTGGCTCACCATGGACCTTAATTGTGGGCCAGCATAGGGCACCACGAGTTGGTTCTGGTGGGGTCCGATACTGCCATCGGCAGCGTTGGGACCGAACCTCTGGTGCCAAGCGGGACACATTGGTGCCGGTCCCGGCTTTGCGACCAGTGGTTCTTCCTCACGCTCCACCTCGGCTACCTCCTCATTCACTACCCCCTCCTTTTCCGGCCAAGTCTCACTATAGCTCGGTGGTGCTGAGGGCTCGGTGGCTGGTACCACAATTGCCTCAGCTGGAATCGGCTGTTTTGATTCCTTTAAAAAGTCCATGTGACTAGCTTTCGGGCTGACGAGACACATCATGCCTTTTGCCTTTAACAGGGCCATCTATCTTTTCTTTCCAGTTTTGAAGAAGGGTTCGACCCGAAATGTCAACTCAAATTTCTGTCCACGGATGTTGCCTGACCTGCTGAGTTTTTCCAGCATTTTCTGTTGTTATTTCGGATTTCCAACATCCGCAGTATTTTGCTATCGTACCATTCTTAGGTCCTCTATGGTCTTTTGGCAGGGGCCATGGTCTGTGCTCTCAAAACTGTGCTCGAGGGCTAGCTTGTAAGCTGCCTTAATCTCCACTACTCTCTCCTCCTGCGCTCTTAGCTGTTGTGCGAGGCGGGCGTTTCTCTCCCGTATCCTCGTTTCATTAATCTTTGCCTCAGTAACCTGGCATTCCAGGTACTCTATCCTAGCCTGATGTTGACTAGCTACCATCAGGTCGGAAATCCACTGTTTAGTGAGATTTACCTTGCCAAACTCATCCGTTGCATTTCGACCATTCAAACGCGGATCTACTACATTGCAATCCTACTGCCAGTGTCCTGCCGCGGTCGCCATTTTCTGTAAGGGGCTTTCCTTGAGAGGTGTCTCTGAGGTTTCTCTCTCTAGAGGCCTCTCTCTCTTGCACAGTAAAACCTTGAGTGGTTCGACCCACTCGCCCCTTAGATTCTATACTGTGGACTTTGGGGCAGGAACTACAATGTAAAGAAAACTCTCATAGACCAAGTTTGATGAAACAAAATGAAACTTTATTGCATATGGAAAAATATCAAATCAAATGCAAGCAGATAAGGGAGTACATGGGAGGGAAAAACACAAACAAATCATAACGACACAGTACTAACTAAGGCAAATACAGTCATCTTATACTCTACAAAGATCATCATGAAATAAGGAAACACACAGAACATCGAGGGACAACAACTCATGTTAATTGTACCCTTAAATCCACCCCCTTATTAAACCTATCTAGATCTGATTGTGAAGGGCCAGAAACATGCTCACCAATCCAACTAGGAAGTGCAAGGTTTTGTACCAGTCTGCATTTGATCCTTTCAGGCGTTCCGTCTCCACGTGGATCGTGGAGCCCCAGCAAGCTGCGCCACACCTCTCTCCTGAGGTGGGGGTCGGGGCGGCTGGACACCGGCTGGTTCTGGCTGTCGGCGGGGTCGGGGGTCGTCGGCTCGACCCTGGTCAGAGGAGCCTTGGGCTGGCTCCCGTTTAATTTTCGTCTCTTCCCGAGCCGGAGTGGCTGGAAGGTTTCTTCTCTTGGGGTTTTATTTTTTTGTTTCTTCTCCCAAGTTGTGTTGATGGCCTCTCGTTTTGGCAACGGCCCGGGGATGGTCAATGATCTCCCGATGTGTGTCCCCGGGGCGGGATGCCGGCTCGAGCGGCCTTCTTGATGTTGGCTTAATTCTTCTTCCTCCTCCGGTGGTGGAGAGGAGTTTGCTGATCTTCTCCCGAAGCAACTCCTCTTCACCCACTGCTGTCTCCAACTGTCTCCGCAACTACAACTCCGGTGTCTCCTTCAGTGTGTCCACAGAAACCACAGAAACCACAGAAACCCCACAGTGCAGATAGAGGCCATTTCGGCCCATCGAGCCTGCACCGACACATATCCCACCCGATCCCCGTAACCCCTACACCAACACATATCCCACTCTATCCCCGTAACCCCACGTATTTAATCCCCCTAACACTAAGGGTCAATTTATCATAGCCAATCAACCTAACCCGCACATCTTTGGACTGTGGGAGGAAACCGGAGCACCCGGAGGAAACCCACGCAAACACGGGGAGAATGTGCAAACTCCACACAGACAGTCACCCGAGGCCGGATTCGAACCCGGGTCCCTGGCGCTGTGAGGCAACAGTGCTAACCACTATGCCACCGTACAACTCCAACTCCTCCAGTTATACCTTTCTTCAGGAGTCTCCACTTCCTGCCCAAAATCAGGTTAGTCTTTGTTTTACTTTTGGCGGGCTGGGAGCACAGCGGGGTAGTTATTATATTTTAAAATGTTTTTGATGGCCGGTAAAGGCCCATCTCTAGTCTGGAATGACCTTCATTGTTTTTAATGTCCTGCTGATCTCGTTATCTAGTCCTTGGTGCGGTTCTCATGAATATGAAATTGGCCCCTTTTGTCTGGGTCAACATTTAGATGGCCTCTGTCTCCAGGCCAATCTTGACTGGATCTGCATCTAATCCATATGTATATGTGTGGGTCTGGTTTCGTTCTCTCAGGAACGGCTTCCAGAACTTACTGTGGGTTGAATCCACAAAGCTGTCTGAGGATTCGCAGGAACCAATTTAAAGTGTCCCAATAAGCCGGTCACATGGTATGGTGGCCATTTTGTATGCCCCTTTTTCTGGGCTTCTTTTAAAATAGTCTTTAAAATCATGGCCTCTTCTGCCATTTGACCCTTATTAATACAAAGTCCAATTTTGCGAATTCTACAAATGCATGCACAGTTACTTACTGAGTGGAATAGCTCAGTTTCCCTCCTAATTATAGAATTAAAACATATTTTACTGCAACAATCCAATTATTATCAGAATGGTTCGTTGTTGGCTTGTTTTCAGCTGCGAGCCTCCTGATCATGACATTTTGTTCAAGGTTGACGAAGGTTGAAGTATTTTAAGGCTACTTTGTTTGTATTAAAAAAAGAATGGAACAATATAGTTTGAGATAAAATGATCTTCATTAGTGAAGTTGAAAAACAAATCGCCTGTTTACTCGCAAGTATAAAGGCACCCAGACTGCTCCAATCTCCAGCACAATTCAAGGAATTGTGTGGACCTCTGTTGACACCAGCATTCCGGGACACCACACCAAGGAACAGAATGAAGTGGTTAATCTTTGCCCTGGTCTGTATCCAGCTCTCTGAGTGTTTCTACAAGTAAGTCATTAAATAATTGAATAACTTTGTACCACTTGAAATTTTCACCAGATTATATGCTAGTTGGTGAATATTCTGTTAATACGGATGCTTGTTTAAAGGGAAAGAGGCGCTAGTTAATTCTGCCTGATAGCTGAGCTTCATTTGCAGTCACACGTATTAGAAGTGGATGGACAAAAAGGTTGATTATTGCCATACTTGCCAAAATGAATGACAATGTAGAACTAGAGGATGCGAGTATAAAATTAACAAGTTTAAGGCAAGAAGGAAATTATTTCCCACAGTTGCTTAGATCAGTTTGGATGAAGAAGGCTCCTCGTCCGATTTGATCTCACCTGTCCAGAATACCAACCCTGCCATCTGCCCATTACAGCTTGACGATCCGCCTAAACACACAGGCAGGTCCTTAATTTAACGCCTCGTCCAAAAAAGGCACCTCTGAGAAATGCAGCACTCCCTCAGCACTGTACTAAAGTGTTGGCTCATGATCCCACAACCTTCTGATTGACTCATCAGAGTGCTACCAAGTAAGCCAGGCTGTGTCACTTAAATAATTCAAACAAAAGAGTTGGATGAGCACTTAATTAAGAGGGAGACTGAAGGCTGTAGGGATAACTTTGGGGAGAGATGAGCAATAATTAATGGAACACCATGGTTCCTGTACTACTGGGACTAAGGCATTGCCATCTGTGTCAAGGAACCCTTCTGGGCTGGATCGTGGTACACTGTGGGAGGGACAGAAATTCTGGGATAAATTTTGCAAACTTCCTTCCAAGAGATTAAATGTGTACCACGGCGGAAAAATTGGGTCACGCCCCCTTTGGGGCACTAACTTCGCCGGGGCGCTGCTTTTAGCGCCCCAAAAAACTTATCGCCCCAACACCGCAAATTGAATCGAAGTGCCCCAAACAGGAGGCGGGGCACTACTGGAAGCGCTCCCCCTCCCTCTTGGGGCGCTCCCATTCAATATCACAGCGCTACGTGCAACAGCGCCGCATGCGTCGGCACGTAGCGCCGCGGTGTTACAGGCCTCCCTCCCCTGATTAAAGGGGAGGGGCCTAGCGCAGTGCACACCGGTGCCCTGCTGGACCACCGGGGAGCGGGGTGCCAGCAAAAGAGCCCGGCACTCAAGAGGAGTACCGGGATGACTGATCGCGGCCGGCACCCTGCAGGATGAGGCGAAAGGAGGCTGGTGCTGGCAGGCGGCTCAAGAAAAATGGCCGCCCGGTGCCTGCCCTTTAATTTGCGCCACCACGGCTGCTGAAACACCACCCTGACACTGTCGGACATAGCGCCCAGCGGTAGGTCAGGGGGCGTGAGCCAAGTTAGCGAGCTGGGCACGAGTGGGGGCACTGCGCATGACGATGATGTCATCGCCGGATACGCAGTGCTGCGGGGTGCTACCAGCTACCGCCGCCGTTAACCTTCCGCTGAATTTCGTGGGAGGCGTTAGTGGTGCCGCGACCAGGCACTCGGTGCTTTGCGCCCTGTTAGCGCCCCCTTGGGGAGTCGCAAAGCAACCCAATTTTTCCCCCATAGAGTCCATCACAAGGTTTGACAAAAGGTCATTTTGGGGGGATCAGCACAAGCTTGTATAAAGTCTGCAGGAATGCAATTTGATTCTAAACAAGTCACTATGCATGAAATCCGTAAATAAATCAAGATTAATAGTTTGAGAAAGGTCCTCATTTTCCCACTCAGTTCTCGTGGGGACCTGAACTGTTTTGATTTGAACCCTTGTTGAATCTTGGAATGACAGTGCGGTTCATGATTTCCATTTTTAAACAAAGCTTGCTCCACTCACAATTATTTGATCGCTGATGATGGGTTTTTATCATCTCAGAGTGCCTTTGCACAGATGCAAATCTGTGCGCGAGATCCTGAAGGAGCGCGGGGAGCTGAAACAGTTCTTAGAAACTCACAAGTGTGATCCCGCCTTGAAGTACCACCATCTCTTCCCCGGATACCAGTCGGAGGATGCAAATGAGCCGCTCCTGAATTACATCGATGTAAGTAAAAAGGGAAACCAACTCAAAAGTGGAGAGAGGAATGTAGTCAAGTGAGGCTGGGTTAACGGGCTGCTGCTTTGGGTTGAGTTTCCAGTTCACATATCAGCAGGTACAATGAGCAGACAGGCTGGTGATTGTAAACTCTGCCAGCACTTTCATTTCTCAGTTCACTATTGGGTTTTCAGAGTAATTCCTTCGGTAGCTGCCAACTTACTAAGGAGAAGAGCATGGGAATGCCCCAACGCAACAAGCTAATAACCGTACCTCCGCAACACCCTGGTTCACTCCTCAATCACCCCCAACACCCCCTCCCGTTCCCACGCCACCATCCCGTCCAAGCGCAGGAGATACAACACCTGCCCTTTTACCTCCGCCCTTCCCATCGTCCAGGGCCCCAAACACTCCTTCCAGGTGAAACAGCGATTGACTTGTATTTCTTTCAATTTAGTATACTGTATTTGCTGCTCACGATGCGGTCTCCTTTACATTGGGGAGAGCAAACGCAGATTGGGTGACCACATTGCGGAACACCTCCGTTCAGTCCACAAGCGTGACCCCCAAGCTTGCGGTGGCCTGTCACTTTAATTATCCGCTCTACTCCCACTCTGACCTCTCTGTCCTGAGTCTCTTACACTGTTCCAATGAAGCTCAACGTAAGCTCCCCGCCCCCCTTTTCTTGCTTCTGCACTTGCTTAAAAACCTGTTCCATCGCTAACTCTTTCCAGTTCTGACGAAGGGTTATTGACCTGAAACGTTAACTCTGTTTCTCTCTCCACAGATGCTGCCTGACCTGCTGAGTATTTCCAGCATTTTCTGTTTTTATTTAAGCCAATCACTGAACCTGTCCTCAAGCTTTCATTTCTGAGTTATTCTCCTTTTAAACACTAGTGGAGCTCTTCTACTTTTAATGACTCATCACTAAAATAAATTGTGACATTTTGGGCTCCTCTACTGATAGGAATAGGAGGAGGCCGTTCAGCCCCTCGAGCCTGTTCCGCCATTCAATGAGATCATGGCTGATCTGCGATCTAACTCCATCTACCCGCCTTTGGCCCATATACCTTAATACCTGTGGTTAACAGAAAGTTATCAATCTCCGATTTAAAATTAGCAATTGATCTAGCATCAATTGCCATTTGCGGAAGAGAGTTCCAAACTTCTTCCACCCTTTGTGTGAAGAAATATTTCGTAATTTCACTCCTGAAAGGTCTGGTTCTAATTTTTACACAATGCCTCCTAGTCCTAGAATCCCCAACCAGCGGAAATAGTTTCCCTCACTCTACCCTATCTGTTCCCCTTAATATCTTGAAAACTTCGATCAGATCACCCCTTAACCTTCTAAATTCTAGGGAATACCACCCTAGTTTGTGTAATCTTTCCTCGTAACTTAATCCTTGGAGTCTGGGTATCATTCTGGTAAACCTACGCTGCACTCTCTCCAAGACCAATATATCCTTCCTAAGGTGTGGTGCCCAGAACTGCTCCCAGTGCTCCAGGTGTGGCCTAACCAGGGCTTTGTATAGCTGCAGCATAACTTCCACCCCCTTGTATTCTAGTTCTCTAGATATAGAGGCCAGCATTCCATTAGCCTTTTTGATTGATGACACAGTTACCCAGTGTAAAAATTACCAATTCTAATTTCCGTTTTCAAACTTGCACCAGAACTCCTACTATGGATCCATTACTGTTGGTACCCCACCCCAGAGTTTCACAGTTCTGTTCGACACTGGTTCATCCAACCTTTGGGTCCCATCCATCTACTGTAACAGCCCAACATGTAGTAAGTATAACTCACGCAAGTGATTGTTTCCCCAGTTTATTTTGTCATTGTATGGTCAATTAACTCGCCACAGCCTTTCAGGAAGAGATCATGATTTATTCCTCTCTTTTCAGTGGATCACACCAGATACAATCCAACTAAATCCTCAACATTCACCACAAAAAAACAAAGCTTCAGCGTAGCTTACGGCTATGGTAGTTTGAGTGGCTATTTTGGATACGATACAGTGAATGTAAGTATTATATGGTAATGACCAAAAAGGTACCAGTCATTGACCTTGCATTTATATAATGTCTTCTGTGGCCTCAGGACCTCCCAAAGCGCTTTACAGCCAATGAAGTATTTTTGAAATATAGTCACAGTTTAAATGTAGGAGACGTGGCAGCCAATTGGGCTCAGCAAGGTCCCATAAACAGCAATGAGATAATGACCAGGTAATCTGTTTTTAATGATGTTAGTTGCGGGATAAATATTGGCCCTGCTCTTCTTCGAAATAGTGCCATGGGATAGGTTTATGTCCACCTGAGAGGGCAGATGGGGCCTCGGCTTTAATGTCTCTTCCGAAAGACGGCACCTCCGACAGTGCAGCACTCCCTCAGTACTGCACAAAAGTGTCAGCCTAGAATTTGTGCTCAAATCCCTGGAGTAAGACTTGAACCCACAACATTCTGACTCAGAGGTGAGAATGCTACCAACTGAGTCACAGCTAAAGGCTTTCCACGCCTCATTGATTGGCAGGGCGGGACCTCCACAATCCTACAGGTGCCCTGCTGATTCCAGCTGTACTTCCAACCGAATGGCCTACTCCTGCTCCTGTAACCCCAGGGTCGTTTACATGCAGAAGGTGGGGTTATACCAGGGTATATGAGGTTTGCCAGGGGGTTATACCACAATGGGGGCAGAGACGTACTGGGCCAGGCCTACCGTGAAATGACTATTTCTCCAATTTTTTTGATCATCGAATGATCAAATACCTTTCTCCAGCCTTTGCCGAAACAGATAATAAGTAATTCCTTGCTTTTCAATTTGTGTCCTCGGGCTCTGCTGATTTCTGAATGCTGGACCCCAGGCACCTGTGCCCAGCGTTCAAAGAGCACAAACCCATGGGTATTTAACAAACGCCGGCCCACATGTGGACGGGCACACTTTCCCTCGACCAGATCCCCAGCGGGAATTGGCAGAGAGTCAGGGACACAGCGGAAGGCGTCCCCAAGTTGCCTTCTGCTTCACACCCAGTGTGCTGCCTTTCTTTAGGAATTTATGTTAGTTTTCCAGTTAATTCAGGGGTTTGAGTAATTTGGGTCGATTTCCATTGTGTGCCGCCACCTAGTGGATGTTTGGTACCTAGCAAGTGCAGTAAAGTGCAGTAAAGTAAACTACTGTATATCACAGACCTGCAGCCACACATGGTCTGGGAAGTTATATTCTTGTCACGCTCCAGCCTTGGACACTATTTGTCTGTAAGTACTTGAGAATGTTATAGATGATTAGTGTACACTATATTTTGCAGAAAATGTTTAGTTTGTAACTTTTCTCTGTAAGCAAACTTACACAGCTAGCCGTGAAGTGCTCGCTCTCTGTCTCGCTGGTTAACTTGTAGCTGTATTTTGATGCACTATGTACGGGGCTAATTTAAAGAGAATGCCTTTCAGTTTGCTAAATGTATATTCACAGTAAGCTGTGTTTCCACGTGTTTTGGTAAGTTACATGCCAAATGTACTGTGTTGCTCAGGCTTACCTAAATTTGTGTATGCATATCAGTTATGTGCTTGTGTACTAATGTGTGCTTTCATTTCTGTATTGTATTTCAGTTTCACAATAAGAATCTTTCAGTAAAGTTTACAAGAAAAGTCAAGCCTTGTGATTTTTATGGGAAGATATCAAGTTGTTAGCTACCTGTCTAGCTCTGCATAGGAACGTGCTGCAAGGGCAGAATACCCAGCCTGGATCTGCTAATGTATTGGTGGGTGTGAGACAGAAAGCCTCAGCCATTGCAGATTGGTTCCTAGATATTAACTGCGCACTGTTTCTTACAATGATGGTATCACAGTCATTTTCTCGTGTTTGGGTTAGTCAAGACACACCAGCGATGCACAATATTACTGACCTGCATGGCTGGCCATTGCCTGACCAAAACTGTAAAAAGTCCACATAAAACTGAAGCAGTATACAGTCTACTCCTGGCAGTTCAGTCATTTATTAATGGGAACATTAGCATTATGTTACTGGACTAGTAATCCAAATGCCTGTACTGATGATCCAGAGACATGAGTTCAAATCCTACCATGGCAACTTGGGAATTTAAATTCAGTTAAATAAATCTGGAATAAAAAGCTAGCATCAGTAATGGTGACCATGAAACTATCGGATTGTTGTAAAAACCCATCTGGTTCACTAATGCCCTTTAGGGAAGGAAATCTGCCGTCCTTGTCTGGCCTGTATGTGACTTTCAGACCCACAGCAATGTGGCTGACTCTTAACTGCCCTCTGCAATGGCCCAGCAAGCCACTCAGTTGTCAAAAAGGCAGCTGACCACCACCTTCTCGAGGGCAATTAGGGATGGGCAATAAATGCTCGCCTTACGAGCAATGCCCACATCATGTGAATGAATGAAAAAAAAGTTGAATAATTGATCCATGAATTTCAATTAAGCAACGGAAATAGCACACCAAAGTGAGAATTTATTACTAAAAATCAGATTATCAGATAATTTTAATTCAGCGATTTTGAATTAGAGGAGTAGCCTACATATTATCAACAATTGCAGGTACCAGGGAATGACTTTAAGGCCAGAATCTCATCTCGTGCTGCTTGCATTTTTCTTCAAAGGTTTATGATGCCATCAGTTGAACTGATCGCTACCTTTATAATAACTCATTTGTAATATTCATTAATCTCTATATATTGTTGCAGTAAACTCAAAGTGTAATGTTAGCGTACTTGATTTCCAAAAGGCACGAGCTCAAGTGAAACCTGTACTAAGAACACTTTGTTTCTGTCGCCAGCCTTGTGAGCAATTACAATGTCACTTGTGGGACTCAGATTGAGGCCTGAGATTCCCCACACGCTCCATCTTCCCAGACAAAACCAGAGAGGAGCTTGAAGGAAGGTGAGGCACTGCCCTAAAAAAAGGGCAAACAGCGACATAGAACTGCCTCCTCTGTCTTGCTCCAGTTGGTGGGTTGTAGAGTAGCGTTACTACGGCACAGGAGGGGTTTGGTGGCAGCTCCCTCAGTCTGAGGTGGGATTGTGCCCAGTCTGGTATTTGAACAAAACAACCTAAAGGAATAGAAGCCTTCTGCTGATTTTGAAAGAATCTGTATTCGGAGCACAGTTGTTGGGTTAGGATTACTCAATCAATGGCCAAGGCATTGGAATCGTCTGTCAGCTCAATGTTGTCTTGTTTCTAAACTTAGTGTAATATTTTCTGGTTCTCTTTTGTCTCCCCACCCAAGGTTGCAGGCATATCTATTCCAAAGCAGGAGTTTGGCCTCAGTGAGAGTGAACCTGGGTCGGCCTTTTATTATTCAAAGTTTGACGGAATCCTCGGTCTTGCATACCCAGCACTTTCAGCAGGGGGCGCCACAACAGTGTTTGATAGCATGATGAGCGACAATCTGGTGTCAGAGCATCTGTTTTCTATATATCTGGGCAGGTAAGAGTATGGGGATCATACAGAAATATTGAAATGAGCCAAACGGCTGCCAATATTTAACTGATGGGTTTTGTTCAAAGCAGAGAGAGAAGTTTCATAAGAAACCATGGGAATCCCAGAGTCTGGTGCTCATATAGGTGATTAAAGAAAGACTTCCATGTCCTCAGGATATTCCAAAGCACTTTACAGCCAATCAACTACATATTAAGAAATAACAACAGAAAATGCTGGAAAAACTCAGCAGGCCAGGCAACATCTGTGGAGAGAGAAATAGATTCAACGTTTCAGGTCGAAACCCTTCGTCAGGACTGAAAAAGCACAGGAAATGAAACAGATTAAAAGGCCAGCTTGGGGGCTGGGAAATGGGGATGAAAGAACAAAAGAGAAGTGAAGAGACATTAAGAGGTATTCAAAACCAGACGAGATGATGATAGGACTAGTAAAGAGACAAAAGACGGCTCTAGATTAGGTGTGAAATGCGCTGTCAGAATGAGAGACAGCTGCCATGTGGGAGAGAAAAAAAGGGGAAAGGGCACAAAACAAAGGAGTGGATAAAATATATATATAAAAATGTAATAGGGGCCGAGGTTATGATCTGAAATTGTTGAACTCGATATTGAGTCCGGAAGGCCGTAAAGTGCCTAATCGGCAGATGAGGTGCTGTTCCTCGAGCTTACGCTGGGTTTCCGTGGAACAACGCAAGAGCCCGAGTACAGTGAGGTCTGAGTGGGAATGGGGCGGTGAATTAAAATGACAGGTGACCGGAAGCTCGGGGTCACCCTTACGGACTGAACGGAGGTGTTCCACAAAGCAGTCACCCAATCTGCGTTTGGTCTCCCCAATGTAGAGGAGACCACATCGTGAGCAGCGAATACAGTATACTAGATTGCAAGAAGTACAAGTAAATCGCTGTTTCACCTGGAAGGGGTGTTTGGGGCCCTGGACAGTGGGTAGGGGGGAGGTATAAGGGCAGGTGTTGCACCTCCTGCGCTTGCACGGGAAGGTGCCGGGTGAAGGGGAAGGGGTGCTGGGGGTGATAGAGGAGTGGACTAGGGTCTCTCGGAGGGAGCAGTCCCTACGGAATGCTGAAAGGGGAGGGGAGGGGAAGATGCGTTTGGTGGTGGGATCACATTGGAGGTGGCGGAAATGGCGGAGGATGATCCGTTGAATGTGAAGGCTGGTGGGGTGAAAGGTGAGGACAAGAGGAACCCTATCGTGGTTCCGGGAGGGAGGGGCAGGGGTGAGGACAGAAGTGCGGGAGATAGAATGGACATGGTCGAGGGCCGTGTCAACCACAGTAGAGGGGAATCCTCGGTTGAGGAAAAAGGAAGACATGTCGGAAGCACTGGTGTGGAAGGTGGCATCGCCAGAGCAGATGCGGCGGAGACGGAGAAACTGAGTAAAGCTACATATTAAGTGTAGTCACTATTGTAATGCAGGAAACATGGCAACCAATTTGTGCACAGCAAAGTCCCACAATCAGCAATGTGATAATGACGAGAAAATCTGTTTTTTTAATGATGTTGGTTGAGGGATAAATATTGGCCAGGCCACCAGTAGAACTCCCAAGCTCTTCTTCGAAATAGTGCCATGGGATTGTTTATGCCCACCTGAGAGAGCAGACGGGGCCTTGGTTTAACCACTCATCCGAAAGACAGCACCGTCAACAGTGCAGCGCTCCCTCACTATTACACTGGAGTAACAGCCTAGATTTTGTGCATCATTTTCTGGAATAGGACTTGAACCCCCAGCCTTCTGACTCAGTGGTGAAAGTGCTACCCACCGAGCCACAACTGAAGCTGAGCCAGGTGTTGAAAGCGGGACATCACTACAGTACATTTTTGTACAAGACCAGGATATAATCTGGAGTTACTAAGACATAGTTCATGTTTGTATGGAGTAGTGTCATGTGCAAGTAATATGAGCCTATACTATAATTCAAAATAATGATGAACCTTTTATAGTTAAATACTGTTGGTCATAGATTGCTTGATGCTAACTGTGATGCAGAATCTAAGGCAGTATATTTTGCCTAAACCAGTTACGGGACTATCCCAGTGGGTGGAGGAGTTAGTGGGACTCATGTTTCTGTCAGTAACTTGAAGCTAGATGAGGCCAAATTATGTCTAATTGCTGAAGGACTAATTGAAACATTAGTAAAGCGGAATATATTTCTTCATTCCAGGGTTCCAAATAGTCAAGACGGTGGTGAAGTGACATTTGGAGGAATTGACAATAGGCAGTATACTGGTGAAATTACCTGGGTCCCCGTTCTTCAGGAAATGTACTGGCTTATCTACATGCAAGGGTAAGTAAGAAAGGCAGAACAGTAAAATGGATAATGAGTGATTGCTTACCCAGCGGGCTGGTACTGGCCACAGATCATCTTGAGGACTACGTTATGTAAATACAATGAATTAGAGCAGACATGAGTTCAAATCCCACCATGGCAGCTGGGGAATTTAAATTCAATTAAAATAAATCTGGAATAAAACAATTATTATCAGTAATGCTGACCATGAAACTACCAGATTGTCGTAAAAACCCATCTGGTTCATTATTGTCCTTTAGGGAAGGAAATCTGCCGTCCTTACCCGGTCTGGCCTATATGTGACACCGGACCCACAGCAATGTGGTTGACTCTTAACTGCCCTCTGAAATAGCCTAGCAAGCCGCTCAATTGTATTCAAAAAGGCAGCTCACCACCACCTTCTTGAGGGCAATTAGGGATGGGCAATAAATGCTGGCCTTGCCAGCGACGCCCACATCCCATGAATGAGTAAAAAAAGTAAAAGGCTAAAAACACAAATCCTAGTGACATACACAATACAAACCTGAAGCTCTGTGCATAGATACTTTCGAACTTGCTTAAAAAGAGATGTGCAGAGGCAGGAGGCCATTTGGCCCATCCAGTTTGCCTTCAACAGAAACTTTTCATCACTACCTCACTGTGTCTAATTGCTGTTTAAATGACTCCAGAGTTTTTTGCCACCATTATCCTGTCTGGGAGAACATTTGAGGTATGAATCACTTTTAGTGTGAAGAACTGCCTTGTGACATTGTACCTTTTATCAGTTTCTACCTGTGTCCTCTTGTGCTGCAGTCATGTTTTAACTGGAGAAGGTGCAAAAAAGACTTACTAGGATGATACCAAACTGCGAGGTTATACCTATCAGGAAAGATTGAACGGGCTGGGGCTCTTTTCTCTAGAAAAGAGAAGACTGAGGGATGACCTTATAGAAGTCTTTAAGATTGTGAAAGTGTTTGATAGGGTAGACATAGAGAAGATGTTTTCACTTGCGGGGAAACCAGAACTAGGGGCCATAAATATAAGCTAGTCACTAATATATCCAATAGGGAATTCAGGAAAACTTCTTTACACAGAGCTTGGTTAGAATGTGGAAAGCGATACCACAAGGAGTAGTTGAGGCGACTCGCATAGATGCATTTAAGGGGAAACTAGATAAACTCATGAGGGAGAAAGGTATAGAAGGATATGTGGATGCGGTTAGGTGAAGAAGGGTGGGAGGAGGCTTGTGTGGAGCATAAACACCACCGTAGACCTGTTGGGCAGAATGACCTGTTTCTGTGCTGTAAATAGGAGGTAACTTGAAATGGTGATCAAGATTAACCATTTCTATTTCACTCAGTATATTATTATCAGATAAATTCCGGAATGGTTGGTAAATATTGGATATGATACTGGCATCGATGGTCTTTAACATCTTGGGGGAAAAATTCAATTGTTTGCGCCTCCCGTTAGCGCCTTAAGAGGGCGCTAATGGGGCGCAAAGCAACTTTCACCCGGGCGCAGCGATATTTGCACCGCTTGCAAAATTAACTAGACATTTTGCGGCGGCACTAAACACTACCGCCACGATCTCCTGCGCCGACAGATCATGACGTCAGTCGAGTGCGCAACGCCCCAGTAGCACCCAGGACAGGATATTGAGTGGCGCCCCCTGCCTTACCGCCTGCCGTTAGCAACGACAGGTTGAGGGGAGCGTTTTGCAGTCAGAAAGGGACTGGGGGAGCGCTATTTAAAAGTGACCGCTTCCTGCCTTTTTTTGTTGGTGACATTTTTGCACCACGCATTCTGAGCGAGAGAGAGAGACTTCTGGAGAGATTCAACGCTGTGTGAAGCGATTTTGGGTACTGAGCAGCACTTTGCAGGTTCATTTTGATTTGCCCTTCCTTGCTTCGCCAGCGCTCTGAGGTAGCGCCTCATAGCTCGGCCTTTGCGCCTTAAGACAGGTGTGAAGTGCCTAATTTAGCGCTCCAATCACCTCCAGGGGCGATAAAAGCCACGTTTGCCGTCGGAGACGATAATTAGCACCAGGCGCTGAACTTTGCGCACGGCCGATAATGGCGCCCCAGATGGGGCGATACTGAATTTCTCCCCCTTTATGTTGAGTGTGGTCTCGGACATATCCTGCTGTGCAGGTGGCAGTGCCGCAGATCTGATTTGATTGCTGCCTGCATCTATCCCATAGAGTGAAAAATACTGCCAGCCAACAGTGGGTAATGACCTCAATGAGATTCCAGCAAGTTAGAAGAGACACTTGTTAGAATGAGCAAAAGGAGAAAGACATAGGCAGACATTAACAGAACAAAAATTAAAGAATAATTTAAAAGGGAGGAAGGTTTAAAAAACATGAGAGTCATGAGCAATGTTCCTCCTAAGGTGACTGGCCGCATCACCGCGCGCCAATCGTAAGGTCCCACGCAGGCCGCTCACCAGATGCTGCTGCTGGAAGAGATACGCAAATTTAAAGGGCCCGCACCAGGGGGAAAATGTTAGAGGGAAAATTGGTCATGAGTAGAGAATACTGAAAGTGAAAGATGAAGATAAAATGCTAAACTCAGAAATCTAAAATGTTTGTAAAAACCAAAACTTCTTAATAATTACGAGGTGGAAAAGTAGGGAAATTAAAAATAGAAAGAACCATAAGCAAAAAAAAATGTAGGGAAACTGCTATTATGGTTCTAAATTACTATTTAAAAAAAAGATAAATAACTATCAATGTAATTCTGTCTTTCAGTGTGTTTCTCAATGGCAACCCTACCTTCTGTACCTGAGGATGTCAAGCTATGGTTGACACTGGGACTTCGTACCTCACTGTACCAGATCAGGATTTCGGAGAACTGATGCAGTACATTGGCGTAAACCAGAATGAGTATGGTGCGGTAAGTTTTTGTAACAAGTGCTAACTGATACAGATTCTGCGACTGTACCAGCATTAGGGCTGTAGTGACAGTTATTGGTCACTAAAGTGGAACTACGTTGACAAGACCGTCCCTTCAGCTCTGGGACTTGGGTTTGATACAACTGATCGTGGTGGATGACCGTCTCCTCTATCTGATTTCTGTAAGAACCCTAAGTAAAATTAATTTAATTGTCTCCATCGAATCATTAATGGATTTAAGTCTTAGCTAATTCGCACAAAATTTGTATTCTTATTTGGAGGTGTCACAAGGATAGCTGGTGTGGAAAATGAAATTGTCCTACCAGTACAGTAATGCCTGCTCTTTTCAGACTGCGCTTGATAGACATTGTTGGGGCAGTGTAGAGGCATTTAACTTGTACTGCCTATGACAAGGGAGTGTTTGGTGCAAAAATGAAATGTCGCTGTCCCAGCACTAGACAGCCTCATTTTGCTGGTTTTGTGCAAAATAAAGGCTTCAAAATTATATTATCGCCCCATACAATGAGCAGAAAAAGCCTGGATTGAGGAAAACCTTTATGAAGATTAATTTTGATTTCCCTTCTGCCTTGTTACCAAGAATGTTTCTCTCTGCTCCCTGTTGAAGCACAGATCTGTCCATTTCTTCTTTGATTGCTTCATTTGAGTTCTCATTCAATGTGCTAGTTGATTTGTGTAATTAAAGTTCATGGTTCCTGGCTTTAGATTGCCGAGTGTTTCTCTCTTGGTTGAGCACCAATTGCTTCATGTCACCGCTTCATGATTTTAAAAGATTGGATCTTGTTTCTCTTAATCCTTTTCTAAGTGAAAGCGGAATTAGTTCACTTACCACCTTCTCCTCATCGGATTTTGATTGAAGGGCTGGTATCACTCTCTTTGTCCACCTTCAAACCCTTTGCAATACCTTTTGTGTCTTTCTGTACAGTTACCAAAACGAGACAATACATTGAAGTGTAGGTTCACCAAAGGTTTATAGTATCAGTAGAAACTCTTTGGACTTCAACTCTATAGATCTGCTTATAGTTCCTAGAATCCTGTTTCCCATACTAATTGCTCTTGTACAGTGAGACGAAATGTTCAATGTTTGGTAAACTGCCATGATCAATCATAGAATCATACAGCACAAAAGGAGGCCATTTGACCCGTTGTGTCTGTGCCGGCTCTTTGAAAGAACTATCCAATTAGTCCCACTCCACTGCTCCTTCCCCATAGCCCTGCAAATGTTTCTCCTTTTCAAGTATTTATCCAATTCCCTTTGGAAAGTTTCTATTGAATCTGGTTCCACCACCCTTTCAGGCAGTGCATTCCAGATCATAACAACTGTGTAAAAATCAATTCTTGTCATCCCCCTGGTTCTTTTGCCAATTATCTTAAAAGATGGCAGAATTTCAAATCATGCCCTTTATACCATGATTTACACATGATCATCATTTTGCAGATAGCCACTGACTACAAATGCTGGTTGGACCCAATATCAATTTTGAATATGTCTTTATCCTGGACTATAATACTTGTTTGAGTCCCTCGATGCCAAACACTGTCCCACAGCCAAAGGGGCAGGAAAGGGACCTCTTTCCCAGGTCTCTGACACGGCTGCTCCTAAGGCACAAACTGATATCCTGAAGCCGCGTCGTGTGATATGCGCAACAAACGTGTCAACACATTTAAAATAAATGGATCGACATCTTTCTTAAAACAAAGGAATTTCATCAGAACATGTTACTAGTATTGTGCAGTGTGATCGCAAGTGGTCTTTAGGAAAGAAAACATTGAACAACATTTGGCTTTACAAAGCCATTTTAGTCTTCATAGGGCCCTGCGATATTGGGACATTTTAGAAGAGTTTACATAGGATTACATAGGATATACGGCACAGAAACAGGCCATTCGGCCCAACCAGTCCATGCCGGCGTTTATGCTCCACTCGAGCTTCCTCCCGTCTTTCCTCATCTAAATCTATCAGCATAACCCTCTAATCCCTTCTCCCTTCTCCCTCATATGCTTATCTAGCCTCCCCTTAAATGCATCTATACTATTCACTTCAACCACTCCCTGTGGTAGCGAGTTCCACATTCTCACCACTTCCTGGGTAAAGAAGTTCCTTCTGAATTCCCTATTTGATTTCTTGGTGACTGTCTTATATTGATGGCCTCTAGCTTTGCTCTTCCCCACAAGTGGAAACACTCTCTTTGTATCCAATCTATCTAAATCTTTCATAATTTTAAAGCCCTCTATTAGGTCACCCCTCAGCCTTCTCTTTTCAAGAGAAAAGAGACCCAGCCTGTTCATCCTTTCCTGATCTGTATACCCTCACATTTCTGGTATCATCCTTGTAAATCTTTTTTGCACTCTCTCCAGTGCCTCTATATCCTTTTTGTAATACAGGTAGACTACCCTTTATCCGGACTTCCGAAAACCAAAACCCTCTAAAAACCGAAGGTTTTTTCGTTCAGCGTAAGTCGTGCGTACGAACGAAAAAACCTTCGGTTTTTAGAGGGTTCCGGTTTCGGAAGTTCGGATAAAGGGTAAGTCGTGCGCACGACCCCCCGCCAACCCCCCCGCCGACCCCGCCAGCCCCGACAACCGCCGACCCCGCCAGCCCCGACAACCGCTGACCCCCCCGCGGACCCCGCCGGTCCCGACAACCGCCGATCCCCCCCGCCGACCCTCCCGTGGACCCCGCCGGCCCCGACAACCGCCGATCCCCCCCGCCGACCCCCCCGCGGACCCCGCCGGCCCCGACAACCGCCGACCCCCCCGCGGACCCCGCCGGCCCCGACAACCGCCGATCCCCCCCGCGGACCCCGCCGGCCCCGACAACCGCCGACCCCCCCCGCATACCCCGCCGGCCCCAACCCCCGCCGACCCCGACTGACTTACACTGAGCGTCAGCGTAAGTCGTGCGCACGACCCCCCGCCGACCCCCCCGCGGACCCCCGCCGACCCCCCCACGGACCCCCGCCGACCCACCTTCCGAAATCCGAAATTCTCCTTTATCCGAAACTCGGCTGGTGCCGAGGTTTTCGGATAAAGGATAGTCTACCTGTATGGTGACCAGAACTGTACGCAGTTCTCCAAGTGTGGTCTAACCAAGGTTTGATGCAAGTCTAGCATAACTTCTCTACCTTTACATTCAATCCCTCGAGAAATAAACCCGAGTGCTTGGTTTGCCTTTTTTTATGGCCTTGCTAACGTGTGTCGCTACTTTCAGTGATTTGTGTGATTGTTAAATTCAATATAACAAAATACAGAGTAAGGCCCTCTCCTCTGTGGCAAAGCACTCCAAGCTATAACAACTTCCTGAGTAAAGACATTTCCCCTAATCCCTCTCCTAACTCTCTTAGTAAGAATTTTAAATTGATGACCCGTCGTCTTTGACTCCCGAGCTGGAGGAAATTCTCTTCTCCAATTCACTCTACCAAAGGCCTTGATTATAAAAGCCTCGATTCAATCTCTTCTTGTGGTTCTCTCCTCCAGTGGAAATCAAGCTGTGTGAAATAGGTTATCTGTGGAATTAGTAACGTCTCCAACAATTCCTTGCTGTGCGTCTTCCATTCGAGCTACA
This sequence comes from Somniosus microcephalus, assembly GCF_052327205.1. Taxonomy (NCBI): domain Eukaryota; kingdom Metazoa; phylum Chordata; class Chondrichthyes; order Squaliformes; family Somniosidae; genus Somniosus; species Somniosus microcephalus. The sequence continues at coordinate 21,072,913 of NC_141004.1, read as the reverse complement.
CATGCAGATCTACTGAATGTTTTCTTCTTTATTCAATAGAACGGTGTCAACTGTGACTCTATTGCAAGCATGCCTTCATTGACCTTTATCATCAACGACGCTGAACTCACTATTCCAGCCTCGGCCTACATCAGACAGGTGTGTACGACAGATGTTGTCTTTTTTTTAAACCAATGTACGACGTGACTCAGTTTAGTCAGAATAGCTGCAACATTGGCTGGAGAATCTGTCTGGTTTGTTAACTGTGAAACCTTAGAAATATTAGGCAAAGATTTCCTTTGTGCGCTAGTTGTAATAAAATCACAAACCCTTTATAAAGAAGATGTTTTATGATTTTTGTTGCACATAGTGCACAAGGAAAATGTTATTATTTGGGGGAGGGCAAAACAGGATGTCGGTTTTATAATCTAACTTCCATTCGATCTCTCTTCATAATGTCATCTTTCAGTGAGGGGTTGTGTTATAAATTTCTCTATGACCACTTTTAATGAAGCTATTATCATCTAACAGGAGGCCAATTGTGTGGGGCAGAATATAGATCCACTGGGAGATATTTTCCCTTCACTGCCCTCCCCTTTCTCCAGTGGAGTCCACTGCCACCTCACACATTCTACATACTGGTGGAGGAATTCTCAAATTCCCATTTTCAAATGGCTGAAGATATGGAGACTCAACTTGAGCTATTCCAATGGGAGTCAAAAACCTGACTGTCAGAGATACCTGTCCGCCATATAATATAAAGTAAAAAAAAATACATAAATGTGGACATTAACATTAATCTCTTTAACCAATTAATGGCCCATATTTTCCGATCCCTACGGGAGTGCACGAGCTGCGTACACACCCGTAGGGGCCACCAAAGTGCCGGTTTCAGGCGTGCGAAGTGCATGCGCTGAAAACCGGCACTTCCGATCTGTCAAAAATCCTCTTGACAGATCCTCTGCCTGACCGGGAGAAGGGCCTCTGAGGAGGGGGGGGGGAGAGGTCCGCTTTCTGCACACCCTCCGCCCGCAGAAAACCTTTAAAAATCTTACGCCTGGTACTTGAGAAGTGCCGGGCTCACGGAGCGCAGCCGGCACCCCATGGTGGGTGGGGGCTTCACAGGAGGCCGGAGACAGCAACGGGGGCAGGTGCTGGCAGGCGGCCAGCAACAAAAATGGCTGCCCAGCACCTCCCCTTTAATTTGCGCAGCCCCGGCCGCAGGTAGGCCCCCCCCTGACTCTGTCGGATATAGCCTCCGGTGGTAAGGCACTACCGAAGATCATGGCTGGGTTGCGAGCGGGGCGCTGCGCACGGTGATGATGTCATCGCAGGAGGCGCAGCATAACGGCGTGCTAATGGTTATCACCGAACGCTAACCTCCCGCTGAATTTTGCGGAAGGCGTTAGTGGTGCTGTGCCCGGGCGCTAGTTGCTTTGCGAATCAGCTGAATTTTTCCACCAGCTCTTAACTCTTAAAAAGTAATCTTTCTGTTGTCGGCCCTATTATGAGGCTAGAAAAGTGTAAACTGAAAGTATTTCCGCAGGTTTTTAGTCTAATGGATGAAGTAATTAAACTTGTGCTGAAACTTTGAGGGTTTATGCTCATGAGTCTAACGGAGTGTCATTATCTCACATTTTGCAGAATAATGGCATTTGTTTCGCTGCGATTCAGCCAACCTTCATGTATCCGCCTACCCGAGATGGACCATTCTGGATCTTGGGTGACGTCTTCCTGAGAGAGTTCTATTCTATTTACGATAGAGGGAATAATAGAATGGGATTCGCTAAAGCTGCCTAAGCTGTGAACCTTCTAACTTACTTCACTATCTCTCGAAGTAAAGCTGTATCTTCTCCAAGTGATGCCCTGTCTTGACATAAATGATCTTCCTTAATAGACTGATTACAGCCAATTCACTTTAAATGCCTATTGTGGTAAATGAGGTTTTCTGCTAATATTACCCGGGTTGGCCTCGATTTTACCTAGTTTCTACCACACCTGTTCACTGAAATATTTCATCCTTTATTTGATTTTCCCCTGAATGTTACCATATGTTCTTGTGAGTAAACAATAAATGCTATTGCAAAATACTAATCCTGGTTTGTCTGATTCTTGTTTTATTGATGTGCGTTCAAGGATTTGTCAGTAATAGACAAGCGCCTATATTCACTGTAAACCAACAGATTTTATATTCCAATCATTCTCTGATGTTAAAGTGTGTTTTTTCATGTTACACCCAAGTGGTTTCCTTTTACTTCTTGTGACCTACATTGGCTCCCAGTCCAGCAATGCCTCGATTTTAAAATTCTCATCCTTGTTTTTAAATCCCTCCATGGCCTCACCACAGTGGCCTCTCTGTAACCTCCTCCAGCCCTACAACCCTCCGCGATCTCTGCGTTCCTCCAATTCTGGCCTCGTGCGCATCCCCGATTTTAATCGCTCCACCATTGGCGGTTCAAATTGCCAGCCTCTGCAGTATTTTGCTTTCCTCAAGTCAGGATTAGAGGGGCAGCACAGAAGGAGGCCATTCCTACATCGTGCCTGTGCCGGCTCTTTGAAAGAGCTCTCCAATTAGTCCCACTCCCCTGCCTTTTCCCCATAGTCCTGCAAATGTTTCCTTTTCAAGTATATATCCAATACCCTTCTGAAATGTAGACGTAGAGTAATAATAAAAAATTAACAGATTTATTCCCTCTGAACCCACATTGATCCTCTGGGCTACGACTGACCGAGTAAATGAGACATTCAGATCTGTGGGAAAAGGTAAATCACATAGTTTTGGGTTGATTGGCGGGAGAGGTGTGGTAATCATTTTGAAGAGAGGATAGGGCTATGTTGAAAACAGTAGAAAGGGCTCCGTATCAGGCATCCATGTTGGGGATAGCAAACAATTGGAGTTCATCAAAAGGAAAAATTAGGAACTACTTTGAAAATTGTAAAATAAAGTTGTAAATTTAACATCGTCAGATGAGCTGATCAGAGATCAGGCTTTAGGGTACGTAATGTCTGACTAATCTAGTTGAACTTTTTGAGGTGGTCATTAATAAGGTAGATAAGGGAGTGACTATGGATGATATCTATAAAGACTTCCAGAAGCCATTCTAAGGGATTAATGGCAAAAATGCTACTTTGCTGACGACACTAAGTTAGGGGGCCCAGTAAATAGTATAGATGGGAGCAGAAAGTTGCAAAGGGGCATTGATCGATTAAGTGAGTGGGTAAAACTGAGGCAGAAGGAGTTCAATGTGGGAAAGTGTGAGGCCATCCATTTTGGATCTAAGAAAGATCGATCAGAGTATTTTCTAAATGGCGAGAAGCTGGGAACTGTGGGCGAGCAGAGAGATTTCGGGGCCCAAGTACAGAAATCACAAAAAGCTAATGCAGGGGTTCTCAACCGGGGGTCCGCACCCCCAGGGTTCCACGAGAGGGTTTCAGGGGGCCCGCCATAAATAATCTCCGGGAGTTAAAAAAAAATAAAATACACTGTCATGTAAAGGTGGGATCGAGCTGAGCAAACTTGCAGCTCCGGCCCCAACACGGACCTCTGTCCACCCCCTCCCGAACGTCTGTGAGATGACAGCGGCCGCTGCCGCCAAGCCCAGGCCCTTACTTTCGTTTATCACCGGGGTTCTCAACCTTTTTGCTTCTGAGGCCCCCCTCCTGTGTTCAAAAAATTCCACGGATCCCCTGTAACAGAACACGCGGATTTTTTCCGCATAAAAATTCTCTCTGCGCTGCTCCCACTCACCGGCACCGCAGAAAATGCAGGTCCCCACGCCCATCCCGCTCCCTCTTTCCCTCCACATGAGCTCCAATCACCTACCCTCCTCTCCCCTCCCCCCGCCCTCCCTCTTTTCCCCCAAAACCCCCGACTCCGTCGCCAACCGTTCCCGGCACATCCACCGGTCCCAGTTCTCAGCTTGATTGTCACTCAAACAGCCTTTATCCTCCCCCCCACCGATCTCTAATATTTTCATAACTAATAAACCAGGGATTCTCAACCGGAGTCCGCAGCCCCCTAGGGGTCCGCGAGAGGGTTTCGGGGGGTCTGCCATAAATAACGTTCGGGAGTTAAAAGAAAAATACACCGTCGCGTGAAGGTAGGATTGAGCTGAACAAACTGCGGATGTTATATTACAGTGTACAGAGCTCTAGTTAGACCCCATCTGGAGGACTGCATTCAGTTCATGGGAGGGAAAGTAGTGAGTGAGGAGGACATAAAAAACCTGCAAAGGGACATAGACAGGCTAAGTAAGTGGGCAGAGATTTGGCAGATGGAATATAATACTGGAAAGTGTGAGGTTATGCACTTTAGCAGGAAAAATCATAGAGCAAGTTATTATCTTAATGGCAAGAAACTGGAAAGTACTGCGGTACAAAGGGATCTGGGGGTCCTGGTACAGGAACACAAAAAGTTAGTATGCAGGTGCAGCAGGTGATCAAGAAGGCCAATAGAATGTTGGCTTTTATTGCTAGGGGGATGGAATATAAAAACAGGGAGGTATTGTTGCAGTTGTACAAGGTATTGGTGAGACCACGCCTGGAATACTGCGTACAGTTTTGGTGTTCATACTTAAGAAAAGACATACTTGCTTTCGAGGCAGTACAAAGAAGGTTCACTCGGTTAATCCCGAGGATGAGGGGGTTGACATATGAGGAGAGTTTGAGTAGATTGGGACTCTACTCATTGGAGTTCAGAAGAATGAGAGGCGATCTTATTGAAACATATAAGATTGTGAAGGGGCTTGATCGGGTGGGTGTGGTGAGGATGTTCCCAATGATGGGTGAAACTAGAACTAGGGGGCATAATCTTAGAATAAGGGGCTGCTCTTTCAAAACTGAGATGAGGAGAAACTTCTTCACTCAGAGGGTGGTAGGTCTGTGGAATTTGCTGCCCCAGAGAGCTGTGGAAGCTACATCATTAAATAAATTTAAAACAGAAATAGACAGTTTCCTAGAAGTAAAGGGAATTAGGGGTTATGGGGAGCGGGCAGGAAATCGGACATGAGGCTAGGTTCGGATCGGTCATGGCCCTGTGGGTGGCAGAGCGGGCCCAGGGGCTGTGTAGGCTAGTCCTGCTCCTACTTCTTGTGTTCTAATTCTGTGTTAGATTTCAGGAGATGGTTCTATTCACAGGGATTAGTGGAGACCTCGGGAACAGGCTGCCAGCTAGGAGTCCTTCAAGAGTAAATTGAGCCTGTTCCTGGCTGGGGTGGAGATCACCTCTTACAGAAGGTAAGTACTGTAGGAAATACAGGGACAGAGTGATCTCCTGGATGAGTTTCGATCGCCTAGATGGGCCGGAGAGGAATTTCCCAGATTTTTTCTCCCAAATTGGCACATTGGGTTTTTTATCTGGTTTTTCGCCTCTCCCGGGAGATCACATGGGTTCGGGTGGGATGGAGAGTGAAAGTAGATTTGAGGTTAGGATCAGATCAGCCATGATCTTATTGAATGGCGGAGCAGGCTCGAGGGGCCGATTGGCCTACTCCTGCTCCTATTTCTTGTGTTCTTATGTTCTGGGCACCGCACCTCAGGAAGAATATATTGGAGGCCAATATTCATCAGAATGATACCTGGGCTTAAAGGTTTCGATTATGAGGACAGGTTGCATAGACTAGGCTTCTAGTCCCTTGAATACAGAAGATTAAGGGTTAATCCAATCGAGGTGTTTAAGATGATTAAAGCATTTGACAGGGCCAATAGAGAGAAACTATTTCCTCTGGTGGGAGAGTCCAGAACAAGGGGGCATTGTGGCGGTACCACCGGTTGTCCCTTACATTGAGATACATAATTCCCTTTAACTTACCTTACTGTATGTGTCTGTTACTATACTCAGGCTTCTCTCCTATACTCTGTGTGATGACGTCAGAGCTTGGAACCTTCCAACAGTAGAGCTCGGAACCTGCTGGCAGTTGAGCTCGGAACCTGCTAGCAGTTGAGCTCGGAAACTTCTAGTCAGTCCTCGTGGTGTCCCCGCTGGGGAAGGACCTACACCACGGTGCTCCTACAGTCAGCCATCTTACCTGCTACCTTACCTGTTGTATTTAACCAGTTCCTGTAAATAAACAACTTATTTATAGTTCGTCAAAGTCACATTCTCTTATTCAGTGGCGATCTACATGAACCGCTACATTGGTGACCCAATGACGTGAGTACGGGAGCTCATCAATTCCTACACTACAATTGGTGACCCCGTATCCGTGAACGATTTTCACGGAAGCAACGCGCAGCCTGACCCTCGTCTTCACAGAAGACAACCGACGAACACGAACCGCTAAATTGGTGACCCAACGACGTGAGTACGGGAGCTCATCAATTCCAACGCTACAATTGGTGAACCCGTATCCGTGAACGATTTTCACGGTAGCAATGTCCAATTTGCAGATGTACGTTCTGTAGAGGTGAGTTATTTATACGAGTCAAGGAGACGTCGTTTGCTGCTGGTTGAAGCTTGACACGCTGTTCCGTTGATCCAGCGTGAGGACAGATTCTTGTTTTCAGAAGCTCAGTTGATTCCTTCTCCATCCACAGTGTTTTCCTCCTTCGTTGAAGTAACTTGTTGGTCTTTACTTGTTTTGGTTGTGGCTTTTTGCGAAACCAATTCCTGAGGCGTTGCCAAGCATCGTGCGGAGGAGTCGGTGACACTGTCTGGCTGACCGTTGTCAGTAGTTCGATCGCATCCATTTCCTGTGTCGTGCTCCAAGCTGGGTCTTGGAAGACAAGTGTACGACTGCACCTTGTATCGTTCCTCCATTTTGGTATCCCGCAGTATATCTTTTGAGATTGCCTAAGGAGAAAGTTTTAGGAATGTACTTGCCATTCGGCAGATTAATATGTATTTCAACAGTTCTTTCGTTAATAATGGAATGTATTTGAACAGGTTTTTTCCACTTGGGTCTTAAACCAGATTTTTGCTCGAACTTCTTTTCCTGCACCCAATCTCCTGCTAGGGGTTGCCACGCTTTTTTTGTCAATTTTTTCTGCCTATTTGTCTCCCTTGTCTTCTAATCAATTTGATGTATTTCCTCTGTTACTTCTTTTTTTAAATCTAACTGTTGCTGTCGGGTCAAGGAATCAGAGTGTAGAGGCAATAAAAGAACCATGGGTTAGTGGTGTATGCGTCTCAGCCCCATACATTAGATAATATGGAGTTTTAGGGGACACTGTCCCTGATGCAGATGCGGGCACATTATTAAGTGATAGCTGCACCTCCGGAATGACAGTGGTCCACTTATTTCCCCTGATTCTCAACAGTTTGACCAATAGCTTTTTTACATCTTCGTTTTTACGTTCCACCAGCCCCGCTGATTGCGGATGACGTGGCGTGCTGTGCTCCAACCCAATCCCCCTTTGTTCGCAGTAGTCTTTGAAGACCTTGGAGACAAAGGCTCCGCCTTGATCGGAGTGTAAGATTTTGGGTGCACCAGCTACAGTAATTATATCAGTAATAGCATTGGCGAGTGCGTTTTCTGAAACAGTTTTTGTGGGGACCAGCCAGCAGAAGGAAGTGCATCCATCAACACAAACGAGAACATGTCCATATTCCAAAGATGGGGGAAGTGGTCCAATGAAGTCAATAAAGAATTTTCCCATTGGTTCATCAGCTTTCACAGGAGCCAATGGTGGTGGCTTAATTAGTGATGACTTATTGGTTAAATTGCATGTGTCACAATTTGCCACGTACGTTTTACAGGCCTTAAGCATGCCTGGCCACCAATATAAGGGAGTCAATTTACAGAATATTCTTCTGTCACCACAATGTGTTTGACCTATGCCCTCGTGAGCTTATTTTACAAGCTGTTCTCATTTGTGCTACTCGTTTGTCTCAGGGGTACTTCTCGGTTTCCCTTGGATAACTTAACTAGCACAATACTAGGATGGTGTATTTTCTGAATAGATATATTGCTTATTCCTTCACACCCCCCTCTTGACCAAAAAAGGAACTGAAGCATCAAGACAGAGTTTGGTCAATATTACTAATAAGGTTACAATAGTGTAGTGTCCGCATATAAATAACACACGGACTGCAGGAGAATGGTAATAACAGGTGTTTACTGAACAGAGGGTATGCTGGAACTATCTGTACAAATTACTACATGGTGTTATATACAGGTGTGGTCACTACTGGTACTGCAGTATACAGGGGCTGTAAAAGATAGTTCCTCTCTTAAAGGTACATACATTACAATTCCTCCCCTTTTAGATAAACAGTACATAACATTCATTTAACAATTAAATAATAACTAATTACAATTACAATTTTCTTTGCACTATATACATCAGCTGAAAGTAATCATTTATAAATTCAGTCTTTGAGGAGGCTTCCTGATCCTGTCTGGATAGCGCCTTTCTCGAGTATCCTGTTCTTGCGGCGGAGTCGATTCTGCCTCATTGTCATTGGTTGGTTCGTCAGCTTCCAATACCACTGATTCTGAGGTAGACGCAATCTGTACTTCGGGTTCATCACCAGGTGCATATGATCGTGGCATGGGTTTGACTTGTTCCTGTGACTCTAGAATCTGGTCAGCATGGCGTCTCACGATGCTCTCTCCAACGTCCACTGTGTACATTAGTGGTCCCTGCCGTGTGCATATCGTTCCTGGCTGCCATTTTTCTGTTCGGTAGTCGCGGGCCAAGACTGGTTGCCCTATCTTGAAGCTCCTGGTTGGCTTCTCATTGATGTGCTGGAATTGCTTATTCTCAACATCTCATCTTATGTTTTGTTTGAGCAAATCCAGGCGACATCTTAACCTTCGGTTAAAGAACATCATGGCTGGAGCTTGGTTGGTGACTGCATGTGTCGCATTCTGGTAAGCAAACAAGAAATTATCCACCTTGTGTTGCAGTGGTATGTTGTCGTTATACATCGCCTTTGTTGCTTTTTTAAAGGTTTGAACAAACCTCTCAGCCAATCCATTTGTGGCTGGATGATATGGGGCGGATGTGTAATGCTTTACCCCATTATTCCTCAAAAACCTCCGGAAATCCTCGGACACAAACTGTGGTCCATTGTCGGAGCAAATCTGTTCTGGCAAGCCATTCCTGGCGAAGATGGTCCGTAGGACTGCAATAGTTTTCTCCGTGGTTGTGGAGGACATTTTGATGACCTCTGGCCATTTCGAATGTGCATCCACGGCGATTAAAAACATTGGGCTAGAAATTGAGTAAGGCCCCGCCAGCTCGCTTGCGCCCAAAAGTTACCGCTGGGCGCGGAGCCACTCGCGCCCGTCGGATATTCAGTTTCCGCTCCCCAACTCGAAGGCGGCCGTTATTCAAGTGTGTGGCCGCCCCCGCTTGGGGCGATGAAACTGAATGTCGGCGCGCTAGGTGCCGCAGCGCCACCCGCTGCGGAGCTGCAGGCTGTGGTACTGCAGGCCTTCCTCCCTCTCTTAAGGGGGAGGTGCCTGCAACAGCAAGATCGCCGCTCGCTAGTGCCGGCAAATGAGCCCGGCACCACGGAGAAGTGCCGGGCTCCCGGAAAACAGCCGGCAATGCCGCGGGGGGGGGGTGGTGGAGGAGGCCGGGGAAGGAGGTGCGGGCAGGCGGCCGCCGAAAAAGCGGCCGGCCGCACCTCCACCTTAACTCGCCCCACTAAGGCTGCAGTACGGCACCGGTCTCTGAACGTTGTTTGCGGCCGCTACGGAAGAGGCGGCCGCTACTCAATATGGCGGTCGGGCTGGTATCGGGGTGGTAGCGGGGCACTGCGCACACCGATGACGTCATCGGTGGCGGCGCAGCGCTACTGGCTAACGCCGCCATTACCGCAGCGCTGAATATCGGCGCAAACACATCAAGTGGCGCAGAAGCCCTCTTTGGGCGGTAACTGGGCACAACGCAACTGAATTTCTCGGCCATTGAGTCCATAAATGGACCAGCAAAATCAATGTGTACCCGTTGCCATGGAGATGAGGGCCACTCCCATGGGTGTAGCGGGGCCTGTGGTGGAGCGTTTTGGATTTTCTGGCATCCTGTGCAGCTCTTGGTCATTTCGTCGATTTCTTTATCGATTCCCGGCCACCACACAAACGCCCTGGCTAGGCTCTTCATTTTTACCCCTCCCAGATGACCCTCATGAAGCTCATTGAGCACTCTATCTCTCAACTTGGGTAGAATTACCACTCGGGATCCACACATCAAGGTCCCCCGGCACACTGACAGCTGTTCTCTCCTTGGCGAGAATGTAGGCAACAGTGAGTCGCCATGTGCTGGCCATCCCTTCACCGTCAAATCATAGACCAGAGAGAGTGTTGGGTCATTTCGGGATTCCTTCTCTATACTTGAGTTTGTAGCAGGTAGACATTCGACTATGGTCGAATGGAATATCTCAACAAGGTCCACTGCAGGTGCTTCCTCCGCCGTAGGCAGCGGCAGGCGCGACAGCCCATCAGCGTTTCCATGCTGTTTCGTGCCCTTATACTCTATTTCGTATTGATGTGCCCCTAGAAAAAGGGACCATCTTTGCAGCCGTTGCGCCGTCATCACCGGAACGCCCTTTTTTGGGTTAAAAATGGAGACAAGAGGCTGGTGATCAGTCAGTAAGGTGAATTTCTGCCCGTGCAGATAGTGATTGAACTTCTTCACCCCCCACACCAGGCTGAGGGCCTCCCTGTCAATCTGGGCATAGTTACGCTCAGCTGAGGTTAACGAGCGTGATGCAAAGGCTATTGGCCTTTCTGAACTGTCAAGGAATTTGTGCGACAGCACCGCTCCAATGCCGTAGGGAGACGCATCACATGCCAACCGAATTGGTAGTGTTGGATTGTAGTGGGCCAATAATTCTTTTGAAGTGATTAGGCATTTACATTTCTGAAAGGCACGCTTACACTCATCACTCCATTTCCATGCTACTCCAGTTTGCAGCAGGGCATTCAGTGGGTGCAGAATTGTAGACAAATTTGGCAAGAACTTATGGTAGTAGTTCACCAACCCGAGGAACGACTTCAGTTGCGACACATTTTCCGGTGCTGGAGCCTTGACTACTGCCTCAATCTTGTCTGGGGACTTAGGTAACCCCTCTTCATCAATCACATGGCCACAATATGAGATTTGTTTCCTGAAAAACTCGCATTTGGGGCTGTTGGCTCGTAGCCCATATTCTTGTAATCTAGTGAGCACCTGCTCCAGGTTGGCAAGGTGTTCACTGTCATTTTCACCCGTAACCAGGATGTCGTCCAAATAACACTGGGTCCCCGGGATCCCTTGCAGGACTTGTTCCATCGCCCTCTGCCAAATAGCCAGAGCTGATGCTACCCCGAATACCAGTCGGTTGTACTGGTAAAGACCTTTGTGAGTGTTTATCGTGAGGTATTTTCTAGATGCTTCTTCTACCTCCATTTGTAGATACGCTTGGGCCAGATCAATCTTCGTAAAGCGTTTCCCTCCAGATAGTGAGGCAAAAATATCTTCTATCCACGGAAGTGGATATTGTACTGTGTGAAGGATTGGGTTCACAGTTACCTTAAAGTCCCCACAGATGCGAACCTTCTTCGGCTCCCCAGGCGTGCTGCTCAATGATTTCTTCATTACAGGAACGATGGGTGTGGCCCACTCACTCCAGTCCACCTTGGACAGCACACCCGAATGCTCCAGACTCTCCAGCTCTGCTTCGACGGCTGGGCGGATCGCATACGGTACCGGTCTGGCCCTAGAAAATTTGGGGTTTGCGTTATCTTCAATTTTTATCGTTGCCGTTATGCCTTTTAGAGTCCCAAGTCCTTGCTGGAACACCTCTTTCGCATCAGTTAGAATTTTTGACAGTCGTCCAGGTGTGACGTCGTCATCCTTTTTGTCAGCCACAGTTAGCGCCTGAATGGAATGCCAATCCAATTGTATTTTTCGGATCCATTCACGTCCCAATAATGGTGGTCCTCCATCTTGTAGTATATATAGATACAGCTTCTGTGTTTCCTTGCCGTTGTATTTAACGGGCACCCTTATTTTTCCTCTGGGGTAGACTTTTTGCCCCGTATATGTCTTCAAGACAATGGACGTGTCCTTCAAGGGTATGTGTGAGAATAGCCGCTCGTAGTCTCGTCGATTCATGACTGTTAGGGCTGATCCTGTGTCCAATTCCATCTTTACTTGGGACCCTGCTATCATGAGGGTGACCCAAATGGTTCGGTGATCCTCCTTTGCGATCACGTTGTGTAACTTTAGACAACTTAGTCTCCTGCTCCCGGAGTCATTATCACTCTTCTGATCTTCTGAACTACTGTCCGTCATCTTTTATACTTTCTTGTACTTTTCCTTAGTAGTTCTTTTAGAGTTGGTTTTCTTTCCCGACCTGCAGACTCGTGCTATGTGTCCCACTTTTCCACATTGCCTGCATACTTTGTCCTTAAACCAGCAATCCTTCTGGTCATGGGTTGTTCTGCCGCAGCAATAGCACTTTTCTGTTCCATATGCCATTTCATTGGTGCTATATTCTTGCGGTTTCTGTTGTATTTCCGTAGCTCCCCGTGCTGCTGCTTCGTAGGATACTGCAACGCTGAAAGCCTTTTCTAGCGTAAGGTCCTTTTCCGAAAGTAGTCGTTTCTGGGTTCCTTCACTCTGGAGCCTGCAGACAAACTTATCCCTTAAGGTATCTGCCAGTCCTGTTCCGAACTGGCAGTGTTTCGATAACTTGCGTAGTTCCGTAAGATAGTCAGCATTACTTTCGTCTTTGTGCTGGTTTCTTTTATGGAACTTGAATCTTTCTGCTATCAGCAGCGGTGTAGGGTTTAGATGTTCCTGTAAGATATTGACAATCTCTTCAAAGCTTTTCTCCATTGGTTTAGCTGGGGTAATTAAATTCTGCAATAGGCCGTACGTTCTCGCGCCCATCAAATTCAATAATACCGACGCCTTCTTTTCATCGGCCACCTCATTTGCCCTGCAGTACACTTCAATTCTTTCCACATACGTGGTCCAGTCTTCTATTTCGTTGTCGAAAGCAGTGATGCTGCCACTCTTCGGCATCTTGGGTGGTTTAAAATGGCGCCTCCTTCTTCCCCAATGGATTAAAATGGCGCCTCCCGCACTTTTCCTTCTTCCCCCTCTGCTGCCAACGCTGCTCCTAGCATTCTAAATAGTAATGGCGGTGCCCTGTGGATTTCGCGCGCTTCCCTTGCGCTGCTGCCAACGCCGCTCTCGGCGGTCCTCGTGGCAAATGGCGGCGCCTCGCGGCTTTCTGCGCGTCTCTCTTTTGTTAATTAATTTTCTTAGTTTTATTCTTCTTCAACGCTGTCCACTGCGCATCTCTTTTCCTTTCCCCTTTTTTATTTTCTTTAACGCTGCCCGGCTCTTGAGCACCGGCTGCGCCCTGTGCGCTCCACCCTCTCTCTCTCTTTTCCTTCCCGACGACGCTGCTCGGCCCCCTTGCAGGGCCGCTCGATCGAGCTCCAGCCCGCCGCAGTCCGGAAAGGGTCAGCGCACTACCTGCTACCAGCCCGATTTGCTGGAACACCTTGACTGGAGAACCAAGCCCAGCTCTCCACAACCTCCCCTGCGATTCTTTGAACTCCGATGGATCACTGGGCGGTTGATCGTGGTCGACGCCCGTTGCTCTGGCTTCGACCTCCAAGAAGCTTCTTTTCAGGGATGGATCCCCGTGAGGTGATGCAGTACTGCAGGTGAGTTCGAACCTGCTCGTCGCCACTGTAGTGTCCGCGTATAAATAACACACGGACTGCAGGAGAACAATAATAACAGGTGTTTACTGAACAGAGGGTATGCTGGAACTAACTGTACAAATTACTACACGGTGTTATATACAGGTGTGGTCACTACTGGTACTGCAGTATACAGGGGCTGTAAAAGATAGTTCCTCTCTTAAAGGTACATACATTACAAGTTTGGTCCAATTTAATTAAAAGATTTCAGTTCATTGACTTTATTCTAGGGCTTTTTCTTTGCTGCATCTCAAGCAAAATCAGATGAGCTTGAGTACTCTTTAACCAGAGGCTCGCCAGGATATTATTTGAATTCTTGTTACCTTATGGTCCAGTGCTTCAATCATGGCGGATGAATGAGCAAAGGCTTCAAAATGGGATCTGAATGTGCCTTAAATGAATAAATGAAAACTTGGATGAATAAATTAGGCAGCTTGGGCAAAGCCCATTCGGTTGTTTCCTCTGTCAAAGATGGAATAGTATGACCCAATGAAGACATCTCCCAGAATCCAGAGTTCTCCAGAAGAGGATGGAAGATAAAATCCTTCAAATCCACTTAAGCAGCCATATTGCTCCTGGAAGAAATGCAAAGTGTGAGAGTCAGTTCCCTAGAACTACTTTGTTGCCAATTCTGATTCTTCTGTGTGTATATTAATAAAAAATGAAAAGAATTTCCATGTTTTCCTCTTTAGTGATCACTATGCTATGTTAAATCACAAAATTCACAAAAATGTAAATTCTTTGGTCCATCAGTCTCTCAATCAGTCCACCAATGTGCCACAGACACTATTCTACATTACACATTCATGGGTGCAGTACTGACAACACTCAAGAAGTTCGACAGCATCCAGAACAAAGCAGTCCACATGATCGACAGGCCATCCAGCACCTTAAACACCCACTCCCACCATCACTGGCACACCCGGGCTGCAGTGTGTACTATCTACAGGATGCACTGCAGCAACTCGCCAACATTGCTTCAACAGCACCTCCCAAACTCGAATCCCCATCACAAGAGCAGCAGTTCCATGGAACACCATCAACTCCAAGTTCCCTTCCAAGTCACATACCATCCTGACATGGACATATATCACCGTTCCTTCATCGTCGCTGGGTCAAAATCCTGGACATTCTTCTTTAACAGAATTGTGGGTATACGTTCACCACACGGAGTGCAGAGATTCAAGAAGTTGGCTCACCACCACTTTCTCAAGAGCAACTAGGGATAGACAATAAATGCTGACCTTGATAGTGACGCCCATATCCAAAGAATGAATAAATAAAATATTGACATCTCTTGCTTTATTAATTGATATGGAAGTTCATTTTTTAACTAAATGTAGTATCGTTACTCAATCTTACCACTTTGTACATTTTCATTAATTTTCTGCTCATTTTCTTATCTTGCAGTTAACTGAGAAGCAATCTTACTGGATGCTGAAGTCAGAGAACATAGTGAAACCATTCAAAGTCAGATTTATCAAATTAAAACAAAAACATACCATGATTGTGTATTCAGATGGAGAAAGGTGATAGTCAATTACATTGATTGTGAAGACCACATCAGGCATGTTGGGCAGATTGTTACAGTTGATGGAGTACTGTAAAAAGGGTGAAGTATTTAACAATGGTCGTCAGTAGAATGTTCTCAGAGAAGCATTGCAGGAAATACTTGTATAAATAGCAAAATCAATGATGTAATCATTGGATGTACAGTTGGTCACGTTTAAAAGCAGCTGTGGCTACATTCCAGCACAAGTGCCAAAATGGTCCCGCGAGGAACCTGCGTCATTGATCCCGCTTGATATTCTGAGGTTTGTGGGGAGGTTCCCTGCAACCTAAGAGTGTATGGAGGCCATCTACCTGCCCCCAGAGGCTGTAAAAATGGCCGTTAATTGATGGGCTTGTGGAGGAGAAACTGTTGGGGGAACCCCCCAGGATGGGAGTTAAAATGCCTCCACTGGCCCCCTTCGTAAGGGGGTCAAATTAAAAAAATATATTTTTACCCTTTCTTTGGGGGTACAGGCTGCAACCCAGTTCCCTCGGTGAGACTCACATCCACCATTTAGCAGCCTGGTTTCACCAGGTGTCCCGGCATTGATGATCCGTTGGGCCTTTGAGAGGCTGGGCTTACCGGGCACACAGGAACTCCCAGCATTGAGAATCTCCAGCCCTCCTAAATCAGTAGTCTTGTTTGGAGCTGGTGTAAGCTCCACCCTTCACAAGATGCCCGGGAAACTCTAAACCAAAGCCGGGACCAGCCTAATTTGTAGCCCGACAGGCGCTCTTCCACCTGACTTACAGTGGGAGGGCAGTGGAAGCCCTATAGACTCCTGGTTTAACAGGCCTTAAATTTAGTCATTTTGATGGGAGCTAAGCTTGATTCCTGAGATTCTTTTGGATCTTGCAGCTAGCTAGGAAAGCCAGAAACAAGTGCTTCTAAAGGGTGTTCTGTAATACAGAGCAATAACAGAAGAGAAATGACAATATACGCTACTGATTGATTCAGTTAGCTTTTTAATTTTTTAAGAACAAAACTCTTAAATAAAGCATCACCTTATAAATACTACAAAATGAAAAATACATAACTGCAACCTCCTTTGGTTCATTGTAAAGTCTGATCTGTACCATAGAGGCTTACCTCGCCATAGTATCCTTCTGTCGCACCAATGTATTGCTGGATCTTGCTGATGGGTCCACTGGGACCAGTGAGCAGAGCAGTACCAGTATCAACAATGGCCTGACAGCCCTCACTGCAGCCCACAACCTGCCCATTGATTGTCACTCTGAAAGAGGAAAAGGTGGTTACAGTTGATTGAATTCTTTCCCTCCCTAAACCTCTCCGCCTCTCTAACTCTCTCTCTCCTTCTTTAAGATGCTCCTTAAAACATACCTTTTTGACCAAGCTTTTGGTCAGCTGCCCGAATACCTCCACATGTGGTTTGATGTCAAATTCTGTTTGATAAAGCTCCTGTAAAGCACCTTGGGACACATATAAATGCAAGTTGTTGTTGTTAACCCTGAAAGTAAGATATTTGTGAAAAACACAAGCAGAGCTGAACCAAAGAGGTGAATCTAAATTTAAATATGCCAATATTGGGTCAGACATTTTCCAGGCATCCTATGGGCATGGGACGTTGGCCCCTGAGAATGGCCTGTTGTGCCCATTTTACCTCCGTTAAAACAGGTGCAATGAGGTCCAATTTGTACTCTCGCACGTCTAATGAGCAGCTGGCCCTATTTCTCGTTCATTAATTTTAATCAGTCAGTTTTAATGGACAGCAAATCATGCAGGATGGATTCTTGGCACATGATTCTCCAAGTACTCCGAGTGTGTGCTCTCGGCAAGCAATGGTCTGCAATAAGTTTACCCTTAGATGGATTGAGCCTCTGTTTGCTCATGCTGGACTTAAACAATGGTTCAATTGTGACCTGGAAGCTATCCTTGAGTTAGCTCGTTCCCTGTGTTTATTCCTGATCATTGAAAGGCGTTGCAGTATTATCACACTAACGCAACTGCTACCCCATTGTATTTAATATTTCCACTTGCAATGTTGAGTGCAACTTGATTGTTACAGAATGCGTGCCAATTGTGAAATGGGTCAGTCATTTACCTGTCCAATCTGATCTGCCAGTAAGTTTGGTGAGTGACGGGCACCCAGTTAACTTGACCTGTAAAGTGGTTTTCATCATATCCACCAAATACCACTTCACTTCCGGACTGACCAGCCTCTCTGTAAAACAATTTAACCAGAATGTTATTGAAATGAGCATAAACAGAGATTCAGATATTCCTGATTAACAATATGTTTTACTGGCTGGCCCAATGTGGCTTCATTAACCAGTGGAAATTAGACCCAAGCCAATATTTTGCGAAATAAATAAGAAAAGAAAACTTGATCCTCACTGTGCTGGTTGGAATGAAACGTTGTTCTTTCCATAATCCCTGAAAGAGATTGCAATTATCCAATTTCCCATCTTGGATCTATAAATCAATTAAAAAATCTAAAGGAGTTGAATTTGTCCATTGGGATCCAGTTGGACGTGCTTCAGACTTTGCTAGAAGGTGGCGAGGTCACCTGACATGAAAACAGTTCATCCAGGTGAGAGAACAAACACAAGGAAGGGCGAGAAAAGGCCCATCGGCTTTAAAGAAAGAAGGTTCTGTGGTGGCCTTAAGTAAATACACTATTTTAAGCAGGGAACTACGGAGATGGAAGTACAAGAAGGTAAGAAAACCGACCTGCTCAGGTAAAAAGCAAACAGGTCCTGTTCCACCAGGTCATCAGACATCATGTTATCAAACACAGGTGTGGCACTTGATGCTGCAATGCTTGGATAGGCCAATCCGAGAATTCCATCAAATGAAGCGTAGGAGAATGAATTCCCAGGTTCAGACTCACTTCAACCAAATTCCTGCTGACTGATAGCTATGTTCAATACCTAGACAAAAGAAAAAAGCTAACTTGTTATAGTAACCTGTGATTTTATGATTAAGGTTATTCACCAGGTGGTGCTGTAGCCAATGCTGCTGCTAAGGTCAGAGATTTGCTTCCTGTTAAGGTCAGAGGTTTGCTTCCTGCCAAGGTCAGCAAAGGTGCAATGCCTGGATGCAAGGCTGCCTGGTTGTTTCGCAGTCATTTAATAAAGTACTCTTATTAATCCTAATACCTCTCCTCTTCGATTCCTTGTCTCACTACATGGATTTATCACATTTGGCGACGAGGTAACTAAAGGACTCTGAATAAAGAAGAAAAGTCTGCCAGGACGTTTAAACAACAGAATTAGGAGCTATAGTTAGCTACCAGCTGGAAGAGAGCATGGCTACCACGGTAGGAACGGTTTCCGCTTTTGATAGTCAAGCACAAACCTGGGAGGAATACTGTGAAGTGTTGGGTTATTTTTTCGAAGCAAATGAAATAAATGATGCTGGAAAAAGGAAAGCCATTCTGCTTAGTTCAGTGGGAAGCCAAACCTACAGTTTGATGAAAAATCTGCTCAGTCCTGTAAAGCCTGGAGACAAATCATTTGTTGAATTAGTGGCCTTGCTAAAAGAACATTTCAACCCTAAGCCTAGTGCGATTGTACAGCAGTTCAAGTTTAATTCACGGAACAGGAAATAGGAAGAGAGTGTAATGGACTATGTAGCGGTGTTGCGTAAATTAGCACATGATTGCAATTATGGGAACAACCTGAAGGAAATGCTGAGAGATAGGCTAGTTTGTGGAATAATGGATGACCGAATGCAGCGCAGATTATTATCCGAGACTGGGCTTACTTATGAAAAAGCATTGGAACTTGCTCAAGCCATAGAGACAGCGAACCGAGATGTAAAAGAAATACAGGGTTCAGACAGGGCTAATGCTACGCAAGTTGCAGGTCAGGTTGTTGTGCACAAGTTGAACATGCGTCAGAAAGCACAACGTGAGCATGTGAAGGCATGTTATAGATGCAAGGGCGATCACCTGGTGAGTGAATGCTGGTTTCTGGAGGAAAAGTGCTACAAGTGTGGGAAACAAGGACACATAAAACGAGCTTGCAGGGCGAAATCACCTGTGGAGGAATCCAAACCAAAAGGGGGAGGACAGCTAAACCTCCCAATCCCGAATCCTCCACCACCTAGAAGGACAAGAGCAGCAGGTGCAAGGGGGAGGGATTCAAATTCCTGGGACATTGGAACCGGTTCTGGGGGAGGTGGGACCAGTACAAACTGGACGGTTTGCACCTGGGCAGGACCCGGACTGATGTCCTAGGGGGAGTGTTTGCTAGTGCTGTTGGGGAGGGTTTAAACTAAAATGACAGGGGTTTGGGAACCTGTGCAGGGAGACAGAGGAAAGGGAAACGAGGATAGAAGCAAAAGACAGGAAGGAGAAAAGCAAAAGTGGCACTCAGATAAATCAAGGGTTTAAATCAAAAATGGCCACAATAAATAATAATTCTAAAAGGTCTAAGAGTGTTAAAAAAACAAACCTGAAGGCTTTGTGTCTTACTGCGAGGAGCATTCATAATAAGGAAAACTGCTAATGTAACGCCCTTATTTAAAAAGGGCAGTAGACAGAAGGCTGGAAACTATAGACCGGTTAGCCTAACATCTGTGGTAGGTAAAATATTGGAGTCCATTATTAAGGAGACAGTAACAGGACATTTGGATAATCATAATTTAATGGGACAAAGTCAGCATGGTTTTATGAAGGGGAAGTCATGTTTGACAAATTTGCTGGAGTTCTTTGAGGAAGTAACATATAGGATGGATAAAGGGGAACCAGTGGACGTAGTGTATTTAGACTTCCAAAAGGCATTTGACAAGGTGCCACACAAAAGATTTTTGCTTAAGATAAAAAATCACGGGATTGGGGGTAATATTCTGGCATGGATAGAGGATTGGCTATCTAACAGAATGCAGAGAGTTGGGATAAATGGTTCATTCTTGGACTGGCAATCAGTAACTAGTGGTGTTCCACAGGGGTCAGTGCTGGGTCACCAACTCTTTACAATCAATATTAACAATTTGGAGGAGGGGACCGAGTGTAACATATCAAAGTTTGCAGATGATACTAAAATGGGACGGAAAGTAGTGAGTGAGGAGGACATAAAAAACCTGCAAGGGGACATAGACAGGCTAAGTAAGTGGGCAGAGATTTGGCAGATGGAATACAATACTGGAAAGTGTGAGGTTATGCACTTCGGCAGGAAAAATCGTAGAGCAAGAAACTGGAAAGTACTGAAGGACAAAGGGATCTAGAAGCTACATCATTAAATAAATTTAAAACAGAAATAGAGAGTTTCCTAGAAGTAAAGCGAATAAAGGGTTATGGGGAGCGGGCAGGAATTTGGACATGAGTCTAGGTTCGGATCGGTCATGGCCCTGTGGGTAGCGGAACGGGCCCAGGGGCCATGTAGCCTGATCCTGCTCCTATTTCGTGTGTCTAATTCTGTTAGATTCAGGAGATGGTTCTGTGATAGTAGATTGGCGGTTAGGATCAGATCAGCCATGATCATATTGAATGGCAGAGCAGGCTCAAGGGGCCGATTGGCCTACTCCTGCTCCTATTTCTTATGTTCTTATGTAATACTTCTTTTGAAGTGATTAGGCATTTACATTTCTGAAAGGCACGCTTACACTCATCACTCCATTTCCATGTTACTCCAGTTTGCAGCAGGGCGTTCAGTGGGTGCAGAATTGTAGATAAGTTCGGCAAGAACTTATGGTAGTAGTTCACCAACCCGAGGAACGACCTCAGTTGCGACACATTTTCCGGCGCTGGAGCCTTGACTACTGCCTCAATCTTGTCTGGGGACTTATGCAACCCTTCCTCATCAATCATGTGGCCACAATACGAGATTTGTCTCCTGAAGGACTCGCATTTGGGGCGGTTGTCTCGTAGCCCATATTCTTGTAATCTAGTGAGCACCTGCTCCAGGTTGGCAAGGTGTTCACTGTCATTTTCGCCCGTAACCAGGATGTCGTCCAAATAACACTGGGTCCCCGGGATCCCTTGCAGGACTTGTTCCATCGCCTTTTGCCAAATAGCCGGGGCTGATGCTACCCCGAATACCAGTTGGTTGTACTGGTAAAGACCTTTGTGAGTGTTTATCGTGAGGTATTTCCTAGATGCTTCTTCCACCTCCATTTGTAGATACGCTTGGGCCAGATCAATCTTCGTAAAGCGTTTCCCTCCAGATAGTGAGGCGAAAATATCTTCTATCCGTGGCAGTGGACATTGTACTGTGTGCAGGACTGGGTTCACAGTTACCTTGAGGTCCCCACAGATGCGAACCTTCTTCGGCTCCCCAGGCGTACTGCTCAATGATTTCTTCATTACAGGAACAATGGGTGTGGCCCACTCGCTCCAGTCCACCTTGGACAGCATACCTGAATGCTCCAGACTCTCCAGCTCTGCTTCAACGGCTGGGCGGATCGCGTACGGTACCACTCTGGCCTTTAAAAATTTTGGGTTTGCGTTATCTTCGATTTTTATCGTTGCTGTTACTCCTTTTAGAGTCCCAAGTCCTTGTTGGAACAGCTCTTTCGCGTCAGTTAGAATTTTTGACAGTCGTCCAGGTGTGACGTCGTCATCCTTTTTGTCAGTCACAGTTAGCGCCTGAATGGAATGCCAATCCAATTGTATTTTTCGGATCCATTCACGTCCCAATTATGGTGGTCCTCCATCTTGTAGTATATATACGTACAGTTTCTGTGTTTCCTTGCCGTTGTATTTAACTGGCACACTTATTTTTCCTCTGGGGTAGACTTTTTGCCTCGTGTATGTCTTCAATACAATGGACGTGTCCTTCAAGGGTATGTGTGAGAATAGCCGCTCATAGTCTCGTCGATTCATGACAGTTAGGGCTGATCCTGTCCCAATTCCATCTTTACTTGGGACCCTGCTATCATGAGGATGACCCAAATGGTTTGGTGATCCTCCTTTGCGATCACGTTGTGTAACTTTAGACAACTTAGTCTCCTGTTCCCGGAGTCATTATCACTCTCCTGATCATCTGAACTACTGTCTGTCATTTTTTTTACTTTCTTGTACTTTTCCTTAGTAGTTCTTTTAGTGTTGGTTTTCTTTCCCGACCTGCAGACTCTTGCTATGTGTCCCATTTTCCCACATTGGCTGCATACTTTGTCCTTAAACCAGCAGTCCTTCTGATCATGGGTTGTTCTGCCGCAGCAATAGCACTTTTCTGCTCCATATGCCATTTCGTTAGCACTGTACTCTTGTGGTTTCTGTTGTATTTCCGCAGCTCCCCGTGCTGCTGCTTCGTAGGATACTGCCATGCTGAAAGCCTGTTCTAGCGTCAGGTCCTTTTCCGAAAGTAGCCGTTTCTGGGTTCCTTCACTCTGGAGCCCGCAGACAAACTTATCCCTTAAGGTGTCTGCCAGTCCTGCTCTGAACTGGCAGT